>NC_087521.1:32255942-32573544 GCF_963921805.1 Phalacrocorax carbo | reverse complement strand
CCAGCACCACCGCCCCGTTACCCAGCGCCGAGATGGCAAAGATGAGCAGCAGCGCAAGCGCCTGCGAGGCCAGCGCCGCCGCCGACCACCCCGCCGCCGCCCCCCCCGCCGCCGCCGCCGCCCCGCCGCTCTCATTGCCGCCGCCGCCGCCGCCGCTGCGGGAGAGGTTGCCCGGCACGGCCGCCGCCGGCTCCATGCGCAGCCTCATGCCCCGGTCCGCGCCGCGGCCGCAGAGGCGCTGCCCGCCCGCCCCGGTCCCCGCCCGCCCCGGGCCGCTGACGTCGCCCGGCCGCCGTTGCCCGGGGAACCGGCCCGGCCCGCCCGCCCCGCCGCCCGGGGGCGGGGCACGGAGACCCCGGCCGGCACGGCCGGGCTGGGGACAGGGAGCCCCCCCCTTCACCCCACAGCGGCGTCAGCCCCGTCTCAGAGCCGGGGATGGGTCCCCACAGCCCCTCTCCCCTCACGGCCCTGCAGCCCATCACGAAGGGGCAGGGGCCAGCTACTCCCAGACACTAAGGTGGAGGCTGGGACTACCCCCCATGCTCTCCAGGTTGGGGTCTCACAAGCTGAGGGGTGGAGAGGTCAGGCCGGGGACCCCCACATAGGTAGCAGGACCCTGTCCCCCCTCTTTCAGCCATGCTGGAGCTGCCTGCCCCTACGGGAGAAATTTCTTAGGGATGGGGACAGTGAATAGATAAGAAAGGCTGTGACTGAATTAATGGCTGAAGAGCTTCCAACCTTTCTGCACTGGGCTTCATGACTTGCTGCCCCAGCTGTTCTCCAGGAGCCAGGCTGGGGGACTGATCACAAGGAAGATGCCCAGAAGCTAGAAATATGCTGACGACTTTGCTCCTTCAGAGGATGTGTGTGTCACTTCTTGCTCCCGACCAGAGGCTGTACAGGATTTACCTGGGTGTTAGAGGAAAGCTGGGAGCAAAAGCCACAGACACCAGCCTGGAAAACCTGGAAAACAGCGCAGCCACTCTCTGATTGTGGGGAATTTTGTTTCTTCCTTTTCCAAAGTTGTAATTTTCAATTTGAGAGAAGATCTTCCTCTCAGGCTTTTCCATGCCAACCTCTTCCAAGCTCTCCAAGTGCAACTTGCTCCCTTCTGCTGTAAGAGCTACTGGGAGATGATCATTCTCATTTTCATGTCTCATTTTAACAAGGCACACTCCCATGAGTGTCTTCAATAAACAAACACCATTTTGTCCAGAGACACAGTGAAAATTACAGGCCCCAAGTGGTCTGAAGCTCTGCTTCTGCCACTGCAAATGCCTTCCAGGGGCCAGGGTTTGGTTTGTTTTTTCTACCAGCAACCCTCCCTCGATGGACTCTGGCAAAGCACACACTGACTGCACTCTGCTGCACAAGCTGCCCCTGGGCTGAGTCAAAATCATCATTAAATAATTTTGCAATCAAAGGTCACAATGGATCAGACCTTCAAATACAGCTACCTACCCCTGTTGAAAGTTAACCACAGGGTATTTGCCACCAATGATCCAAGATTAGCAAGACAGGAAGGTTTAGGGAAGCAGCATAACGTGGACACGCAGCAGGGACAGTGGGAAGTTCTGAGCACCTGCACCCAGCCCCAGGATGCAGGAGGGCTCTGGCAGGGGTGAAGCGAGTGTGGTGAGGAAATGGGGTGTCTGGACAGTCCTGAGCGGGGAAAGCTGGGGCACGAGATGGAGCAGCACAGCCAGCCGAGTGGGAGGCATCAAGGAAGAGCAGGCAATCCAAACCAACAGCCACGGTACACGTGAGTCCTGGAAATGAGCTCAAGGAGTAAAAACAAGAGGAGAAAGGCAGTGCCTTCAGCTGGTGTTTAATAGGAAGCTGGCTTTGAAATTAGTAATTTGCAGACATAGATAAGGCACATAAATCTGAAGACAGGTCTCCAAGATCAGCTCAATTTTCTGTGAATAATTATTGAAAAAAAAAAAAAAAGAAAAAGATTATGGCTTCTCAGAGCAGCCCATATATGCTAATCACATTGCACCCAATACGCTAATCACAACAGGGGAACTGCCTGTTATCTTGTAACACGGCAGATGCTGTCACACCACCAAAGGCTGTTCCTGTTGCTCTGGCATATTGCGAGGAGGCGTGTGGAGAAGCAGAACAGGAGTGCGTGGGCAGGAGAAGCGCAGCACCATAAGTGAGGCTTTGCCACTGCCCAGTGGCTCAGGTCACTTGAAAAAGAAGCCGTGTTTCAGCGGGTCCTCCTCTTCGACAGTGAAGGTGGCTGTACCGGTGTAAAAGGCTTCTCCTGAGACTTCCACAACGACAGCATTGTAGTCCCCAAACTTGGCTTCCTGCAAAGGGATTAGGATCAGGACAGGGGTGACAGGAGGTTCTCCTCTCTCCCAACCCCACGAAATGCCAGCGCTACCTGGCACTTCACAGATACCCCTAACCGAGCGCTCTGCCCTGCCCAGGTACATCCCAAAGGATGCAGCAGCCCTTTTACCACCTCACCCTGCCTGCACAAGCTCCACACCTGCACAACTGCTGCTGCCCCTGCGCTGAGCTCACGAGCCCCTGGCACTGCCACAGCCTGGGTTTGCCTCAAAGGAGGTCGCCAAGCTGCTGAGGTGCCCAGTCCTTTCCCGATGGCTGAGGGACAATTTGAAGGGAAGCCACACAGCAGAACAAGGTCTTACTGTTACTTGCTTCCCTAATAAAAATCCTGAAGCTTGAGGCTTGTGGGAAGGCAAGACCCCAGGCACCTCCCTCCTTCCATATGCCCTTCCCCCAGAACAGAAAGGCTTTTCGGCTTCTCCACTGAGCCAAGGCAACAGTGCTCTTCCAGTCGTCCTCAAGACAGAGGCAAAGTCCAGCACAAGCCACTTGCCTGCACTGCCTTCCCGGTGAACAAGGACCCCGTGGTACTGCTCCGAAAGGTCCTGGTCTGATTCAGCTGGATGAGTCCCTTATGGTACTGCAAGGCAATGCGAGCAGTCACACCCGAACCTGTTGGACTTCGGTCAACCTACATTCAGAAGAGAAGACAAACCACCTCTTGTATTTTGGGTTTTAACAGAAAACAATATTGCTCCCAGTTATACTGTGCTTGGGGGAAATCCACTGAGCCCAGGGATTTCTACAGAATCAGGATACATCACAAGCCAGAAGACAAAATACGCAGGTTTGGGGTACTTTTGGACTGTGATCAGCTTTGGCAAACTGGTAGGGATGAGTTATCTGATAAATATTGAGGATATTTAGGGAGTGCTTGAAAGCTTCCCAGCATCATAGCAAAAGGACTGAGAAGAGCAGAGGCCACCTTCCCCACTCTCACGTGTCAAGGTAGGACCAGTTCTCCTTACACTAACTGTGAGAGCAGCTGGCCAGCCTGGTCTTTAAAACCTCCAGAACCACCACGTTGGCCAGCTTCTAAGGCGATCTGTTCCAATGCTCCACGCTCCTCACTGCTAGGAAGTCCAACTGAAACTTCCCCTGCTATTTATGTGATACCTTATCCACGGCAGACAAGGATAAAATTTCACACCCTCTCTCTTCCCTCCTGCTCTGTTGATCCCCAGCAGCTGTTCCCTAGATTAGGACTTGAAGAACACACGCTATGTCTGTTGGGATCCCACCTCAGCCCCTTAGCTCTTGGGAAATTCTGAGCTATGGGGTGTGGGTATCAACCTTTTTAAAATGCCACCACCTAAGATTAGCAGAATTATTTCTGTCATTAGGAGCTTAAACTGCTTGTGGTGACACTCAGCTCCTCAGAGCCATTGCTGTAGCAGAAGCAATGATCACTGACCCAAAACGAGAAAAAACAGAACCATCCTCATCTCTGCAGTAGATGTAAGAAGGGAAAAAGGTGGCACCTTGTGTGTCTGAGAAGAGCCCATTTCTGTACCTGCTCATCTGCAAACACGCAGATGTTGGTGGTGGGCTCCTCACTAAAGGCGTCTTTCCCATCCGTCAGTATAGTGCCATAGAGGAACGCCAGGTCTTCGCTTTCAGGGTGATGAAGCTTGAACTGGGAACAGCACAGACAGGTTCACCAAAAATGCGTGCAGCAGTTGGGCAGTCAGCAGTAAGTGCAGTACAGCTTCCTCGAGGGACCAGGGGAAGGGGACAAGGCCACACTGCTGTGTTTGCACCTCTGCTTCTCTGGTAACAGAGATGGACACAGCAGCAGGAAAGCAAAAAAACTCCCTCTTACATCCTTGTGAGGCTGGAGGAGGACTGAGATATTCAACATGGGGCTGGAAGGATGGGGAATCCCTCCCACCCTAAGCGGCTCAGGGGAATAAAGGGCCTTGTTTGGTGCAGTCACCCCGAAGGGAACCTGCCAGAATACCACAGCGTGCTACCATACCTGCTTTTTCACTGCTTCCGTCACAGCGCTTGCCGCATTGACGAGGTCTCTGGTCTTTGAAGAGCACACATCAAGGCCCAGCTGCTCGGCGTTGAGAAAGGCATAGAAAGTGCCACCGTAACCAATGTCGACCACCACCTTCCCGTGACCGGGGACGTCAATGGCCAAGTCTGGGCAGAGAAAGGGAGGGTGGTGAGGAGGGGAAACTGTGCCGAGCCATGGGATTGCACGCGGAGCAAACCAAGCTGCATGCAAGGAAGGGGATGGGGATGACAACTCAAGTGCTCCCATGCCACAGAGCGGCATGTGATGCCTTGTGCCATCCCTGATGGCCTCATCCTGCATCTGGGAGACAAGGGAATCAGGGATTTGCCAGATGCCCCTCAGACAGGCCACCAGCCCCCACCCTGGCACGGCCAGCACCAATGCCCCCCACCCCCCAAAACCAGCGTGGCAGGCTCGGTCCCCACCGGTGGCAGCGGCGAAGGCGGGCACACTGTGGAAGCGGACCGGGTTGCCGCTGCGGCTGCCGTCCCAGGGCACGAAGGCGGTGACGGTCCCGCATGGGCAGCGCAGGCGGACGGCAGTCTCGGGGCTGACGGGAGCCGCCACCAGCCCGTAGTCGAGGGCGAAGCGGCCGAGGGCCAGGACGGCATGGCCGCACATGGCACTGTAGCCGGCGCCATGCAGGAAGAGTGCCGCGAGGTGAGCACCGGCGGCTGCCGCCCCGCCACGCACCACCACTGCCGCGTACATGCCGGCGTGGCCCCGCGGCTCGTGCACCAGCGCCCGCCGCACATGGTCCTGCGTGGCCGCCACCTCCCGCCGCAGCGACAGCAGCGATAGGCCCCTCTCGGCCGCCGCCTCCGCCACCTCCAGCCGCGGGACGATGCGCAGCGGCTCGCCGCCCGTGTGCATCTCCACCGTCTGCAGCACCAGCCCCGAGGGCGAGCGGGGCGGCAGCCACACTCCCGCGCCGCCCTCCCGCACCGCCGCCATCTCCCACGCCTCGGCGGGGCGGGCGCCGTGCCGGCCACGCCCCTGCGCCGGCCGCGCCTCTCCTGCGTGACCGCGCCCCCCGCCCCCGGCGGGGTGGAGCTTACCCCGCGTCGGAAGCGGAAGTAGCGCGTCGGAGGGAGGAGGGCACTGGGCTGTTTACCGGGATGGTCCGCTCCGGTAGGACGGGGCGGGCGGGGGCACCGGGGTCGGCGGTACCGGGGGGTAGGGGGGGGGAGAGGTGGGAGAGGTGGGTGTGGTGCCGGTGGCGCCTCTCGGCTGCGGGGAGCCGCGGCGCGGTGATGTAAGGCGGGCTGCGCTCTCCCCACAGCTGTGGACATCCAGCCTGCCTGCCTCGGGCTGTACTGCGGGAGGACGGTCCTGTCGGTCAACGGCTCCCTGGAGACCTACGGGGACTGTGGGGTAAGTGTGGGACTCGGCCTGGGGCGGGGGCGGCCCCGGCTTTGGAGGCTGGCGCGGTCCCCGCCGTGAGCCGCCGTTGGCCGTGGGGAGCGGGTGCGATGAGGGCCGTGGTGGGGGGTGGCAGAGCTGCCTTACCCAGAGCAGGAGCTGCGCGATGCAACGTTCCCCGAAGGAGGTGCTGAGGGCTTGGTGCGAAACGGGAGGCGAGCGGCGGGGCTGCGAAGGCTGGAGCCGGACGGGGCGGTACGGAGAGATGTGCTGAAGTAGCTCTGCTCTCTTGATTGTAAAATACTAATGGAGACAAGATCCGGGTAGAGCGGAATAACGGGGAGCAAGAAACTCGGGGTAGTGGTTGTGAGCAGCCTGGTGGGTGAGCTTAGTGATGAGAGAGAGGTGGAGTGGCAGCAGGAGAGGAGACAGGAGTCTTGGATGAAGCCTTTTAAACATAATTTGCTTTTGTCTATATTAAGAAGCAAGAGCCAGAGAGTGAGGTCAGTGCAAGCTGAGAAATCACTGAGGTCAATGTTTCTGATATTTCTCCAAACTTTTTCTAGAAACTGCAGCGGATCATTATTGGTACTCAGGTGCTTTGTAAATACAGTCTCTGCTTTTTGTAGGTATGCCCTAGGGGTCAAAGAACCGATGACAACAAAATCTGCCGGGAGTGTATGGGGTCTCCGGACCGCTATGACTGGCTGTACCTTGGTTTCATGGCCATGCTTCCCCTGGTCTTACACTGGTTCTTTATTGAATGGTATTCAGGAAAAAAGAGGTTTGTATATTCCTCCTTTTAAAAAGTCATTTAAAAATGGAAATCTCCGATCCATGACTGATGAGTCTGAGATGCTGAGTTGAACTGTCCAGCAGTTCATGCTGTTGGTTGAGCTGATATGGTAGAATATACGCTTTGGGCAGCTGGAGGTGGGTTTTATTTACAAATGTAAGACCCCTGCAGGTCTTCCTTGCCAGTCACTGCCCTCAGGACATGGCTGGTATCTCTTTAGTGTGGCGGTGCCCAGTCCCTCTGGCAATTTGGGCTGGACTGGTTTCCCAGTAGCATGCAGGAGCACCTCACCCCCTCTCCACACCAGACCCACCACTTGCAGCGGCCCCAGTCAGTGGGCTGCCTGCGTGCAATGAGAATGGGTTTGAGTTTTCTTTTTAGGAATATGTATTCTGGGTTTTGGTCCTGATAGTGTAGCTGGTATAACCTTTAGGTTTGCGTGGTGCATCAAGGAAGTTCTGTAAAACAGGGGTTTAAAACCACAGATGCACGTAGCCATTGGGTGCTAGGCTGGAACTTTTAAGAACTAATGACTCCGGGGTGTACTAAACACAGAAAACACAGGGGACTGATGGAGTGTGATATATGAATATATCACATCCTTAACAAGGACTTGCAGCTTTTTTTGCTTATATCATATGTAACAATGTCATCCCTTCCAAGACGTGTCGTGTCTTATCCTCGCTGCTCCTTTCTTCGAAACTGCAACAGCAGCAGCGGTGTTGTCCCTCCCCTGACAGGCTGCTTGTGCTACAGCAAGCGTTCATTTAAGGAGCTAGAATGTTGTTCAGTCACACTTCATACACTAAATCATCTGAGATTGTAAATGAGTTTCCACATTCAGCTTCAAATACTTCTGTTCAACCAGCATTGTCCTATCCTTGGTCATGGTGAATATTAACTGTGTAGAAGGTTCTGTGTACTTTAAGGGCCTCCACTTTTCAGTCGGCGTTTAGCAAAACAGTAGTAAATCTCTCTCCTTCCACAGTTCCAGTGCATTGTTGCAGCATGTCACTGCCTTGTTCGAGTGCAGCATCGCGGCAATTGTTACGCTGCTCGTGAGCGACCCCGTCGGCTCTCTGCATATCCGCTCCTGCAAGGTGAAGAAGCTTTCGGACTGGTACACAATGCTTTACAACCCAAGTCCTGACTATATCACCACAGTGCACTGCACTCATGAAGCAGTCTATCCCCTGTGAGTCTAAAGGCTTTTGTACTCCTGTCTGTCCCTGCCTTTCATACAAGCGTGTTTCTGCCTGTGCTTCTTCTCAAAGTGTTCAGACATAACGTGGACCAATGAGTATCAGTCCTTGAAGTCTTTTTGTGCGTCGGCTGTTTTATGCCTGAAACACTTAGCAACACCTAATGACTTTCTGAGTTGCCAAGAAGGTGGTGTAGTCTAAGCTTATTTAGCTGTGAAGCTTAAGACTTCATTTTTGTTCCCCTTTGCTGGATCTTGTCAGTTTCCGCTAGGAAAAGTGAGCCTGTCCTTCTGTGTTTACAAACCTTTGACCGTAAATTGACTTGGCTGATTCCCTGGCTCTGAGTTGAGCCTGCTGGAGAAAAAGAACTGCATGTTTTAAGGAATTTATTTTTTTTTTCTTTTCCCCCCACCCCCCCAGGTACACCATTGTGTTTATATATTACGCCTTCTGTCTTGTGTTAATGATGCTACTTCGGCCTCTTCTGGTTAAGAAAATTGCCTGTGGTTTAGGAAAGTCTGATCGATTTAAAAGCATTTACGCAGCGCTGTACTTCTTCCCTATCCTCACCGTGCTTCAGGCCGTGGGAGGAGGCCTGCTCTGTGAGTTCTCTCCTAATAACACTAATAAACATACCCATAAACACACACTCTAAAGAATTACTTAGGGGAGGGAAGGAAGGGACATGACGCCCCTTTTGCTTGGGGAATAAGGACATTGTTTAAGGTTATTGGAAGGGCTCTCACCTGGAAAGGCTACTCATTAGTAGCCCTGTCCTAACCAGGCTCTGGCCCAGCACTGCTTCACCTCTGCTGGTGCTGCTAGAGACTGTCCCCTTCTGAAAAAGGGAATAGAGGGGGTATGAGAGGAAATTACCTCAGAGGGAATTAATTCCACTTTCTGCTAGGGTAGAGTTTGTCCGATTTCAGAGATGGATTAAAGTATAAGTTTGGGGAGATCATTTCTTTTTGGTTTAGCTTCCAGCATATTTCACACAACAGGGACAGGTGCCACAAAATCCCCCTGCAGCCTGCTTTTCGCATTATCTGCCTTTTTCAATTAGTGGTTTAAGCATACAGCAACTCCAGCTAGAAATACTTGCATCGCTTGCATGTGACAGAAGTTGAATTTGAAAACCCAAGCTGGAAGCACTGAACAGTTGTGCTTGGCTGACCCTTACTGCAGTGCATGTCTGATGTGATGACAAGAGGTGGGCTACAGGAGCTCAGTTTACTTCACACCTATGGTATATGTGGAAAACCTATCTCTGCTGAAGTGTATATAGTGCATTCTTTTTTCTGCTAATGTGTACAATATTTGCCTTTAGATTATGCCTTCCCTTACATCATACTGGTGTTGTCTTTGGTTACGCTGGCTGTGTACATGTCTGCTTCTGAAGTGGAGGTAGGTAAACGTGTTTCCTACGTTAAAACTCCTAATATAAAATACTTGGAACAAGCAGAGCCCACGTTGTATCTTGCCTTTTCTCAGTTATGTATTGTGCATGTAAGCCTCTACCGTTATGACTTCTCTTAGCTGGAGGAAGCTGTGGGGAGACTTCCCTCTTGTGGCGCACTGAGAAACTGCATTATGCGCTGGAAGGGCTCAAACCCAGGAGGCTTCATACAGTCTCTGTGCATGACCTATAATGTCTCTTAAACAGTGGGTGCTAGGTAACAGGCTGAATGCTAACAGGATGCTGTGTCTGTTTTCCAAGTCTTTCAAGGATCTTCTTGTCAGGAAGAAAAGGCTTGTTGTCCTTGTCAGCCACTGGTTACTTCATGCTTATGGAATCATCTCCATTTCCAAACTGGATAAGCTTGAGCAGGACCTCCCGTTGCTTGCCTTGGTACCCGCACCTGCCCTCTTCTACCTACTGACAGCAAAGTACACCGAGCCATCACGCATACTCTCAGAAGGTGGAAATGGGCACTGAAAGAAGCCCATGCCAACAGCACTGTCCTAATGATCTGGATGAAGCAATATCAGTGCTTGTTATGCTTTAAAACAGAAGCTTACAAAGGAAGTTATTTATGTATGAGCCTTCTAGGTGAACCACCTCTGAGTGAGACTGTGTAATATTAAAAGGCTGCACTTTGTATTCCTCACAAATACCTGGTATAGGTCGAAGGGAATGTCTTTGTATCTATTTATCACTGTAAATCTGTATAAAAAGCTTGTGACACATTCTAGTAGAGCAGTTTGTGTGTATGTATTTATTTCCTAATACAATATTTCAGGTGTTGTTTGAATAAAATAATAGATTCTGGTTTTCAGTCTGGTTGCTATGTGGAAGAAAAGGAAATACGTTGTAAAGTTCTCCACAAAGTATAGTTTGTGCTCCGTGTACTTCATGTATGGAGACCACTTCCCAGTGATCATGAAACAGTAGTAGCCTTCCCACTATAATTTGACTATACTTTTCCATCTAAGATCAGATTAAAGGCCTTCTTTTTCTGAAGGCCTGCACCTTTTGTCAGCAACCTGCTGGCTGCAGGTGAGTGTGGGTAAGCCTGCAAAGCAGCTGTTAAACTACATATGGGTGAAGCCATCTCTGCACCTTCCAGCACAGTCACCTTGGCTTTCTCCTGGCAGTGCGCTTCGTGCCTGTTTTATCTGTGTATTGGTGATACCAACAGCTCACAGCTCTTGCGGTGTGGCAGCAGCTGTACCTGTCATACAGCAACAGTGGTGGTCGGACAGGAGTGGGGTTGAGCAGCTGAGAAAGGAACAGCTCTATACAATATCACCACTGCAATGATGATAGAAACTTCTGGGATGACTGAAGTACAAAACCAGCACAGATTTAATAAAAAGAATTGGGGCTTCCTTATCTCCTTAAAGAGACACCATTAGCGCTGCTCTATGTTCATCAAAACCTTTACATGTTACGTGAGCACCTTGATAAGAGTTGCTAAAGCTTCTGAGGCTGTTAAGAAGTGAGTTTTAGGCTTTGCTGAAGCCAAATACCCACTGACAGACTCTAGTCTTCTCTCTCTATTGTACAGGAAGATACCCAAAGTGTGTACCCTGTATATTAGTCACCAGTAACTTAGTGCTATAGAGGGTCTAGAAGAAGATACAGAGCAGTGCTGAAGGTCTAAACAGAGCAGGACAAGTAATAGGAAGATCTTCTCAACTTAAACTCTGTACAGATCATTGGCTGTAGCAGTGCAGATAGCTGTGTCTATATTTGAATGTGACAGTAATGCCTTTTTTATTCCGTTACCTGTCACCATTGCTAAGGCCAGAGCTTGCCAAGCTCAGGGGCTTTGAGGGGTGTCATGTCAGCCATGCTGCCTCGAGATGTCGCCCTTCTCTTTCTCCACAGGTTTGATTTCATTACATCTGATACGCCTTCACTGAGCTTTTTTCTGTGTCATGCCAATTGACAGGTTCACTGCTTCTAAAAACAGCGTGCAAACAAACTAGGTCTTGCATGCAGAAGTGAGGTTTTATTTAGGGATTAAAGAAGGAAGTGAGCTCCTTAAGGAAGTTCTGTCTATACTGCTAAGTACAAAATGAAATTTGCAGACACACAATTTTAGAGGCCAGTTCAAAAAGTATGGTTTTAAAACTCGTGTTAAAATACCATTTCCATAACTGACAGAGGCATAGGCATATTTTTATTTAAAATGTCCTAAAACCAGTTTTGCATCTACATTTGCCCAGCTGTCACATCGGTACACACACAGCAGGCATGTGAGCAGCCAGTACAGCACCCTGTGGGAAAAGCCATTTGCAGAGGTGCAGTGCTGAGGACTGTACACTTTTATGTGCACTTCCATGTATGGACTATATGTATTGGGTTTAAATGTTGGGCTATATCTTGTTTTTAAGAAGAAAAGTAACAACAACTCCCAGGTAACATTAGCTGTAGTAAAGAGTACATCTTTTGATAGGTCTGAGAATCCTGTGTTCATTTTAAAGGCTGCAGAATGAGGGACTCTGACAAGCAGAGCTCACAGGAAAGCAGTGCACCCCACGGCCCTTGCATGGCATAACCAGACACTGACCTTCCTGCTGGCCCCCGGTGCTTTAGCCTTCAGCAAATCCTGCAATGTAAAATACAAATTAATAAACTCTTTTTATCACCATCTCTCGCTAGCGTAAAAAAAAAAAAAAAGAAGTAATGGCAGTCAACAGGTTAGGTGGGTGCAACGAAGTTAATAAATGCAGTTTTGAATGACTAAGCAATGTTTCTGTGCAGACTCTTTGTGAGGAAACCTGCCCTGCACAATTGACACAGAAAATAGTACTGGCACTGGCCTTCAGATGAAGCGGGATTCTTTTCTGCTGTATGTTCACCAACCTTCCCCTCTCTGCCTGACTTCCACCCAGGGACATACCCTTCCTCTAAAAATTCATCATTCATCTCCCTGTTTTCCTGTCACATTACCCAGACCCAATGATTTCGAAGCAGCCTGTATGCCATAGCCTCTCAGCTTTAATATGTAAAGAACCCCATTCTGTAACAAGACAACAGTCATACAGTGACCAAACCTGTGACTCATTACAAATGAGAGCTCTGTGAATGAGCAGGTATCTACAGGTTTGAGTTAAAAGGAGGCTCTGAAACAAGTGATTTTTATGCACTGAGGCCCCCTGTGTAGTATCACCCCTCCACAAGACAAGACTATAGAATATGGAAACAGCAGTACAAATTGCCCACACATAAAATTCTGGAGAACGTAAACACTAATTAACTATATAGTCCTACAGCGATAACCACACAACCACAAGCTGCGGGAATAGGGGGATCTGTTAGTTTCATTTATCCTTCGTGGAAAAGCAAACATAGAGTTCAGGAAGGATCAGTGATGCTCAGACTATTTTACAGCCCCCTCACTGTTATTATCACAAGCTTTTAGAAAGTGGAAATTAACGATAATAATATCCAGGCTGTGTTATAAAGCATGCCTAGTTCTTCTAATAAATGTACCACTAGCTCTCAATCTGCAGCAGAGTGACCAGATAGAACGTGGCTGTACTACTTGTGTTCTATCACAAACTGCTAAGAATTAACATGTTCTGGGATTTAAGAAAAGAAAAGTAAAAAAGAAAAAAGAGCAAAAAAGAAAAAGTTTAGGGTATCTTACAGTGATCATCTAGTCTAGATTTTTTGTCAAGCAGAGAAGTCAATCCTTCCAGCTTATTTTGTAGCCTGCTATTAATATCACCAATCTTTTCCTCTCGTCGCTGAATTTTTGTTTTTAGAGCTGTCACTGTGTTCAGTATTTCCTGCTCCTTCTCCAGAAATTTCTGTAATGACACAGAGTTAAGAAACTTGGTTTATCTTGTTTTCCCACAGCTTGAGACCTGTAGCTTTGCTGATAGTTTTCATTAGCTAACCAAGCCTTGCATAAAAAAAGCAAAGTTCGCCTTTCTAACAGAATAACTTTCTTACATGATAGTTTGGTTTAACTCCTGTTCAGAATGAAGGCTATCCCCAACTGGAAAAATATTACAAGGCTGATGAGCTGAATGTAGAACAGCAACAAGTTATTACATACAGGGAGACTGCACAGGTTTAAGGGCTGAATATAAGACCAGCAAAAGGAACAATATTAGGAAAAAAATATTATAGCCAGGACTTTTATACAATGCTGGAAAACATAAGTTTAGTACTTTGCCCTTGCTTGACTTCCCAAAATGTAGTGCTTTATTTACAATATGAAATTTTATTTTTTACATGGTAACTGAAAAATATTTATGCAAAACAGTATGATAGAAAATTGAAATTTACCTTTTGAATAAGGCTCTCTTCCGACCATCCCTTCACAAGAAGATCTACAACAGAAGCAACAGTTAAAATGTGTTAGATTGCTGTGCCAAAAAAAGACATAAGGACTGAAAGATATTCTTAAAAGAATGTCACTTTTTGTTTTGAGGTCATTAATATGTTACCATGAAGCACTGCTAGGTCATTTAGGATTTTGACTGTTGCTGACTTGTGCTTTTCTGCTTCAGAATCCATTGCAAAAATATCTGCTTTTATCTGTGCATTGCGCTGTGAAAAAAATAATTACAACAGATTACTTGCCACAGTTTTCTAAATAATTTCCAAGTGATTTCACTGTTTCTAGATAGATCAGGAAGAATTAGCTGAGCTTCAACTTACAGAAATACAAAGGTTAGTGCATTCCTTTGGGCACACTTTCTTTCAACAACAGCACCCATTTCATCTTGTTGAACAAATTTTAGCGGTTGCCAAAATCAACACTATGTCTATGCTACCGAATAAAATGGATGAAGATGCTGGAGCAGCACAGGTCGTGCACAAACCGGGAAACTCTTCCTCACTCACTCCCCCAAAATAGGATGGACTCATTCATGTTGGATCAGCTCTACCAGCACCCAGATTGTGCTGTGCTAGGTTTGGCTGAAAACCAACCAAACAATGCTTTAGGTGGCCCAGGTCAAGCACAATAAACAGCATTCCCTGGTGTAATATACGCATTAGAGAAACCAGAGCTTCTCAGCTTCTGTTAGTGAACATATGGAGAGGGATGTTTGTAGTGTAACCAAGAGTGTTCTTCCTGAGGAAAGCCTTTTTTTCCATAAGGATATGATCAGATAGAGCTGCCGAGTAGCTGGCAGTGCTAGCACACACAGATTCAGGCAGCTGCTCTAGCAGTAATAGAGCTCTGTGCTTGCAGGAGGCAAACAGTGCACAGGTTCAGATTGCCTCAGAAGCATAGTCCATGTGGCTGCATAAATGCAGGTTCAGATCTGGATGGCAGCCTGGTAACAGCTGGCAATAAGACCAATTCTACTTCATATGTTTTATGGGGAATGATATTCTACCACTCCAATAGCTTAGGGCCTGGAAGGTATACAGAATATTTTCAAAAGTATATACTCCAAATTGCACAGGCCTATTGTACATCTCACGTTCAACTCAGCCCCTTTCATGAGAAAGGAAGGCCTTTTCCTACAATCCCTGAATGAATGCAACAGATACACGATAATGGTTACGCCTCAGGGAGACGCCTTGCCCTTGGATAATTCCTCTGTTTCCTTCCAAATTAAACACAGCCCCACACATTCATTTAAAAGGCCAGGTTTGCCCTGTGCCGTTTATGTTTCATCATCTTCCACAGCTACTTCTCTGTGAAATGAAAAACAGAGAACTTCATACTGAGAAGGAACACCGTCAAGCTTCAATATACTCACTAATTTGAATCTGCAGTTCTCAGTGTTCACAATGTCAAGTTTCCTGTTGATCTCATAGATATCTCGTTCTAGCAGCTTCATACTCTCTGTATGATTTTTCAACTGGCCAATTGCAGTATCACGCTTGATCCGCAATTCCTTCCTCAGCTCCAGCTGTTAATAATAAACTCTTCACTGCTAACTGATCTTTATATAGGATTTTTGTAATTAAATAAAGTGAAAACAGTTTTTGTTGTGCGGCAGCTTTCATTTAAAAATTTCAAAGTACCATCTGAGACACATATCTATGCCCTGTTACCAACAGGAGGAAGAGATACGGAGTAATGAAGTGATTGCTTATGGTCCACAAGAAAGGAAATTGCTCTGCCATGAAGTGACCTTCCTGCTGCAGGGTCACCCAGTGACAGGAACATCACTTTTCTGTCATGGGAGGCTCAGGGTACACAACTCTTTTGTTGTACTATTCTATTCTACTATGGTGGAGAAACAGGTCTCCCTCTTCTGAACAGAGACAATTTCTGTGTTGATGTGGCTTCTGTGGAGCTCATCAGAGAGCTTTGCCCACTAGGGAACAAATCCTGCAATCTGATCGGCCTCCTAAGAGCCCTTTATGTAGTTATGAAGCTTGTTTTATGCTTCTTGGTAACTAAAGGCACTTTAATTCTTCCTACTAACAGCAGAAGGTGTGACTGTGTTCCTCTTCCACCTGAAAGTTTTGCTCTGGCAGAGAAACAGAAAACAAAAGCCATCTAATTGTTTGCCTGGAATGTACAGCCCAGCTGAAGCAACTCTGGCCAGGCTGCCTGATGCCCAGCAGCCCCAGTTCATACTGGGACTGGCTGTGTATGCACCACAGAAAAGGCCAGCGTGGGCACAGCAGGTCTGGCGTGCACTGTGGCTACTGCATCAGGCTCATCAGCTATAGCAAGTCTGGGGGTGGCTGTCAGGCAGAGTCACTGCACAAGCTCTGCAGGGATGCTCTGGCTGGGAGCTGTAGATGTCCCATGCCTCAGGCATTTTGACTTGCTGCAACTACCCCCATAGCTGTACAAGTTTGTTTCTCCTCACATTGGTGCTGATTGAATGCCTGAAGTCAGAAATGGGAAATACAGGTAAAGAGGCAAGGATACAGAAAGATTTTTCAAATCTGAGTTACTAAGTGGCAGATGTTCCTGCCCTAGTAATATCAACCATCTGAACTGAAACAGGTTCACAAATGCCTTTAGTGCACCAGCTTCTTTTGGACTTGCTCATGTGCCTAAGGAAAGCAAAATCAAGCGCAAGGGCAGCTTGATATAAATGCTGGGTTACAGGCTGAGCTGAGGTCTGAGACATCCCCCAGGCGGGAGCTCAGCAGCAGAGAGGAAGGTATGTCTCCAGACCTGGCCTGTCTCCCCCACTACCACTCTCCATGGGTGCCTGCTCTTTACTGGGAGGAAATAAAGCTGGTGGTGGTAACTTTGCAGAAGTAGTACAGCTAAGTTTTAAGTTATTACCGTGTCCTCCTTGAGCTTCCCAGTAGTTTTGATTGACTGTTGAATGGCTCCTTTTACTCGTTCCTCTTCATCTTTCTTTTCTACAAAGCAGAGAAACAGGTTTTAGACAGCGTAATGACTGAACATTAGAGTTAAGCTGTTATAAATAAAACTAGATTCTATCAGTAAGTGTCTTGTTTAACTGGTCTGGCATTTTTAAAAAATGCTTTATATTTGTGTTATGGCCAAGTCTAGAGATTCCAGCTGTTGCAAAGAGCTCAATTTATATGTGTTTCATAGTTCACCTGAGCCATAGGCAGACAAAGGGCTATGGCGTACCACTTTTGGAAACAGCAAGAGAAAGCCCCACTTTGCAGAGGAGCTACTTAATACTTACCTAAAAATGATTTCCGCAGTCCTTTGTATTTTGTATACTTCTCTTCTGTTTCTCTCTGGGTTTCTTCCAACGTTAGCCTGCTTATGTTTAATTCTTGTTCTTTTTTAAGTAGATTTTCAGTTGCAGTTTTGATGTCATTCTTTAATGAAACTAAATATTAATCAATAATCTATCTAAGCAGCATTTAATGCATTAATAATTCAACATATCCAGAGGAAAAAAACCCAGAGAATAGACTACTGGAAGTGATCCCAAAAGGTCATCTTAGTCCATCTCTCTGTTCTACAGCAGAATAAATTAGACCTAAGTACCCATGACAGATGTTTGATTTGTACTTAAAAACCCTAGTGGTAGAGATACCATGTCTCAGACAACTAATTCCAGGGTCTTACTATTTGTGCTGTCAATGCTCTCTTTGGGCCTAAATTTTTCTTAATTACTTGTCTCAACAAGTGGACAAGGAGAAAAGTTTATCATCCTGCTATGAATTTTTATTTATTTGGTAACTTAGTACTTAGTCATATTAAGTAATAACACTTATTTACTACGTCTTCTTTTAGATTTACCTATTTAAAATGAAAAGCTGCACATTTCTTCAACCTTTTTTTGATCATCTTTACTGAACTCCTCTCGGATCTCAAAATAATATACAATCTCCTTTAAATGAGGAGATCAGTACCGGACACTGTACTCCAGCTCTGTCCTACCAAAACCAGCTAGAGTAGAGAACCTACATCATAAGCCTTGCTAGACTGTCTGCCTTTTTGTACAAACTAGGTTGACAGTTGCTTTTTATATTACTACAAATCTTTGTGGACTTGTGTTCAACTTTTCAGCTTCAGTACTATTTATCACTGTCTAAATATCTTCCTCATGATGCACTTGCACAGACAACTGTTACCACCTAAACACAAAAATATGCATTTTTTTTATTGTGACCTTTTTTCCCCCAAATTACTTGTTCAACCTGCTAAAATAATTATAAGTTCTAGTTCTGCCCTGCAGAGGGTGCTCCCACTCTTATAGTGTTTGCCATCGGCAGATCTGACAAGCATTCGCTCTATCCTATCACCTGAGTCATTAAGGAAAAAACAGATTAATTCAATATGAGAGCACACCTCCCACAAACTATGGGGACCATTATTCTATTTTTCAGTAAAGCATGGGGAACTACTATCTAGGATGATTTTTCCAACTGTTTTTGTATCTGGGATTCTTCAGCCTGGGAAAGTGATAACTGAAGGGACATACAATAAAGGTGTGTAAAAACCATACACCTTTGCTGGAGAAGATAGGAAGACAACAGTTATTCATGAGAAGACAACAGTTATTCACTGTGTCTCATAACACAAGTACTGCAAGATGCCAATAAAGTTTTGAGAGAGCAGGTCTAAAACAAAAGAAAACTCTTGTCCTTATTAAATAAATTATATGTTATAGGTTGTTATGGAGGATAAATGTCTATGTGAGCTAAAAGAATCAATCAGTGGTAGGAGAATATTGCACTGAAGATCCAGCATAGCATAAAATTCCATCAAAAGCTATTAAATGCAGATACCATCTCCATCCAAAGAAGTTCCTGACACTTCATTTGTCATGGAGATAATACAGAAGAAGGTCCATTCTATATTTGATTGCTCTTACATTACTTCTTCAAGCAGAACTATTGATCACTGCAGAAGACAGGATCCTGGTAGGACCAACATTGTGTCTTACCCAGCATGGCTATTTTGGGAATTGAAGTTGATTTGAGCTTCACTTACTTATTCTTGACGTGTACTTAAATATCATGAATAACTCTGAAATAGCTTCAGCCACTTAACTACCTGAAGGTGAATTTCATTACACTCAGATGACCTGAAGTTCTCTAGGTACACTTGCTAACTGGTTCCTTCTCTATCCTTGCCTGAGATGTTACTTTTCTTACACTGGCATTAGCATACCAGGCATTTGATTCTGCTGACCCATCAGTGAAGCAAAACAAGCTTCAATTTTTCTTTGCCTTACCACAAATATGGAGTGCTTTCACATTATTCCACATGTCCTTTCCTATCAGCACGTCATTCTGTGGCTTGACCTGTCTCATGTGTTGCTCCATGCCCAGCCATAAGCATATTTTTTCAATCATACTAATATTTGTTCAATACAGATGTAACTACAATGTTCCTGGATCTGAGCTGTACATCCCACTATCACAGGCCTGCACAGACCTACCAGCCTGGGAATCTTTGCACTCTCTTACATCAACATGGAGAAGAAGAACTATTAGCTCTTAACAACTAAGCAGATCATCACCTAAATACCATCACAAATCTGTACATTTTAATCTCTCTCTGCCTCACTCCTTAGCTGTAAAAAAATCTCACTTTTGGTTTTAAAGCATCTCTCAGCATATTTGAATTTCATGTTGGTTATGGCCAAAGGAACACAAGTAACGAGTTGAATGACTTTTCAGTGGAAAAAAAAATCTCCTTTTTGCTGCAACAGATGAAAACACAGAAAGGCAGAAGAGGAACAAGCTATATAGGCTGGGAGACTTGAAGAACAGTGTTAAGAGAGAGACAAGATGATACCCAGGAAATAAAGCCATACAAAGAAATTAAAATGGGCCCAGGATGTAAAGTAACACCATGACTCTGAACTCGCTTCTTTAGAGGACATTAATGTCAAATGCTGCATTGCCTGTTTTTGTTCCCTCTAAGACTCTGAAGTCAGGTAAGTCATGTCCACTCCTGTGCTCAGAAATTAGGAATACCAGAAAACCTCGAAGTATAGATGTTTGGATATGCTCATGAGCTGTATTCTTTTTTGAAGGACTGTAGCAGGAGGGTGGGCAAAAAGAAAGAGAAAAATGGAAAATATGAGGAGAACAGACTCAATGGCTCCCTTAGCAGATACAGGTATGTGAAGAAGGCAGAGAAAGAAAGGTCATCTGAGTCTCATTTCTGTGGACTACTTTGATAATATGCATCATCATGATGCTCCAGACAGAGCAGAATGAACCTGATCTGACATGACTCTTACAAAGGAATTTATTCCCCTTACACAGACAGTCTCCATAAGACAGCATTCAGACAGAAAAATTTTGCAGATGAAAATCATGGAGAGCAAGCGCAAGAAAATGCTGAAAGCTGAAAAAAAATGGGGAAGAAAAAAGACAACTTTGATTGTTTCATCAAAATGCTAGGAAATGAAAGCAACCCTGGAAAACAATTAAAAAATGGGAAAATGTCAGAGTATGCCACTGAATGAAAATAAACAGTTGCAATTGTTTTTTCAACCTGGCCCTGTCTAGGCCACAAAGGAAAGGGCAACCCTCTGACAACAGTTTCATCAACACTATATTAAATGAAGGGAAAATTCTTTTAGAAGGGATCTTACTGAAGACAGAGAGAGTCAAGGTATATTTAGCATCTCTTTTGTATATTCTGCATAGCTCAACTGCCAGAAAGAGCATGAGAATGAATGCAGCACAATTGTTTATTTAGCAGTGACAGCCTCAGCCCTAATTTTTAGGGAAGCTTGAGTAGTTACATGATCATAACTCTCTTGCGTGATATGGGAGCATAACCTCTCCACCAGCAAAATGAAAAAGATCCACAAGGCCTTCTGCAAATTTACCTTTCTAAGGTCAGACATACAAACAGGATATTTCCTACACTCCTTGCACCTGATCTACCCTATCTGAAATCAGACTTGTTGACCAAGAGTCAGACAGTTTCCCTGGGGATAGAGCATATGCTATACACCAAAGATCAGATAAGCACTTGAAATATTTGAAAGCTCTGCATAGCTCATGTTCAGCATTTCAGTGTCCTACTTTCTTTGCGAAAGAAAGCTCATCAGTGTTTTAAAGAACACTGACACTAAGTAGCCTTGGGTTATGTCTTGCGCACCATCAGTCACTCCAATGGATTTACAACAACAATAATTCAGAGGAGAATTTGACCAGTGTCTAAAATCAAGCTGTCATATTTCCGCGAATGTTGGCCTGTTTACTGAAAAATGGTGAAACAAATTCCATGTGAACAGGTTACACATTGGGAGGCTCACTACAAAGCTAAACCAGACTCATCTCAGGACTGAATCCAGTCCTGCACATATTTTTATTTTAAAATGGGAGGCGTCCTTTCTGAGAAACACCTTCACTGCATTCTTTTGACATATGTCAAAAAATATCAAAACAATCATATGTACATGAATATATATATGTACACATACATATATGGTTGTGTACTGGTTCCAGTGTCTCAATCTGAGGGTCTTAAGTGCTTTTGACCATTAAAAAAACCCAAAACACCAACCTGAGTAGAGAATTTTCTTGAAACGGTTACTGACAGATCGGTCACATTTGACCATAGCTCCAATGAGCATAGTTGCAATGAGGTGCAACAAACACTACCAATTAATCCACCAGAAATCTTCCCAATGTTAATAAAAAGAACAATAAAACTTACCTCCAGACATTTTATTTTGTTAGTAAAATCCTCATTATAATTCCTGTAATCATTTTCCCTCTTACTTGCTTTTTCACTCAGGGCTTTGAGTTGGTTTTCAGACCGAAAAAGCTCTTCCTCAAGGTCTTCAGTCTCATAATGGAAAGCAAAATGAAGGTCAGTGATTTCTGAAATACTTAGGGTCTTTCTGGACCACTCAGAAATAAGCAATTAGAGCAAACTGAAAGCAATCTGCATATAAAATACAGTATCTGCTACGGTAAATAATTGCTTTAAAATTGTTATTAATAGGAGTTAAAGTCAGATCACAGAATCACCAAATGGTTGAGGTTGGAAGGGACCTCTGGAGGTCATCTTGTCCAATCCCCCTGCTCAAGCAGGGCCACTTACAGCAAGTTGCCCAGGACCATGTCCAAATGGCTTATCTCCAAGAATAGAGGTATTTAGACACCGAAGGCCTTTTGACCTGATACCATGTTTAATAGCTTACGAAGAATTGGCCCTTGCGCACTACTTACTTAGGTATCAGTTTACTCTGATTATGTACAGCATGAATGTATCAAAACAGTGGATGTAATGGGTTATAATAACTTCTCTTTAACATACCTCCAGAAGTAGTTCAGCATGCCTTTTTTTGCCAGCCTCTATTCTTTCATTAACTGTTCTGTTATTGCTCTCCTCCTCTGAGAAAAAGTGTTTTCTCCGCTTTGCTAAGTACAGTAGCTTCCACTGAAGCAATACTCTAGTGACAGACACATAAGCAGAAATAAATTGAAATTGGGAGAAAAAGAGAGGAGAGAGACAACATTATCAGAGGCTCAGAAGCACTGCAAGCCTAATTTAAGTGACTGGAAGACACAAATGTGTCTCCTGTAACTTCAGGATACAATCAAAGTGGTTCAAATAGAAGTCTGGGATCCTGACAAAATCTAGGGGAGATGCATGAAAAGGCATATAAACCTTTTAAAGTGTCTCTCTGTACTGAACCTGGAGGAGGAGTCTTAGGGTGACTAGTCTCACTTCAGTGCTTCTGTTATGTGCCTAAAATTAGTTAGTATAAGTCTGGACCAAATAATCTGGATAATTTAGCAAACTGGAAGGTTGGAAGGGACAAGACTTCATGTTCATAAAACCCATGGTTTGTAACTATGAAAAGGATAAAAGACAACACCGATACAAACCCCAAAAGACACTAGCTGTCTATGTGAAAATGCAGACTGGAAGTCAGAAAAAACTGTTGTTAGTTATCAAAAGAATAAGATTTTAGAATGACATCTTAATGAGAGTAAAGGGGGGAAGAAACAACTGCTTTTTGGATTGAGCATGATTATTTTTTTAAGACAAAATTATGATGGAATCGTCGGGAGAACCAGACTGAACTAGGTGACAAAGAAATCTCCAGATCTCTTTGCACCTTACATGGCAGAATAATCAAACGAGAAATCAGAGCTGCAGAGCTAGTCTGAAGTAGCTGAGGAGACAATGGGTTTGTTTTGGAGAGTATCCTACCAGCTGTAGGGGGCTAAACACCCTTCTGGAATGCACTTTTTTTCTTGCCAATAGTAAAGAGGAGGTAAAAACCCCTCAGGGCTCTCGCATACAAGGAAGCATTAATGGAAGAGGAAACAAAAAACCCAAAACTAAAACCTCTCAAGTACATAGGTCTTAATGCTCTGACAAGAAGGTGTCTCCATATTGGTGTGGAATGATAGCGCATCAAGAACCAGACACACAAAACTGAGTTTAGACGAACAGTATGAACGCACCCCCAAGAGCTTCAGTTAAAATATGGCAGTTGCTGAGAAACTCAAAACTAACAGCAAAGCTTTATATCACTCTCACTTTAGCTCCAGCTACAATAATTCACTTAGATTTATCCCACTCAAGGCTTTTTCTATAGGTACCTCACACCACTGTGGGTAGGTATGTGTGCATAGATGAAGAGTGATGCAAACTACCTCATGCCAGATGTTCTGAATATAAATAAAATAACCCTTATTCTTTTTGTGACCTATCATAGAATCACAGAATCATTAAGGTTGGAAAAGACTATGAGTAACATACTCATTACAATTCTCTCTAAAAGTTTCCTAAAAAGACAGATTCCATAGAAGACACTGCTTAACTAATGAAAAATAATTAAGTCCAAGGAAGAAAGATGAAATGCCTGAAAATGCAAGGATATCTCATTATTACTGATTCTGTCAAAGGATTTATCTGTATGACAGCTGGAACCTCAGATCCCACTAGTTTGAGGACCTGAGTTTGAAAGGTGCTCAGCACACAAAGCTCCCATACTGCCAGGCTGGAGCTGTGGGAGCTTGATATTACAGGGAATTGAGACACTTTTTTCTCATTTAATTCAATGCCCCAGCTCTCATTGACCTCAAAGGTGTAGGATCCGCTACCAGTGAACATCCATTAATATGAATTAAAATAAATAAATTTTTTAAAAACCCAGTTTTACAGTTTATACAAGTGCCCATATTCAGGGAAAATCCCAAATAGGTTATAAAATAAAGTAGAACATTTAGTGTCATAATGATTAAAAGCCACTAGTAGGGTAAGTTCAGTGGTTCTCACCACTTGGCAGTATAGTAATAATATTCAAAGGAAACCATGGATATACTTGAGAAGATGCCCTTTCATTTTCCATTATATCACTGAATATTTGCAAAGTAAGGCTCTGGTTTTATAACTCTGCTATAAGAACAGCAACAAAATGCAGTAATTCATTAATTTGCTGCTTTGTTTTAAAGATACAGCGCACACTTCCTAGTTTATCTTACCTCATCTTATTTTCTGTCTTTAAATCTTGCTTTAGAGATGCCAGCTCTTCTGCATGGCGCTGCTTGATATTTCTGGGGGGGGGGAAAGATAAACTTTCAGAAGTAATGATGAAGCTTTGGAGAGTGCTGTAAGGGACTAGAAACTTGTCTCAACGATGTCGGCAGAACGGCTTGACTACCAAGTCTTCACCACAACGACAACTAAGGAAGTTCTACCCAACAGGAATATATATATCTCTATATCTCGTTGTCTCGGAGCACACAGGCCCAGTCCTCTGCACATGCCCCGGGCCCCAGGGTCATCTTACAACATATGGGAGGGGGGCTTGGACCCCCTGGAACCCTCTGGAACGGTCAAGCCCCCTCTAGTGACGATACTGCGCATGCGCCCCACTGCCGGGCGGGAGGTGCGGCCATGCAAACCAGCTCATTGACTCTGCCGCGGGACAACGCTATAAATGGCGGAACCAGCGGAGGCCGGTGTGGGTGTTCTCTCGCAGGGCTGAAGAGGCGTTGGACTGACGGGACGCTGCAGAGCTGTGGTGGTAGCTATTGTAACTGTCTCTCTTTTTTTTTTCCCCCCCCCCTTTTCTCTTGTGTACTTGTTGGCGGCCAAATAAAGTGACTTGGCACTTGGCTCTGTTTTGAGTCTTAATTCTGTTCCCAAGAATACAAGAAGCCTGGTCACGATAACACATCCAATTGAACATCACTCAGAAGTGAAGCTCAGCCGCCCCTAGCCACCCAGAATTACCTGAGGTTGGTTAGAAAGCAAGGGGGCTCAACTTCTGCTAAATTGTGCAACCCCACAGTGGATTGAGTCAAGTGCTTACTCTAGGTTAAAATTTTAGTATAGTTTTTCAAAATTTCCTTCCCACCACCCAATTTGCTAAGCACTTGCTCTAGTTGGAGAGAGACAATAAGGTGCCTGTGGGTCACATCTCAAACCTACACAAATCATAGTGTTCAGCCATAGCTGTCCATTAACACATTGTTGTGGTTGGAAACATCAGCTTAAAATTAAGAGGCTCTTGTTAGGAACCAGGCCAGATCCAGGAGTATTTTTTTTAAAGCCAGAAACAACCAAATGCAAAACAGAGATGTTTCAGAAATGAACAATTACTCCAATGTATTAGTAGCAAGTACTGGGAAAATGGTATTTTCAGAAGTAGAACTTCTGGGCAGATGGACAAGTCAATTTATTTGAATTTCTTAGTATGTACTTTCTAGTGTATCATGT
This sequence comes from Phalacrocorax carbo, assembly GCF_963921805.1. Lineage (NCBI taxonomy): Eukaryota > Metazoa > Chordata > Aves > Suliformes > Phalacrocoracidae > Phalacrocorax > Phalacrocorax carbo. Next base: position 32,548,263 of record NC_087521.1, on the reverse strand, counting down.
ATAGTAAATATTCAAATGCATGAAATTTACATGTATTCAACACATACTAGGAGAGTGCAATACAATGAAAACGTTGACAGTGTGAAACCAGTGATTCTCACTCCTTCGAGACACAAAGGTAGTGGGGAAGCACCCACTCCAAACCCCATGAGGATTTACAAAGAGGTAGTATGGGGCTATCCTCCAGAGGTTGTATTGTTCCAAATGCAAAGCTAAAGGTATCAAGCCACTACTGTAAAGCATTTTAATAGTAGTGGACTGTCCCAAATCATTCTTAGATACCTCTGAAAAATCATACTACTTCTATTCCATACTTTCCAAAACTATGTTCACTGTTGTCAGGTCAGTGGTTCTCCCAGTTCAGGGGGTTTAATAATTAAATACTACCCTCTTTGAATGAAACATGACAGACTTAATCTGAAATTGCTCATTTAAAAAACTAATTGGTCAATGTTGTAAGGTGAATGGTGAGATTCTGAATACATTGTATATTACTTTTAGAGAAAATAAAAACTAACAAGAGATCTTAATTTTGATTTCCATTTTGGTGGCCCTGATAAAGTTACTGGGAGATCTGTGTGATGTACACTGAAGTTAAGTTATTTTGGGTTTGATGTAAAGGGATGTTGTGAGGCTGGTGAAAATTCACACAGCAAGATAATTATGTACAAACATAAAACCTAGGGAAGTATGGGGCTTCTGGGGTTCTGCAAAGAAGGGACTGGGATATGGGGATTTTTCAATCAGTTCTTCTAAGAGGTCAGAGCTGCGAGGCATTTTGTACGGTTCTACATAGTCTAGTTTAAAACTCTGAAATTAAGAGCTGATTGACTCTGGGAGAAAGCCCTTTCTTTTACTATCATTAATGTAGATATTCAATTAGTGTCAAGATACTCTGTGACAATTATTTCACCTCATTATCTTGTTAACTTAGTTTTATACTGTAGACTACATCGCACTTCATTACAAGTTCTCCTCTTTACCAGTGCATGGCTACCTCCTTTTTAGCAGTGTGTGGATATGCCATGGTCTTATTTTTTGCATCAATACATAGCAACAATACCTCATTTATCAGGAAAAATGCAGATATTGATCCTATCAAGATAGAAATGTACTACTTTTCCTACAAAGCAGAATAAATGTATGTTTTCTTATTTGGTATGAAAGGGGAGGGGAGCAATTATTTTCTTACTTTTTAGTTATATCCATAAGTAGGGCAACTCCATATTAACAAAGCATTCCTCAGGAGAATTCAGATAACAGGAAGACCCTAAGAGCACAGCCCCTTCCCTGCCACACTGTGAAAGTGTCGCACAGAACCAGCACAACTGATGTCACTCCAAACACAGAGTGTGTGCAACTCTGGCTCTGCTAGGTTTGGGGGACATAAGATTAACCAGATGAAACTTTTTACTTTCTCTGGCAAAGGATGACACTCCAGCAGAGACGAAAAGCTCTCCCTTCTGTCAGGTTTACCCTTCCTACATGACAGAATTTGATTATTAGTGTACAACATAAGGCTTTGGTCTCCTGATTCTCTAGCAAATAAGTGAACTGGGTCCAATGCAGGATATCTGGGGTCAATATACACGTGCCTGCCCTCACCTATGGCAGCCAAATCCCAAATCTTTTCCACCAGCTACAGGCTACAGAATGCTGCAGTGCTTCAGCCACGCTCCTCCAAGCCATACCCCACTGCACAGGGCACAGGATGTCTGTTCTGCTTAGACTACACAAGCCAAAGACTTCTTTTTCAGAGCACTTCTGTACACAGAGCAAATCTGTGCTTTCTTAGAATTATCTGAGTAAAAGCAGATTTTCTTAGATACCACTATAAATGGGTAATGGCTTGGTCCAAGACCTGGTACCACAGTATGGAATTCAGTCACAACCATTTGTGAAGTTTTACATTCTGCACTGCTTCAATACTCTTCAATAGTTCTACATTCATTGCTTGGTGATAAGAAACTGCAGATTAAATTAGGGTCACTGGCAGCTAACCTCTTTGTGATATGAAGTTTCATACCAGCCTACCTAGTATAGTTTATAAACCCATTTTACTTCCTTATTTAATGTTACATTTCAGAATCTCTTAAACATGCTGAACTCCTGAGTAAACGGTACTGAGACCATTTACTATTGTCAATATTGAAAGATTACATACTGTAGGCTGTCTTCAAGATTTTCAATTTCCTTCTCTAGGTTTTGCTTTTCCATCATATGATTTGCCAGAAATTCAAGCTTTCCTTCCAACAAAACAGATAATTTCCCTGATCTACCAGAAGAAAAAAGAAATGTTAGAAACTTTGTCAGAAACATGATTTCACTATGTGGCAAGAAAAGCCTTAGTTAAAAAATCACGAACTTAAAAAAAATTTTTATTCAAAAGCTGACAGGTAAAACCTACTTTGCCACCGTCTCATCCCTTTTTATAGCCCAGTGTTGTTCTTCTTCCAGTGCTTGTTCATACTTTTGGCGCACAGCTTTATTTTCTAATTTAAGTTTTTTATTCAGGCATTTAGCGTTGCGTAGATCTTCCTTAGTCTAGAAATAAGGACCGCAGATGTTCAGTTAACATTTATGTCTCTGTTTTACCTTATAATAACATTCGATACTGCTATAGTGCCTTTCATCAAAACATCTTAGAGAACTTTATAATGAATCAAGATTCATGGCATGTATGTAATTAACATATACGGCTATCACATCAGGATCATGGTTCTGGATCTTCATTTCCATGGCCTCATTCAACCAACCACTCTGAAACAGCCTGCAAGCTGTGTGCTGCTCCCAGACACACAGTGCCTTGCTCCAGCTGGAGGTAGTGACTTCCACTGTGTGGACCGCAAAGAGGTGAAGTGGCAATGGGGAAGGTTTGCCTATGAAGGAACACCAGAATGGTGGGTGCACAATGTCAAGGTGGAGGGAAATAGGAGTCATGGGTCCTGGCTGAAAGAGGAAAGGGCAGGAAGATGGAAGAGAAAAAGGAAATAGGAAGATGATGATTGCGGTCCTGGCTTTTCATGGTAGGAATGCAGGTGGGGTGGCCATGGGATGGGGAGAATGTGGGTCCCACCTAGTGCTGCCTAATGGCAGTGTGGCAGAGTTGTTGATAGACCACCACCTTGTTTGATATGTACACCTCTGGAGGAGTGGTTATGAACATAACTAGGAATCCACCCCCTGATAGATGTGCGTAGTCTATATAACAACAATAATCTCAGGCAGCCATCGTTCCTTCACAGGTTCAGCAGATGGAGTGCCACCACTAGTGGTGCAATAAAAGTTAATAATGATGTAAAAAGCATGGAGCAAGTCAGCAAAAATTACTATGAAAACTGCACATTCAGCTTTCCAGACCAGGATCCCAACCACCTCCTTCTTAATAAGTCTCCCCCACAATCCTCCTATATGTATCTGTCTGCCCCTTTCTCTTACTGCACATACACTCTCTCCCAAATCAACATGCTGATCTCATAACTGTCTATTCCCTTGCATCCCAGGTCACAAGACCACACCCTCAAACTCACCCCACCTTAAGTCTTTCAACACCAGCCCGTGGTCTCAGTTGAAGAGCAGATCTTGCCTCTACCTCCAGATCTACCTCTGGAGCCCAAGTGGAGTAGAAGGCAGAGGCCACATGTCCTGCAAGTGTCTGCACCCCTTTTCCCTGCTCGCACTCATTGAGCACAGAGGCACAGGCAAATCAAAGCACCTCAAGCACCTCACATGTTACACTGTGCAGGCCTGTTCTTACTGAGTGTTTCAACAAGACATGGCCTGATAAAAACTCTGAGCCAGAATAAAAATACCTCTCTTACCTTTTCAAGTTTCTTATCGAAATCCTCCTTTTCTTGGGCAATTTTTAATTGTAAAAGCAATAAATCAGAATCAAGTTGAGTTCTATTAAACAAAGCCAATGTAGACATATTTAGGAGCATATTAACAAAAAATATTTTTAGAACTATTAAAAATTATACATTCTTATTCTCAGGCTCTTCATGTGAACATAAGCTATGTGAATGTCTGCATGCATTTGAGCTCTGTTCCATTCAGACATCGTTATTCGTTACTTCCCTCTAATATATCTGATGAGGGTAAAACCTGCAAAGAAGGTAAGGACATACAGAACTAGTAGGTTTTCTACTGCAAGATCTTAAAATACAAGCCAAGGAAGGCTTGTGGGGAGAGGCAATATTGTCTATAGACAAACTGATAGAAATAGTACACAAGGAGAACGCAGACAGGCTTTCAGGTAGATAAGTCCTACCAGCAACAGGTCTACAGGTTAAAATGAGAAAATTTGAGCATAGATTTACTCTTCTTCCTTCTGATGGACATCGTGTGTTTGTATGTTTTACAGGATATAGTCAGAACAAGGGATAATCACTTCCTTTTTCTATCTTCTATACAAACCAGGAGTCATGCAAGAAGCATGAGCCTACCTAAAGAAATGTTTGAAGAAAGAAGGTGAGGATATCAGAAAAAGAAGGAAGAGAAAGCCCTAACATCCTAGTAGTTTCATAGCAAACAAATATAGAAGCAGAAATTCATATTGACCAGGCTTTGCAAGCATCTGCCATTGCGAAGGAAAAATACATTCATCAGATCCTTTAACTCAACTGTTAAATCAAGTAGTCGAATGACTTATGAAGGACAAACACTCTAAAATAAAGATATTCACAGCACTGAGCATCTATAAAAATACAGCACAAAAAACCAGAAAGACAATGCTTTTGTTACACTCAGGCTATAAATTGGCCATAGCCCACATGTCTGTGGCCATCACCAGGTCATAACTATTTGGACCCTCAAAACATAAGTATGTTCACCATCCCTAGCATGGATATTCCTACTGAAGTTAATACTCAGGAGAGTAAAGATAAGAAATTTATAACCACCTACAGGATCAAGGGTCACGGCCAGATGCTGGCTGCAGCTCATTTTTTACGGTAATTACATTGTTAATTAATGGCAACATTAATTTTATTATGACATTAATGAATTAGTTCTGCCATCAAGAAAAATAGTAGAGTTCAGAGCAATAATTTTACCCAAGTTTCCAAGAACTCATTTTCTTCTTTGTAGGGATTCTTAGCTCAGCTTGTAGAGGGAAATGGGTTCAAACTAGAAGTTTGAATCTCCAGGAAAAGTCTCAATTTTTTCTCCCCATCACTTTGGTCATATAACCCTTCAGAAGGCCTATGGCAGAGTCAGAAGAGAAGCAGCTTTGAAGCTAGCCTGGATAGTACTAAACTGAGGACCTCCACATTGAGCTCCATGGGTGTAACATAGACAAGCCCATAGAATGATATTTGGATTATTTTGCTTATTCACACAATTTGTGATGCTTTGCATCTCAGGTAACACACAGAAGAAGAAATCTCTGTACCACATCAAAGCTAAGTATTACAGCTGATAGGACGATGATAGCATATACAAGGAGTAATGACTGACTTTCCTACCATGCGTATTGTTAGAATAACAGTATAACTCTAGTCCAAAGGGCACAATTTGTGAATATTTGTTCCCTGACAGTGAATTCAGATTAAGTCTGGCTGTCCTCCGAGTCTTTACTGTATGCCCGCTGAAGCCAATAGAAAGATTCCCATTATATAATTCACATACTTTATAAAATTTGGCTGGCTTTTCTTAAATATTGGGGAGAAATTCCCTCAGGAAACACTGATGCAGATTTAACAAAAAGATCAAATCAAATGGTCTAATAATTCTTACTTCTTTTCTGAGAGTGCCAGCATGTCTGTCTTTTTAAATTCCAAGGTTTTTTCCAGTTGCTTGCTTTTTTCTTTCAGTTTTGCTATGAGAATTTCCTCATTAAATATAGCCTATAAAAAAAAAACAACATACTATGTCAAAACATATGAGATTTCCAAAAGAGCAGTTAATGAATCCCTTTACTGCTGCTGTTTGTTTTTTTTTTAAGATTTCATAACATCTGTATGAGACGTAACTATTTTTCTAGCCACTCTGAGATTTCACAGTCAAAACTACTACAGCCTGCAAAGAAAGAATACTGAGGAAGCAGTGATAAAGGCTGTATTTATTGTATTTAATCACTGAAAGAGTTTAAAAAAATATCAGTGCAGGTCAGTAATGAAAAGAAACTTTAAAAAAGTAACCTGTGGAATCTGTCATTTAAAGGAACCTCACTGCAGAGTTAACTCAAGTACAGTCTTGGAATTTTTACCAACATGATATTCATTCAGACAGGAAGGACTTTTACTGGGAAGGCAGCAGTGCTTCTAACAGAATTTGGCAAGACTAGGGCAGAAAATTATGTTTTACATCTCAGTGTGGCTCAACTCATTACACAAATTTTAGTTTTGCAGTATGGTGGCTTTCAGCAGAGCTGAGGTAACTCAGCAGATGTTAAACAGAATGCATAGTTTCAGTTAACTCTGCAAGAAATTGTAAAAGGAAAGGAGACACTGATCTTTCCTTACTTTTCTCTGATGAATTATCCCTGCAGAATGGAAAACCAGTTCTAGAGTAGGCAGGGTTGAACTGGAAGAAAATTTCAAATAAGAGGCAGACAGAGAATGCCTGGCTGTCTTTTAGCCCTATTAGATTTGACTTTCCAAATCCTGAACCTCCTTAAAGTTGTCATGCCCACCAATGTGGAGTTACTTACACTGCTGAATGCATTCCTAGGCACTTGAGCATAATATAATCTTGCGCATTTTAGTTCCTACAACACTTTTCCAGTACAAACTAATAATACCTGGACAGTTCTCTAAATTTCTTCCAGTTTCTTCGCACTGTATCATAGTTTGCGTCCACTAAATATCTATTGATAATAATTTCTCTTTTTCAGCTACTCCACCAACTAGCTCCACCAGAGGCATGTGCTGGACTAGGATCCAAGTCATCCTCTCACTGACTTTTTTTAATATTCCCTCTAAGAATGTCCTGATAAATATACTGACCAGCACAGAGTAGCCAACTGTTTCACTGAGCAGGTAAAAACAGTCTATATGGACCTTCTATTTTTGAAAGCGACTTTATAACTGAGTAATATCAGATAATAACATCAGTCAATTAGACATCATGCAAGCTTATTTTTCTTCTTAAAAGGTAGGGACTGCCTTTTTCTATAAATTCCCTTCACTTTGAACAATTATGAAATTGAATTTTGGTCTTTGCACTAATGAATACAAAAAATGTTTATATAACTTACCATTGAATTCAGACTTATCAAATGCTGTAGGTCCAAAAACTTTTTATTCAAATTTTCAAATTCAAGCTTTTTCTTTGAAGTTTTTGCCTCCTGAGTGTCAAGGATTTTTTTCATTTCTGTCTTCTAGATTAAAAATAATACACTTAGTTGAGCAAATTACTGTGCATTGTTTAAAAATTTATATTAAAACATCTGAAGCCTCCCAAAATTGAATGACCACTAAATTTAGACTGGAAGAAAATAATTTTTGGCACATAGCCACAGCTATGTACCAAATTACCAAATTCAATAAGAAAAAGAAACAATAATTAATTAATATAACCAATTAGGACCCGATCTGTCAAAATTTCATGTGATTTTATTCCAGTGTAGGAACCTGATTATACCATATTTTCTACTAGAAAGTTTTCTTTTAATCTGATCATCTGTTTTTATGTTACCATTCAGACAGGTTATCAAATATACACAACTAAAAGTAGGGCAGAATATAAAAAATGGTAAAACTTTATCTCATAGCTTGCTGGAAAATACAGGTACCTTCTTTTCAAGTAGTTTGCCTAGGGGTTGAATTCCCAGTACATGATTATTTGTCCCACAGTCAGTAAGAAGCCCCAGTACAGACATGACGTTCTGAGATGCACTGCTAGAACACAAATTTCATATTCCAGGCAATTTTGATGTGTGCAAGTTTGTGTATGTGCATATATATACACACAGACCACACACACACACAAGCACGTGTATACAGAAGTCAAAACAGCATGTGTGCACCCGATGTCAAGAGAGTCACTTTTCTATTTGTGCTTCTGTGGAGACATATGTTCACTCCATATGAGAAAGCAAAATACATCTGGAATAATTTCTAAGGTCATTTCAGTTTTGGCACTATATAACTATCTGTAAAACTGTGAAGTACGTTTCAAAACCTTTACCTTTTTATCACATTCTTCTTTCTCTTTCTCAAGTTTACTTATTTTTTCAGCTATTTTTTCTTTCAGTTCTGCTAAAGCTGCCTTTGCCCTGATTGTTTCTTTTTCCATATCTCTTGTTTTATTGCAAGTCTCATTTAAGAGAACATTTGTGTTAACTTTCGTTGCCATCCTTTCATTCAGCAAGTCTACTCTTTCTTTATACTGTGTCTGCAAGTATTCTTGTTCCTTCCTGGAAAAAAATAAGGAAGAGGTGAAAATTATATTTCTTACCATTCATTCAGATCAAAAGCTTGCTTCAGATGTTCGTTGAAATGAATACTTGCCTATCCATGCGTTGGCAACTTAGTCTACTATAGCATTGTGCATACTATAAAGCATGACGTGCACCAGTACCTGTGATGAAGACCATCTACGACCTTGCATTCCAATGAAACAGCTTTCAGTTATTTGTATTGTAACTTTTTCAAAGTTTTACTTTTTCTGATGTGATTATTTTCCCCAAGTTTAATTAAAAATGGAAGGGCTGCTTGCAAGTACTGAAAGAATGAAGAAAGCAGGCTTTGCCTAGGAAAATGCATTGTGATTTATTTCTGAACAGCTCTACAGCATGGCAGAACGTGCCAGTAACATGAAATCTGGCAGGGAGAAAACAAATATCTCCCAAGTCTCTGTATCCTGTTGGGGTAACTCTTGAGGAGGAAGATGTATCTCTAGCACATTTACTGATTCCTTCCTTCCTGAGTTCCTTCCACAGTTTGGTTTGGTTTGTTTTTGTTTTTAAACTGAAAACTATGATTTTTGTTAGTAGTAGTACCTTAACATTAATTGTTGAAAAAGTAAACTCTCCCCGCCAGTGTGAGAAGCGAAACTGCAGACACTTTCCCCTAAGCGAGCTTCTCAGAGGGCAGGCAGCAGCAGGCAGGCTCTGCTGTTCAAGGAACAAGATCTTAAAACTCAGGCTTGGTGCTGCAGCAAAGAGTTGCCTAGGAACATTTGCGGCTAGCTGCAGGGGTGAGGGACAAGCACTACTCACCATGTTTTGATAACATTTCAGTTCTCCTTAATCATCTTGCCAGTATGGTTTTCCTTGTTCAAATGAATACATACCGCAGTGCAGCATTCTGTCTTTCACAAAGGGTTTGCTTCTCATCCAGTAATTCAATTTCATCAGAAATGCTTTTCAGTGCAGACTGCAGCTGATTTATCTTAGCAGTACTAGATTCACGTGCAGCAGTAACGAGAGCTAAAAAATAAATACAAAATATGCAGAAGCCTCTTAGCTATAAAAAGGTATATATGGAATAATGCATTAAGGGATTGATCCATAATCCTTAGTTCACTGCTACAGGTACTGTCACCTGGTAGGGGATAGCTGTGATTCTAAGGCATTAACATCCCTGAAATAATTTCAGTAGTTTAGTCTTATCACAGTTTCCCTGAGTCATCTGCATTTATCAACAAGAAGCCTGCTGTGTTCTCACAGAACTATTGCTCTTCTTCATACTCTATGTCTAAGAAATACCCTAGACATATAGTGAACTAATAAAAACTATTCCTTTTCCCCCAAAAAAATCTTCTGCACAACCAGCTCTGGCAGCCAGGGACAAGGAGCAGGATCACCTTGCTTGAAATACAGTAGCATTTCTCCCAGAAGAGGCACCACTGTGTGAAACTGAAGAGCTTGCATGAAGAGGCTGTGTGGATAAAGCTCCTCTGCGCAGGGGTGTTGTACTACAACATCTTTTCAGCTTCTGAGGTAACAGTCACATTAGTGTACATCCACCCACACAAAAACACTTAGGCAGTGCAGAATGGGAGCAGCTAGTATAAACAACCGACTAACTGCACAGCAACCACATGCTATAGGCAGAGAGAAGGTGAGGGAGGAAACTGACTATAAGAAAGTAGTCAACAAACACAGAATGTAGCTGGAAAAAAAAAATAAAAGCTCTGCTTGGTGTTTCATGATGAACCTAAATCTGATCTAGCTCCATAGTACTCCAAAAGGCATAGTCCTACTCTCCCTGGCCACCCTGCCACGTTGCCATCCCTCCTCCTGTGCCACCACTAACAATCATGCAGCCTCGTGCTTAGCCGGGTAAAGAATTCCAACTCCCTTGCTTCTCCCAAAAACAAATCCTAACCTTCATCTAGATCAACCCCCTGACCACTTCACTTTGTGACTACAGTGCAAGTAGACGGGCAGAATAGGGGTTGGTCACCTTAAAAGTGAAGCCATACCTGAGAAAAAAAGAAAAATTGAGCTCAGACTTTATTTTCATCTAGATACCTATATTTGAGGTAGTGCTTTAGCCTCCCTTTATAGCCAGTGGAGAGAAAGAGGCACTTCAAGACTCTTCTGACTTGCTTTAAATATCCATTATAGGGTGAGATGAATCATGCCTAGAAGTGCCTCTTTACTGTCTGAAAGAGACAGCTGATAAATATTTTGTCAGGTGAACCCCGCCCAAAAGTTATATCACATCAGATGCTTCACCAAAAGGGAACCTGCAGCACAGAGCATTGAAGTGCTCCACCTCAAGTATCAGAGAAAGGCTGCATCAGGGCTGGGATCAGAACTGAATGCTGCAATTCTCTAGTCATTCCTCTAGTGCTTGTGCATGGTCTTCGGTGAAGATATCTCTCATTTACACTCTTATGTGAGAGAATAATCCCCTACAGTATCATACATCAGCAAACACTTACCTTCTTTCATTAATGAGTTATTACTGAAAGTTATTTACCTTTAGCAGTAAGATTTATTTCATAGAATACTTCAAATTGTTTAAACACAGAGAAAATTCAAGTCTTTTGTTTTTCAGAGCTGGTTAAGTCAGTGCTACCTGTCATCTCTGCAATAATCTCTCTTGGAAAATTTTGCGCTCTGAAGCGAAGATTGCTGGTTTTTATAGTCTCCTCTTCTAGGCATTCAAGGGTATGTCTTCGAATTTCTTCCTGACAATTCAAAAATCCACAAGTGAGAACCAAGTAATACAGCAACAGATGAAGAAGCACTTCTTCCTTACAAACCCTTATTTCATATTGTTTTTAGTTAGTTGATACCAAATATTTTCCATGCCTAGATATATCATTCCCCTAGCTCATACTTGCTCTTTCCTCCTTTCCTTCACTCTTCAAAATAAGAAGTATCTAGTTTTACAGATAACTGAACAAACCAATGTGTCTCCAGGAGCAGTTGGCTTCTGACTCTTAAAAATCTTCAGAAAACTGTTACCTACATCTCTGCTACAAAAGCTGAGATGGCAGGGAAGGTCTTAGCTGTCAGCTTCTGCCATGGTGCATGAAAAGGGTTATTTAATCAACAGAAGAGCCTCATTTCCCTGTGGCCTGAAGTTACACTGAAGAAGGGGGACTCCAGATGGCCTTGAGACACACTAGAAAGTCATCTTCTGGTTCATGGCATGAGAAGGGCCACTTTTAGAATGATGGTGGAGCAAGAGAAAACAGACTGAACTGACTGTGGGAAAAGCCCTCAAACAACTGAATCCCCAGATTTGTACAACTGAGAGTTGTAGGTGGGTTGATGAAGCCGTGAATGTCTGGGAAAATAAATCAGTTCTTAAACAGATGTTGACTTGGGCATCACAACTGATGCATAAAACCAATCCTATAATTCTCCTCCAGTTTTGCTAGCAGTTACAATCACCAGCTGAGACACTGTGGGAAGAAAGGATACTGTTGAATTTTCCTGTCTACAGAGCAAGTTCTATATGCAAGCATAGAAATTACTCTCATTTTCCTTAGGAAGATGAAATATTTAGAGGTGTAAAATAAATGTGTAAAAGGTTTTAATTTCATATGAGTTACATCCTCACTTAGCTGAAGCAGTGGAAGAGAAAACAGCTTTATGATTTCAGCATGTCACATAAAACACTCATCTGATAGACTAAAGCAGAGCTGGTCTGAAATAGATGATTTAGAGACCTACCGAAGGAGGAAGGAAAGTTTTACAAGATTTACAGTACCTAGACAAATACATTACTTTTAAAATGCCTTCTGCTTGAAGCCATTCTGGCTTTAACGGCTTCAGAGGTCTTAAGCAAAAGTTAGCTACCTATGAACAGCCACCCTCAGCTCACCATTGCTGTAAGGTCTCTTATTATCACACACAATGCAATTGTTTCAAGGAAAGACAAACTGTTAACAAAAAAATCCCTTTGCATTCAGTCATAGGGCAAACCACCTACCTGCTGAACTCAGTACCCTCTGTTGAATGCACTGATGTTAGTGGGTGTATCCTCACAGCAGCCCTGAAAGGGAAGCATTATCTTCCTCCCTTGCACCGTCTGCATTAAGGCCCTTATGATGTAAAAAGCTCTACACAAGTGGACTTTTGCCTTCAGGTAATTTTTGTGATATTCCTAAGTCGCTGTAGGTGCAGAGCTTACACCTCTTGCACAAAAGCAATCATCTATGAAGAGACAATAGAACTGGGGACCAGAACCTCAACCCTGAGCCCCTTACTCTGCTGACCATAAGGCTCTCCCTCTTTTTACTTCAACAGAAGTCTGTACGCTCCTCAAATTTCACTAGCCCCTGGTATAAATGGCATCTACTGTTCCCCCATTAAAACACCAGCAGGGAAGCTAAGGCTGTGTGATCTATGCTAACCACGTTGGTTTGCTCTGTTATAGCCGAACTTCTGCAAGCAGCAAAGTGCATGCAAGCATCCACCAACTTCACTCCAAACTGCCTATCTCTCTCAATGTAGAATGTAACTTGCTCAAGAGAACATTTCTAATATTACAATCATAGAAGATTTATTTCATGGTAACCAACAAACTCCTTCCCATATACTTAAAACTAAATATTAGATTTTTCTTACCAATTTCTTAATAGCAGCAATGGTGTCTTCAAGACACTGCACAATTTCCCCACCAAAGGCAGGGTCTTCATTTTTCAAGTGCTTTTCTAAACGAAAAATACAGTGAAATTAAAATTTATAGTCTTTAAGCTTCAAATATTGCTCTATTGTTCTGCAATACTGATTCTGAAAGAGAAGGATTTATTTTTAAATTATTTGCTAAATCTGTTTTGCTTCATTCTAAAGTAGGTCAGCATCTTTCACACTGTTCCTGGTGCACAGAAAAGGCAGATGCACAAGTGGCATATGAAGTCTACAGGACCTGGTAAAATTTTCAGTCACAAAATGCTTCTAATCTAAATTCTGAAGAATTAATCTTTTAAAAGAATAATTCAGAGAAGTTTAGAGAGGTTATTAAATTGAAGTAAAAGGTGTGGATCAAAATAATTTCCCTTTAACGAGGGTGTAGATAATCTTTAGAATTTTTCCAAGCAGTCATGGCTTCATTATGTCTCTTTCCCACCAAAAATACGAATCCAGATTCATCAAAGCCTGAAGTGAGATTTATGTTACTCCAAAAGCTACTTTTTGTATTGTTAAATTTGATTTAGCTTGAGCTGGAATAATAATTGCAAGGATTTGAATTCATCCAAAAGATTATTGTACCTGTTACAGTAGCATAAAATTTTTTATATACTCTGATTTTGTAACAGAGGCTAAATCCTCATGGGTGTAAAAAAAGAAAATTCTTAATCCGAGCATAAGTGAATTTCTAGTGAAGGCAAAGCAATGAGCCAGTTGAGATGAGAGCTCTGTTTTTAATTTGACCTACTAACTTATTTGAAAACTAGCAGCTGTCTCATTTCACTAGGATCTCTATCCAGAGTTGGTGGGTGCAAAGGCCAGGAGCAGCCACTACTTCTGCTCACCTTCAGGCTTGGTGATGATCACCTACCCTTATGGCATTTTCTGTGAACTCTCAGCAGGAGAGATGTCAGAAAGCGAACCCATATATCCAGCAAACAGCAGAGTGGGTGGCATAATTTGCAGAATCTGCCCCAGCTTCACCAATATAGTAGTAATTCCAGACAATTCTTTCTAATGACAGCAGTCTGAAATCAAAGAGTTTTTACCATCTGAAAATCAACAGAACTATGAGCTGTTTTCCTCAGAAACATAACAAAATATATGACTCATTGTGCATAGATGAAAATCAATGCTAAAAATCTATTTTAAGTTCTACTTGTGAAGTCTTTTTTTCCAGCCCTTTAGGTCTCCTCTCTTCCAGCCCCTCTCTTGATTTTTTTTTCTATTTGAATTTCTCTCCTTTTTTGTGCTTACATTTGCTTTCTCAAAATCTGTATTTCCTAGGTGAAACATCTCCTTCAGAAAAAAGTTGCAATAAAGTTTTCAGATATTTTCAATTTCCTTCTATGGCTGTTATTAAACCAAAACTAAAAGCCAAATGTAAACTAACATTAGTGAAGTATAGGTTCCCCAGATACAGGGTTTTTAATTAAAAAAAAAAAAATCCCTCAGAAAAGTCTTGCTATTTTTTCCTACATGCCGCTCCAAAATTCAGGAAGCCTTTTATCCCACCCTCTTCACTGCCAAAACTCCCCAGGTGATATGCAAAACATGTCAGCTATCCATTTTTTGTCCCTCCTGGCCTCTCATTCAGTGCCACAGGCACAAACTTCTGGCTTCAGAACAGCAGCATTTCATCCTCCCTGCACAGCAGAGCGTTACCTGCATATCACATTCTCAAACACTATAGTTACTGCTTTGTCCCACCTGAAATCTCTCCTCAACCCCCGTGGCTCCTTTGGACACAGGATGAACTGCAACCTGGCAGTGGCTGGGAGGGAAGAGTACTGAGACCATGGACTGGTGAAGTATTTCCACATGATCTTAGATCTCATACTACAGCTTATGTCACCCCAAGCCATTTGTCTCATCTGTGTATAGTTTTTTCTGACCCCTAGGTTATAAGCTTTTTGAGGGACATCATTATAATTGTACAGCCTTTGAAACTAAGCTATTGAGATAATGCCCTACAAGTAATCTCAGAGGTAACGGAAGCTCAGCCCTAGTCCCATACAGTCCTTAGTCTGACAGCTGAGGTTCCCAGAAGTTAATATTTTGTGATATAAATCTATAACCACAAGCTGTACCCAATCCTGCCTATTTATAAGAAACCAGTTTTGTTAGACAAGAATAACTTTCCATTACAGTTAAACAGATTTGACAGCGATGGAAAGTTTTGAATGTTCTGAAATTGGAAAATTTGAAATTATAACCAGAGGCAGTGTCCCCCAGGATGGAATCCCTCCCTCGAGGCAGCTCAGCCTTAATACATGTCTGCCCCCACCTCTCAAAGAAGAGTATTTTAGAGCCAGATAGAACTTGTTTGGAATGTATCTCCTGGTACTTAATTTATTTGGTGCCTTTTTTCTGGCTAACTTTATTACTCATAGCGCAATTTCCTTGCTTACATTTGAAGCAATCCTTCTCTTGCATGATGATTAATCTTTCTTTCTAAAGCAAATTTATTCTGTTTTTAGTCATTGCTTCATCTCCTTCATGAAGGCCTTTGCACCAAGTTGCTGACTGCTGAATTGTTCCAGTTTTACATCTCTGTAATCCATCCAGCTACCCTGAAAGCAGGCTGTATTTCTTACGAGACACCGTGATAAATGTGATTCTATAGGTCACATTTATCTTCCAAGAAGGCCTAACAGCTCCATAAGCAGGTTCTTGTCTGATACGGCTCAGGAAAAAAAATAGTATTCAAGACCATTCAAGGGCTTCTAACTTCTCAAGACCTGAAAGGAATTAATTTGGGCTTTGTGCATTTTTAAAATGCTTCTCCCTTCAGATGCCATGCCACATGCTCACTTCAGAGGCCGAGGGGACCACAAGCATCTGTCTCGCACCACCTGCCACAGCACCTGAACCACCGTGCAAAGTGCATTTGCCTTCTTAATGTGCCACCAGACTTGTAGTGGAAGGAGGATTTTTCTCAGTGCTGACCTACAATGTCAGCACTGTTGGTAGCAAGGAGGTTTGTGTTACAGGTAGAGACTGTAACTGTCCATGAAAACTCTTTTTTTAAGCAAGGTTTCCAGAAATAAGATGTAGTAAAAAGGCTTGAAGAGGAAAAACCCTAGACATCATCACATATGTGTTTGCCAAAAAGTCTTGGGAGTCCCACAGAGGAACCAGATGGCCCCATATGTGATAATAAAACCAAAAGGACGAGGAGGAAATGCATTAACTATGACAGCCATCTCATTTACAAAAACATGACCTACCCAGGGCCCTTCCCCACCAAACACTCGCAGTGACTCTTCCTTTCAGATTTTATGTCTTCTACATGAACGCTAGTAAACCAGGCTTCAGATAGACGGGAAAAGACAGTCCATGGCCACTGCAGCCATGGGCATAATGTTAGCCATATTTTCTTAGGCAGATATTTAAAATGGCAACCAATGCTAAGGCAAAATAATACCCGTTTTCCCTATTAAGCCCTGGCTCCACACATCCTCACAGTACAAAATATATTTAGAGCACAGGGTTTGGGGTTTCCCTCCTTCTGCCTGCCTGGGGCTGGGGGAGGTTGTCCCTAGGGAGACCAGCCCTCTCTCCCAGTACAGGGGCAGGAGGCACCTCAGCAGCCCCCCAAGCCCTGCACAAACCCACCCAGGCTCTGCAGGCGGTTGAGGGCGGCTGGCGCCACCGCAGAGGACGAGAGTGCCATGGTGGATGGACCAGGCCTCAACATGGTGGCTGGGCCAGGCCTCAACATGGCAGCCGGACCAGGCCTCAACGTGGTGCCCAAGCCAGACCTCGCCGTTGCCAGGTAACCAGGCCCTCAGGGCCCAGGGCTGCACCACATCCCCTCAGACCAGGGCAGATGGACAGATGTCCCGAGGGCTCGGGCTGGGTTTGTCCCCACAACAGACCACCCAGGGTTATGGGGAGATGTAGCCCCCACCCATGCCAGCCTTGTGGAGGCGCAGATGGGGAGGTCATGACATGCACAGGCATCCAAGGGATGTTTTGGGCAGGGGAAGACCTCGCCATCTTCCCTGCATCGCATCCATGGGGAGAACGGCCGGGTTGTTGTTCCTTGTAAAAGTAATTTTGGGGGAGCAGATGATTGACCAGGAATTTTCTTCATTGTTGCAACCGCTGTGCTTCTGGTTCAAGGCCTTCCTCTGTCAAAGATAATGAATCACATCAAGATTAGATCAAAATATTACAGTAAACCTAGAAGAGTCTTGGCCAACATATGAAATGTCCTTCTCACAAAACATACTGCATACTGTACTTTTAGGTCCTAGCAGTTAAACTTTATAATTTCTGGTCTTGGAGATTATGCTGGCATCCTAACCTTTCAAAAACTGTAAGACTTAAATATACTTATAATAAAGCTTAGATTTTTTTATTTGCTTTTCCAAGCCTGCAGGCTGCAGTTGACTTGCATTTTGAAGTTTTCCTATGGATCTTTTTAAATGCAGTCATCTGTGTGTGCAGTCATGTGTGTTTTACAGTTGTCACTAAAAACAGGGGTTCCAAGAACAAGTATCCTCTATTCAGAATTGAAGATAAAATAGTGATTGTATGAGGGAATATCAGGTGGCACTGCTGATTATTTCCATGTGAACTAAGCTCATAAAGACAAATAAACAGCAGGACAATATCACGTCTTTTTAATTATCTAAAAAAGTCTAATAGAAAATGCTGCAACTTTCCTCTGGAGATAACCATCTTGTTAGGAGTTGGCCCCTTTCTCTCCTACATATTTATGGCTGCTGCCACCTTGCCAAGCTATTACTGGAGACCTTCTTCATTCACAATCAATGTCAATTTATGGCTCAGCAAGGGACAATCAGCAAAGGTGGCGCCATCCTTCACCTCCAGCACTCCAAGAAATTGCTTTGGAAATTGAACTGTGCCAAGAACAGCCATGTGTTAAATGATCTGCTGTTCATCCTGTGTGTTGGGTACATACACAGGACCTGATCCCAAGTGAGATGAGCATCCTCCTCTCCTCCTGATGTTTGCAGACAATGTGAGCAACCAGTGTCCACTGCCTTGTAGGCTGTGGTAATGCTCTTCTGCATTTTGAATATGCAAAGTACCAGAATAGATGGATCCATGTCTTTGTTTCACTGCAGGCAGAATACCATTATCTGGGTCAACATAGTAATCTCTGGACCTGCTCACAGACCTGGGCTGGTAGAAGACCTATCCTATCAGGCTTTAAAAAAGAGAAAGTGTCTGTTCATTGCATGACAGCCAATTTGGTAACTACAAGATAAAATTTTGCTAGGAAGAAGCGAAGGGCCCTCTTTTTCTGAAAATCTTTTTAAGCCTCAGGCAGGAGTCAGGCCTCAATGAACTCAGTGGTTGCAGAGTACAAGCAGTTTTGTACCTGGCTGAAAGTCAGGCACCTCTGGGCCAAGTAAACAAATTGATTTCTATAATACAAAAGTACTGGCGAGAAATTCTCAATTCCTTTGGTGAATTTAGCTCCTCAGCTGGAAATTATACTTGAGGAAAAACTATAGGTTGTTTCCTTTTCAAGCAATGAAGCATTTCTACGTAGTTTTAGCCATTCTTCCTAGTTTTTTTGAAAAATTATTATTCCATTGTGGCAGTGATACAGATAGCTTCATAAATTTTATCAGTGGAATTGTAGATTTTAATAGAAAAACAATAGTAACTTTCCAGTTTCCTAATGAAATACAACCTTTTTTTTTTTTTTCTGCAAAACCAGACTCAAAATCAGGACTTCTGATGTGAAACAGTAACTGTTTTTCCCAGCAGATATTTCAAGAGAGGGCTTCACTAGAACTTAAAACACTTCCACAGTTGTGAGGGCCTTCAAGCTCTTTAACACTTAACAGAAAATTTCTAGTGGCTTTTACATGCAACGTCCTCCACAGGCTATCTCCTCTCCTAGAGACATGCCTTTTCAAATTCTATCATGCTACCTGTGCAAGTCCAACAAGGTCTTATCCACAGATGTTCCTTTCAAACTCCTGTCAAAGATGAGCATTGTAAATATGGTACAGACATATAAAGTGCATACATGAGCAAAGGACAGGTCATAAACTGGGATGGCTTTACAACTGCAGCAGGACATTTAAGCTAAGAAATACTTAGATTTATAGCTTCATACTTCCAGGAATTTATTACTGCCCTGTATCAGAAATAAATTTAGCTACTGCATTGATCACCAAAGGAGAAAAGTCAAATCCCTGCCCAGCCTTATGGTGAGAGAAGCTGGGCAACACAGCACCAGCTTACAAGAGCTACCAGGATATTAGGTCTGAGTAAGCAGGGGTAATGCTTTCTAAGAGGATCTGGTCCCTCCTTCCTTTTACAACTCACAGTCTAAACATGGATAAAATAAATACATGGTCGACATAAATGAAAATTTACATGTCTCATAAATCATCTTCTTCCTGACAAGTTAATTAGAGAAAACACTAAGAAGTGAATTCCAGTAGATTGTTTCTTCCTCTATTTACTTTTGCCATAAAAAAAGTTTTTTTTTTTCACTCATTTCTACTAACCTATCCATCACAACCTGAATATAATCCAGTTGCCCTTTTCCCTACATACAAAATTATGTCACAACAAACAGGATTCATAGTGAGACATGGACCAGTCTTTCTTCATGGCATCTTCCTAACTCCCAGGAAACAAGAGGAGGCATGAAGCCCCATGTTCATTTGCAAGAGTTGGCAAGCTTTTAAAATTTTGTCACAAGTCTAATGATGGCCTCACTGGTGCCTGGTTGTCTCTCCTGAGCCTGGAATACCCTTCTTGGAATCACAAACTTTAGTAGTTAATAATAAATGACAATGGCAATCTTTTCTTCCCAAAGAGAATGGGCCAAATTTTGAGTTCATATGATCTGGAGAGAGCTGCTCTGAATCCAGTAGATCTACTTGTCCATATCAGATGAGCATCTGTAATATTCCTTTCCTGCTAAATAAACAGAGACGCTTTCTAATAGTTAATGCACTAGTGTAATAATTGCTGGGCAAAAAAATTGTGTGATTCCCTGCAATCCTCTTTTGTAATCTCAATTTCTGCACAAAAAGAGCCACAAGGGGAATTGCCATCTGCTTATTTTATCAATTTATTTTATCTGCTTTCTGTATGTAACCTATTTCCTACCTTGAGTGACTCTTAGATTCGCAGTGCTTGTTTCTAATTCCTGTTTGGGAGCTAGAGGTAATTTCCCTGACAAATAATAAATTTTAATTTCCAAACCAAAACCATGGAATGTAATTTTGTTCCTGTGTCAGCACTAAACAGCTTTCAGCCTCCCAGTCTACATGTAAAGGGCAACTATATCCCCCCTTTCCTACCCTTCATTCTGCTAGTATAATGAAGCCAAACTCTTCTGGACTCCACTCCTGTAAAGGTCCCTACATTCCCTTGGATACCCCTAAAAGCACTTTCATACTGTGTTCGACCAGGGTTTTCTCATCAACATTTGCTTCTAGCCAACAAGAGAATTTTCTGTTATCAATCCAGGACATAATGTCGCATTTCTGATGCAAAATATTGTCCAATTTTTATTGCTCACAGGCTTCAAAATTATGCAGCTCCTTCCATATGGCATCCCAGTGGTCTCCTCTGATACTTCACCACTCTGTATCTTTAGCAAAGCTCATTAGCATCTGCACTAGGGGCATTTTATTTATTTTCATTTTATGTATGGAAAGTTGAAATATGGCTGATACTTGGGAAATTTCAGTACTGACCTCTCTTTTTAATGCTACCAATTACCATCTGCTGCTGAAGATCTCCTTAAAATCTTCTATTAATCAAAGGTTTATCTGCTTCACTCATAATTTCTTTCATGGCACTGTATCAGAGGCTCCAGGTACACAGTTCTACAGCAGTTTCTCTGTCTGATTTCTTCTGCAAAATTTAAGTTATGGCACCATAGTTCATCCCACGTAACAGAGACCACAGCATTTCACTCTAGAAGGCAGACTTACTCAGGCCTCTTGTGACTGGAGAGCTGCAGGAGTACCTTTGGCTAAACGGCAGTAGAAACAACGTTTTCTTTTAATTTGCAGTATTGGTATAGCATGTGAGTCACAGACTTGTGACTGCTGTTGGGAAAGGGGGTGAGAAAAAACACTTGAGACAAAAAGAGATTCCTGATGTCAGAATTAAAATTTAAGCTTATTTCTGAAAGGCTGGTGTTCAAAAGTGACACTAGTAGTATCAGAATTTTATACTCCTTAAGTTTTTTTTAAGCTGACATGAAAACTTGGAGTATACTTTTTGATAATTTTGCTTTCCATAGTTCATTACAACTTTATATTTCAGCTGAAAAAAAAGTTGTGAATTGTTTAGGTTTTGAGGGGGGAGAGAGGTGAGGAAGGTTTCCAGGACTTCAAATTTTCCAACAAGAAGGAACAGAAGAGGTGCTTTTTCAAGTGAGTTTTTCCAAGAAGGTTACAGCCCCACCGCTTCCTAATGAAGTGCTGCAAATTTGCTGATAATTAACAAGTTAAGCTGATGTTCTGCTGGTAACTGTTGAGTGATCACTTTTAGCCTGTGCTGAAGGTGACCGTCTTTCACTTAGTTTAACAGGATAGTAATCATGTGGATGGTGGTTTCTCCAAACATCTTTAGGAGAATTAGGAGAAATGAAATTAGGCCTCCTATCTAACTTGGCAAATGAAGAGTTTTTTGTATAAAGACATCTGCCATTCAAGTCACTGCTGCCTGTATGTAACATATCATTTTCTGTTGTTGTTGTTGTTACACCTATAAAACATTATAGACATTTGTGAACTGGTCTGCGCTACTTTACATCACTTTAGCTAAATTAGAGGGCTGTACAAAAGAAGTAAAACTGTAACTAATATCCTCTTAACAGCTCCCTCATAAAGGGAAATAAATGGAGAGGGGCCTTACCATGAATGATGATTATCTTCACTGGACTGAATTATTTTTTCAACTTAAAGAGCCATGAGGAGGCATAAATTGCAACCTTGAGGCTGAATCACTTTGATATTCAGTGAACATGAGAAATGAGTCTGACTTGCTAGTTAAGAGGCAGACAGGAGGGAAAAGCAATGAAAGCATGTCAGCACAGGGCTACTTTGTCATTTGGTTTTCTTAGATAGACTCCTGCAGCTCTATTCCATCCTCTTACTTTCATCCTGGTCCCTTCAGCACCTCCCAGCATTTTGGCTGAGGCGGAGCAGGCGTGAAAGGGAAGACGAGACCACGGGAAATGCAGAATGGGCACATCCCAGTCAGCGGGGGCTTGCTGGGGTGCTAGGCAGAACAGTCTGCCCACAAACCTACCTGCCCATGTAACTTTACCTTGCCTTGCACATACACGGTGATGTCTCCCAGATTATAAATCCGGCATGCTTGTAGATTTAGCACTCTTTCTAGGGGAGCTGCAGAGGTGGTGAAGATAGTTGTGCTTGCAGCAGGTTCAGGGGGATCAGGTGCCCTTTCTGGCTCTACAGAGCTCATCCTCCCCCAAAATCAGCTACCCATACAAAGAAGAGAGTTGTAGAAGTAGCAAGTCACAGGCATCTGACTTACTAGCCTGCAGTTACTTGGATTAGATGCTGGCCAGAGGAGAGCACCAAGAGAAAGTGAGCTGGCTGTTCGTTTACAAGCAAACACCAAAGACAGGTAAATGAATAGGTCAGGTAAGAGAGAGAAGCAGGTCAAGCCCATGTACCCACTGACAGCTAACTCCAATTTCCGTGTGCACCTGTGGAGAAGGAACATCCACTCTCAGTGTCTTTCCCCCACCATGGCAGAGAGCACAGTTTTGCCACTCTCTCCCATAAAGGTGTTGAGCAGCAAGAGGTCCAGGCAGAAATAAGTAGAGATCATTCCTCCTTCCGTTTTCAGGCACTGCAGCTATTGACTCTTTTATCAGTGGACATGTCTCACCCTTATCCAAATGCCATATGTCCCACAGTGGCTGCATGTGCCAGCCCATCTCACCAGGCTCCTTCATGCCAGCAGCCTCGCTCCACTGATTCCCGGCATCCCAGGAAGCTCACATGCACATTCACTGATGGAGCATCTTTTAATTCTGTGCCTCAGAAAAGAAAATATTAAGAAGAGCCAGGAAGAAATACATCCCACTTGGTGTTTGCAAAGCTGCACTGGGCAAACACATGGGCTTGTCACATATTTCCCTGGGCCCATATGGAGAAGGAAAGGCTGATAAGCTTACAGTTGACTGACTTGTAACCCACGAGGGCAGAGATGGGAGCCAGCTGCCATCGGAAAGCATGCAGGGAAATAGCAAAAGCTGTGGGGAAGAAGACAGACTCTCTTTAACTGGCTTAGCTGCTCACAGACAATTATATCATTCTTATCTCCTCCCAGTTCCAAGGCTTTCCTGACACTGATGAGTTTTATGATCCTACTCTCATTAGATTAATATTAAAGAGGAGAGGAAGCATGAAAGAGATCAGTAACAGCTCAGAGGAAAATAGGCTAGAAGAAGAGTGGAATACTGCTGACGCACCAAGAAGCAGGGACTCAAAACCAACAATGTTAGAGTATCCACATTTCACATCAAACTACAATGGAGTCTTCATTTCAAGGTACATATAGACAGATATTCAAGTGACATAAAGCACGGACAGAGTTCTTCAGTAACTATCAAACTTCTTAACAGGCAGCAGTTTAGGAGCAGGCTTATGAAGTTTCTGGAAGGTACAGGTGAAACCATGGAGAAGACATTTTAAAGTCATCGAGCCTAAAGGAGACACATTTGTATATGCAGACGTTCTAACAAAATTTTTTTTCCCACCAGCATGCAACTCCTAATTACATATCCCCAAGCCAGAGTTAAACTGGTTTCAGTTCAAATTAGCACAGTCATTTGGGATGGCTTTCAAAGGAAAGCTCAGCAGGCAGACCTGTTATCTTCTTTGAAGGGCAGAACTGTGTTAAGCAGATCAACACACAACTGTCTTCCTTACATTGGCCAGCCAGTTCCCACCTGTGGAAAGGCCTGATCCAGGCCTGTCCTTGCATCTAAACAAGCCTCCTAGCTGAGACATCCACCTTAGAAACCTATCAGCTTCCTCTCCAGAAAAGGAGTATCAGCATCTCAAACCACCCGGAGACAGAGGATGAGAGATGCTGCTTGGGCAAGGTATTTAGCACATACCTAACTCCAACCACCTGAACAACCTCACTTGGTTAGATGGGTCTTCAAAACATCCATACACTGGCATATCTTGTTAAAGCAGCCTTTGAACAAGGGGGACAACCTGAGTCCTGAAGCATTAGTGTTGTGGTGTTATGGCCAGGTTTCTCTGGCAAGGAACGTTCTGAAGACAATAGTATAATGCCCTCCCTTCCTCTGCCATTTTACCCAGGCAGTATGAGCTGCATCCCAGGTTTCACCTGTGTAGAAAACCTCACAAGTTGGCAGCTTTTACCAGTCAAGCTCGTCTAGGCTACTCTTTAAATGCAAAGGAAGATCAGAAACAAAAGGGCTTTACAGCCTGCGTACCTCAGAGCACAGCTCAGCCCATGAATGTGAGTCATTGTGGTAAGTATCTTCAGCCATCTACTGTAATCACACTAAAATATTTTAAAACATAGAGCTCAGTGTTGGTTTTTTCCCTCACCTGCTTGAAAACCAAAAAAGATGGAGGTATAACCCCTCCTCATAGCGTCTCTCTATGAATGAGACTTATCAGGGCACACAAAGGTCATCACAAGCCTTCACTCCCCACATGCACAGGGGCTCTGTCATCGCCAGCTGTACAGCAGGACCATGAGTAGTAGAGGTTTGCAAACAAGGCTTATGGCAGCTACAGGCATGATGGCTTTCTTCAGGCTTCCCTGTTCAGAGGTGTCATGGCAAGTGCTGCTGTTGTCCCAGTAAGGTGACAGTGGCCATGGGCAACCCAAGCCCTGGCTAAAGTCCTCTGCTCCTGGTGTATCCCAGTATGGTCTTCCAACCTGGTTCCACCCACAACATCCACCCAGCCCAGCAGCCCTTGCAGGCTGTTATTACTGCCAAATATATGTAAAGTCAGGGTGGCTGCAAGAAAGTTTGGGAGCTGGGTTGGAAAGGCAGGAGATGAGAAAAGACAGAAGTAAAGGATTTGGGTTCAAGAGGTGGGTGTGCAGGGGTACAGTCAGGGCAATGTAGGTGTGGAGTGGAGGGCTGTGTATTTTGAGAGGGTGATACTGGAGGAGACAAGAAGGGGGACCTTGGTCTCTATTGACTTAGGCTCTTAAGAATATTTGGACTGCCAGAAGATTTTATTTTGCTTGATTTCCAAGTATACAGGAGATGTAGCCTTTAAATCCTGCTCAGGATTTGGCATTGCAAAAGGCAACTCTTGCATATAACTGCCTCAGCGGTGCTCGGGAAGAACACATTGATGGGACATTAAATATGCTCATTTTCAAAATTAACATGTTGGACCCACGTACTCATCTTGTAAGCAATAAGAATTCTGAAGGTCAATCTTTGTCCTCAAGGACACTCACACAGGCTGTACTGTCCTCCCCGGAGATAGTGCCCATTTCAGTGCACTGGCAGGAAAGTCTAAGAGACAGATAAAGCTGGGGGTAGGTGTTGAATTTCAGCTCCTGGCTGCAAACTACACATGATAAACCAAACATATTTCATTTGATCAAAAGCAACATATGCCACTTTGAGGCATTCGGTTTTTCATTGAGAGGAAATGTTCATATCTAGCTGCAGGTGACATTTAAAGGACGCTCTAGTATTCTTAAATAAGAGCAAAGAAGAATATATCAATATAAACCTCAAATGAAAATAAGGCTATTTGAGCCTCCTCACAAGAATAGCCATACCACAGCCATACCAATGCTTCTACCAGTTCCTCATGTGCACTTGGGTTCATAGAATCATAGAATGTCCTGAGTTGGAAGAGACCCACAAGGATCATCAAGTCCAACTCCTGTCCCTGCACAGGACAAACCCAAATTTACACCATTGTACGTTTATACAGAGTCAAACAGAACCACAGCCTGACCTAGGACAGGTGTCACCATGTCCACGTGTAACTGAGGTGAAGGCGAATTAAATGAATGAATTTAAAGAAAGACTTCAATTCAAAAAGTTCAGGTAAGTGTTTAGGGATCTAGTTCTGTGTAGAAAAATAAGTTCTGCATAAAAACTTTTGTGATTAGAGAAGATTTTGTGATTGAGAAAAAGAGAAACACTGCAGTTTGGCTGAAGATGTTTTGATATTCATATTTTTATACCAAAAAAAAAAGGAAAATATTTTCCACAGGTATGTTCCACAAATAGGCTGCTCATTCAGCACTTAACCAAATGTTTGTTTTGAAGCATTTTAGATAATGTTCAACAGCCGTTTCTCTTGTCTGATGGCTCTCAAACACCAAATGCCGATTTTTAAAAAACTTCACTTTGAACAGGAGCAAATGTTTATTTCTGTTCCTGGCCTCCGGGTTCAGTATTGATCCCACAGTTTAAAGCAGATTTCAAAGAACAGCTTTGGATAAGAGACTACCACAATGATAAAAAAACTGAAAGGTCCTTCGTGTTGTGCTGACCCCTCCCGTGGTGTGTCGCTTATGATTTGAGCAATATGCCATTGGAGGAAGAGACAGTTACTGCGTGTTCCTGTTATCCTAACATCACCAACAAAAAAGCCCCAAACTATGTGCTAAGATCTTTCTTTTATTTCCGTACTCATCCAGATATGAAACTGATAGACGAGCTACCTACCACAGATGATCTTGCCAGGCTGCACCGTTTTGTAAGGGCAAAGTGTGTGCAGATCTCAAAGGGAGAGAGAGAGAAAATGCTTCGTTTTGCACAGTGTGTGCCCGGTTTGCATATGTCAAGATAATTCCAGTGGCAACAAAAGGGAGAACTTTTTACATTTAGTAACATTTATTTCTGCATTCGGTATCAAGTACATAAGTGCAAATATTCAGAGTCCATAATTAAGTCCATTAGGAACTACAGAGAATGTAATACAAATTGTAATAAATTTAACATGCTGGAACTTTCCAGTTACCATACATGTAAATCAGCCTGTCAATCCCTTACGACAAAAGTACTGGGTTTTGTTTTCATTTTTTTGAGTTATACAAAACTGATTACCATAAGTACTGATTACTGTTTATTTTATTTGTGCTGGAAAACACTAAAACATCAGTCTACAATTCTATATAGTTAATAAAGATGAATCCAACCAGCAACCCAGTGACGTAGAAGCAATTTTAACTATTGCATCAGTGCGCTAAGCAGGAAAGCCCCTAGCCACATGTAACATTAAAAGTTATAGAAGCAATGCCAATAGAAGAAGGAAAAACACTAAAAAAATAAAATAAAAAAGGTCAATATTATTTAGGCTCTCACCATCATGCACTTTATAAGCAACACAAAAAAACACATCTAGTACACTTTTCTCTTTACTATAGTTTAGTGCTTGACACAAGTGATTGCAAATATTCTAAGTGCAGAAGCAGCAGGGGAAAAGCACTGCTTCCGAGTTTTATGTTTCTAAGATTATGGTGTCGAGAACAAAAAGAATGATAAATTTGCAGTAAAGTGTAAGAACAGAGCTGTTTCACTCCAGATTCCCCCATTATTCACTACTGTAGTCGATGAATTCTAGATGTCTGCTTTACTCTGCCTTTCTCTTAGCACCTGGGATTTTAGCTTGAATCCTAGGAATAAAGAAGAAAAAGGAGGATTATAAGGTCAGGCTGCTGTTCCATTCCAGCGGATCCCTGCTTGGAGTCTTAACCAGGGTTAAACTCTTTAGCTTGTGTTCAGCGTGTTGTCGCAACAGGTGGAACAGAATCTAATAAGAAAAGGGGGTGATGCCCATCTATGTGTTCTACCGGCCCCTAGTTGTAAACGGCCCAGGTTTTGGTGGTTCATGTAACCATGGGATGGATATGCTCAGTGATATTCTCCCCCTGTCATTATCCTACCATGGTCTATTGGAAGCCGGGAATGAAGTTTAAACAAAGAATTTTCTGTACAGACTTTTAGTCCTGCCTGAGGCTAAGGGTTCTGCAGAGTCACAGAAATATTGGCTGGAAAGGATCCTCTTTGAATCTGCTTCCTATGTGAGGCAGGACTACCCCTGACACTAAATCAGGTTGGCCACAGCTTTGTCTTGATGCATCTTGAAAACCTCCGAGGAAGGAGGTTCTGGCATCTCCTTGCTCCAGTGCTGTCCTAATCTCCTAGTGGAAAAGTTTCTCCTAATGGCCAACATCAACTTCCTAAGCTGGATTTGTGTTGTTGCTCCTTGTTCTAACATCTGCCACTACTAAGAAAAGTTTGGCTCTATCGTCTTGTAACTTCCCATCAAGTACTTACAAGTTGCTATGAAATTACTCCGGAGCTCCCTCCTTGCCAGGCTGAACAAGCCCAGTTTCCTCAGTATCTCACTGTGGGTCACCTGCTCTCTGTACCTCACTGTTTCGTAACCTTCCATCAGATACCTGTTATTCAGCCAACTTTTGCAAAGCCATGGATACAAACTGCTGAGAATTATGGATCTACCTTCCAGCCCAGCCATTCTGCTTCATTAATTCTCAAGTGTCAA
Organism: Phalacrocorax carbo; assembly: GCF_963921805.1. Lineage (NCBI taxonomy): Eukaryota > Metazoa > Chordata > Aves > Suliformes > Phalacrocoracidae > Phalacrocorax > Phalacrocorax carbo. The sequence goes on along the minus strand of NC_087521.1, from coordinate 32,519,691 downwards.
GAACTATGCTTAGACCCTTGCTGTGCCCTGAGATATTCCACAAAAGCTTTTGATACAGGCAGCGCATTAAGGAACTAGAGTAGACTGCATCAAAAAATTCATCCAGGTCTTCCATCCTGTCCATGGTGGTTTGAAACACTCAAGATCATGGTGCTTCCAGGTATTTCCTTTCTCTAACGGAGTCGTGTTCTAATTCCCACTTTGTTCATTAACGGTGTTATTAACTCTAAAGGACAGAGCTTGGGGTGGTCAGTGGGGAAGGGAGTTAGCATGTTCCTTCTGCTTTGTCTTGGCCAGGTGGAAGTACGGGACATCAGTCCCTGGTTGGGCTGCTCTGTCGACAGCCCCCCCAAACGGCAGGAGAGGGGATAGAAGGATGCAGGGTCACAGCTCTGCCGCAGCCTGCACTCAGCTGAGAAGGCCTGTGCTCCTCCAGGGAACTGCCCTCCCACAGGCTCCTGCATGCCAGGAGCTGGGGAGGACATAATTCATAGGACACGTTGTCCCCAGAACATCCCAGCTCTTAGCCACCCCCCGGGCACCGCAGCCTCACAGCAAGGCTTCTCAACAAGTCTGCTGCTGAACTCACTTTGCCACAACAGTGTTTATGTGGGTCCGGACCAGTCCCAAGTATTGATCAATCTGTGCCTGCAAAGAGCAAAAGGAGACCAAGTCAATCAGGCATCAACAAGGCAGAACGACCCAGACACCTGAACTACACTGTGCGGACAGACTTACCTGATACTTGTCATACACAACAGGGAGAGTAAACATAGACACCACAGCTGAGGAGAAAAAGAGCACACTGTTATATTCCTGCTGATCAGATTCCTCCAGAGAAGAGACCTACTTCACAGCGACAAACACATATCATGCCACCTGGTCAGCTGATCCACCAGGGATCTTTGTATTAAAAATGAACTTTGCTCAAACCTCCCAAATATGGAATTTCCCATTGCTCTGGGACTAGGTGCTGCAAAACCATAAAACACAAATTAGTTCTAGCAGGAGGGACAATGTAATGGGAATAATTAATATTTACTGGAAAGGGAAATAAAAGTTGATGGTTTAACTGTGGGGAAGGCTCAACAAGGGTAGACTGTTTTGTCTAAGAGGAAATCATGAGGGAGTTAAAAATAGATTTTAAAAGAAATGTTGATTTTTACCCATTATCAGAAGAGTCAAGCCATTGAAGAGGGCTCCCACGTAAGTCAGCAGCCACATTAGTACTGCAAACTAAATTAAAGATGGATCATTACATCACCTCCAGTGCCAGCATAAGAAGAAATGAGTTCACTTAACTAGCTAACATAATGGCACATTAGCCTTTTGTAGCGCGTAAGGGGACTTGTTACGTACGGCACATTAAGAGCTAGGTACTTTTTCTGGGTGTATAAACCCTGTTCTCTGTTCTGCTGTTCACTGCTTCTCACCCTCTTAGCTGAGCTTTCACATATATTTGGGGCTTAATTGCACACATTTAGGACTCTGCATTGAGCATGGCATAGGCACATCTCTGGATCCAATTTTGATGATGGCAGGGGTCATCCCACACAGGTTAATCACAGACCCACAGTGATAAACCCAGTGACTGAAAACTCTTGAGGCTGGGATATGGGTACGTTTTTCTAAAAATCTTTAGTAATTAGGAGCCTAACCCATGTCTGCTTTCTTAATGATCTTCCCTTTGCTCTGAAGAACACCTTCTTGGGTGTAAGGCTGAAAATAAATAATTGTCTCAGCAGGGAAGGAAAGAAGACCTTCCTCCATAGCAGGAAACTCCACCATTAGAGGAAATCCAGATTAACAGAGGTATTAGATGGGAACACACCATTTTCTGGCAAAGTCATAGAAAGCATAACCCATAGATGCTTCTAGAACTGGAGAGGAGCTACGCTGGTCCTACAACTTTTATAACTCCTGTATTATGATCAATAAATTCAAATGCAGAGTCCCAAGCCTGTAAACTGCTGGAAGCAAGCAGTTTGGAAATCAAAAAGGACAGCAACTTCTATAGTTGGAGCTACACAAAACTAGGTTTTATGATGACACTGTCAACATGGGAAGCAGCGCTTTGAAATGCAGACTGATCCTCTAGAGAGGGTAAAAAATATTTAAAGAAATCCTACTTTTAAAGAATCCACAAGGTCCTGAACGAGAAAGAGTCTCCTCAGCTCTTTCACTGTGCTGTTGACGTATAGCTGGAGACAATCTGTGTATTTCTGAATCTGGTCCTGTGAAAGATTCATTTCCATCTCCAAGTAGGCTCTGCCAGAAACACAAGTCCAGTTACAAACCCAGGCACATTCACCTGCCGTTCACACTTGTGCCTGTCTACCCCATCATTTCCTCCTCCTCAGACCTCATTTCCTTGCGCTGGAGCAACACGTCCCCCTTCCTGCAGGCACAGAGCCAGCGACACACACTGTCTTCCCCCTGCATGACGCATCTCCCTGGGCAATTGTGGTCTGCACCAGGGCTGTTTGCCTCCAGCCTTGCCCTCTCCCCACAGAGCCTGGTCTTGATGGGGTCTCTCTCTTTACTCCACCCAAAGGGGGATGCAAATCCTAGCTGCGGGGGGGTTCCCCACAAACTTCTGCGCAACGCTGCTGCCACAGAAGGGGATATCTCCTCCAGCTGGCAGCCTCTGGAGGAATAAAACCTGCTGTCTGGACATGTCACATTCGGCAGCAATGCCCCCTTCTCTCTCCTCCATCCCTCTGCCTGCCCTGCACCTCTCTCTGAGCTATGCCCGTGTCATGAGTCACATCTCACAACTGACCCAAGTGAAACCGAAGGAGCAGCACCCCAGCAAGACTTTTTTTCAGTGTGTGTGTGTGTGTGTGTGTGTGTGTGTGTGTGCAAAGCCGATCGGTTCCATGACCTGGTTTACCAACTTGTTGGCACAGCAGAGGAGAAAGGATCGCTTCTCTCCTGGAGGAAACCACCCAGACCCTGCAGGGGGCACCAGCATCGGCACTGGCACCATCACCTAGAGTGACCGATTGCCACAGCACAGCCAAGCAGTGCTGGAGAAAAGATATAAATAGTTTCCCTCTATGCCAAATAGAGTGTGCCCAGAAACAATACTCCTCCTGCTTGCAGAGATACTGTATTATCATTAGCTCTAATGAAACTCTTTTTCTCTGTTTGCTTAAAATTTTCTGGATCTTTTGAATTTCAGGAAGAAGATTCCCATGTCTCAGGGGACGACGGCTTTTGAGTTGTTTTTTTCCCTCCAGGATCTAAGCCATTACAACCATACAGTTCTTGAGACACTGGACAACAGAAAAAATTATTTCCCGTTATGAGCAAGAAAAGAATTTTATCCAGTACAAAATTGGCAGCTAAAGAAACTTGAATTGCCACTGGGAATGGATCCTTTGCTAGATAAATGGCCCCTGGCCATGACTGCAAGGCACTCACTTGAAGGGGTGGCCCTCGTCCGTCTTCTGCACAGCCTGTAGGACCGATTTGTAGATTCTGAAGCTAATGGTGGCCGAGAGGCCGGCGAGGGCCAGGTAGGCCACAACGCTGACGACGCTGAACTGGGTCAGGGAGAAGAGCAGCAACAGGAGGCTGCCAAACACGATCCCTGTCTGCTTGATGTCACGCCAGTACAACAGGTCGATAGCTGGGGAGAGAAGACCAACATGTTAAAGGCAGGAGCTAGAAGGGCATCAAGGACAGCCACCATGGCCACTGCGATGCTCGGAGTCCTTGCAGGCGGGTGAAGGGAGGGGGGATGCTCCTGCTTACATCAGTATCGACAGGAACTCCTCAACAGAAGCAGCGAAGTGACTTCAGCAATGCACTGAGGAAATGACAACCGATAACTACTTGAAAACCTCGTATTTCATGTGTCTGTGTCTGGGTTAGATAAGATGGATGAATATCTCCAACCGCAGCACGGTGGGTCTCTTGCAGCAGCCAGGCAAATGCAAACTGGGGTTTGTGTTGTTGCTAGGTTGTATGGCAAGTTTTATCCTAGTTTGCATTTACCTACTCTGGAAATTCTGGATTGGTTTTTTGTCACAAGTCCAAATGCCAAATGCTTGATCAAAGCATTTTAAAGTTTGGGTTGTTAATAAATGAATGAGAAAGTTTGGGGTTAACTAACCACAATAAACCACTTTCCCATTCAAAGTTTTGACAGTATGATTTCGTTATTTCCTAAATTTTGAGAAAGAAAAAGTCTCCTGGTTTTACCACTGCTTCATAGTTACATGGGTAGGAAACCATTTTTCAGATGGGACCTTAAAATACAGATAAATCCTTTTTGCTACTGCAAATCTAACCATCTCTGAAATATTAAAAAGAAACTTTCTGCTGTTAGATAACTTTTCTTGTCTAGGCCATGGGAGGTGTTAGAACAAAACAAGTGCAGAAAACCATTTTCAACCAATATATTTTTACATTTGTAAAGGAGTTAATTTTGACAATGTTTTTCACCCAGTTTGTACAGTTTATTCCAACCCCTCTAGCAAATAATCCTACCATCAGGAATAGTCACTATAAAAGCAAAATTTTATGAAACTATTGCTGAATATCCAGTCCAAAAGGTGAATTTAATTTCTTTACACCAATAACCTGTTTCTGAGAGGACTCTTCATCCAGCCAAAGAATGTGCTCACGACAATCTAAACAAAAGAGCTTCAATTGCACACACTGCACAAGTCCTCAAGAACAGCTTGAACACACCACCAGCCAAACAGATTTCATAGATGCCACTTGTCAAATCATTCTGAACAAAGAGTAAATTCGGGAAAACTGCAATCCGTCAAAAAAAAAAATCACAAATACAAAAAGAAACAAAATTAATCCAGCCTAGTAGTTCTTATCATTTAATCTCCAAAAATTATGAGTCACCACAGCATGTTTGCCTTGACTCAATGAGCTATATTGCTCATTACTATTATACATATTAGCATTGCTTTTCGAAGTGATGGGCTTGAATGCAAAAATTGCTATTGTATTACTGAGCTCTTTTCTCTCCATGCAACATTCACATCCTACTATATTCTCCATCAATATACACAATATAATAACTCTTTCATATTTTTAAGTGTCAGCGTTCAGCACTGGACCTGTGTTCATAAGCATACATGAACAGATCTACAGACTGCGTGGAAGCCAAGGGGTGGGGATCTTGGTGGTATGTGCCGGGGTGCTGACTTTCCAAAGCAGGGACCAGGCCAGAGTCTTTCCAGATATACGCCCAGGTCCCATTCCTACACCAATACCTCACAGTTTTGAGGTTCTGGAGTATGCAACTCACAAACCATTCTTTCAAAATGGCATCCAGAACACGTGTGCAGTTTTTACCATTTTTCATACTCTTTTTCAGGCGAGGGGCTGTAAAATTCTGCAGCACAGCACAGCAACTGGTATGCTTTCACCAGCAAGCATTTGGACAGGAGGTATTCTTCGCAGCCTGATCATTTTTAGGCTTAAAAATTCCTCTGTCAAAGGTCAGTATTGGAAATTTATGCAAATCTCACTTTTTGAGACACTTAAATTTCCTCGCACACAATACCTTCACGTTAAATGAAATGAGCACAGGTGAGCTAGCTCAGCATGCTGCACATGGAACATCATCTGCTGATGAAAGAAAAAGGCCATGCACCAGGGGAAAACACTACCTGGGACGTAGGCAGTATACAGGCAAACAAAAGAGACCTGAGCCAAAAAATACAAAAGCCCACTTCAGTAGAGTTCCCTGAGTTAATGCCAATTGATGATAAGACCCAAAATGAGCAGCTAAGCCCTCTTCCTTTCTAGGATCATCTGCCTCATATTCCTGGAGACCAGAAGTGCACTGTATGCTCACGCAGACAGATGCCAAGATGCATTTTCTCATTCCCCTCAAAAGGCAAGGTGCTGAATGACTCAAGACAGAGTTGACCAGGTGTGTGTATATGCTGGAACCTGCCCCTTTCTGACGTGAAATTATTTGGATATTTACGAAGCTGTATCAGGTAAATAAAGACTTGCCACAACTCAAAGCAAGATGGACAGAGGCCAAATGACACAGTTCTGGGGATATGTGCAAGCGTGAGAGAGATCAAAAGGCAGCTGGCCTCTTTAACCAGCCAAATGAGACTTGGGAGAGAGGGATCCTGTGTCTTTTAGACCTGAGGCAAATATTCCCATGTGCATGGAAAAAAATATGTGCTAACAGCTAGGTGGAAAATCTTAGCACAGAGGAGGGAGATATGAGCTGAAAGATTTTTTACATGGCTGTCCCAGTGCACAGGTCCTGCCTGGGGGACACACACAACCCCCCACCCACAGCCTGCAGTAGGTCAGTGGGGATTTTCAAGGGCAGGAACCAAATCTTCCTTCTCCTTGTCTCCCTCGCAGGGATGAGGAGCTGCGGCACTGCTGCTGTGTCCAGCTGTTTGGGCGGGATTTGCCTCTCCCACAGCCATTCCTCCTGCTCTCTCTTAGGGAGAAGGGGGTGACACAAACTGCCTTGCAAAAGGTAGCGCAGGAGGGAGGTGAACTTTATGGCTCCTTGGGCAGGGAAGGGGGAGAAGGAGAGTTCAGAGCTATAAATCAGTGGAGGCTTGTGGGGTCCAGCCACGGTCCATAGGCTTCCATGGGAGAAAGCAGGTTTTTTGCCAACAGGCCTCAGGGATTTGAGCTGTATCATTTCCCCTGGAATTTAAATGCTGCTGAAAACACCTGAACTACTACATGTCAGAGCCATGTTTGTTCCTTCAGTTGCAGCTTCAGTCACTTCAAGAGCTGTTAATGTTATTTTTGTCATGTTTTCTTACATAAACAAATCTCCCTTAAAAGTGGACAGAGGCACACTGGGTGCAGAATCCCCTAGCTGGGATCCTTTGCCTGGCTTCCTCAGGGTGCCATTTTCCTCTGTAACCATTTAAACCAGAGCAAAAGTACCTGTCACATCAGTGTCTGGCATTGCAAATAGATACCAAGGGGTGAAGCCATGAGAAGTCTGTTCCTTCACTATTAGGTGAACCCAGAACTGGGTGCATTAACCCCCTCCACACCCTTTTTTAAATTCTGAACTGGTATGAAAATGAAAGATGAAGTTGTCCACCACATTTATATGTCTGCTTTGAGTTTCACCTCATCCTATGTTCATATAAAACTGATTAAGACACCAAACAACTCCCTCAGATACTTGCTGAACCCATGAGTTTACTGCCTTTCAACAGGTCACAAAATATAAATGGTGGCCTGAGTCTTTGATGAAGGGTAGCTGCCTGTTCATGCCTGCACCCCTTCCTTTGCATGCCGAAGAGACGACCACCCAGGCTCAGGCCAGCCTCCCCAGCACATGGGGACGCAGTGAGTACAAGGGCGGCAGGGCCGGGAGCTGAGTGGGAGCTGCACACCTTTGCACACACATCTCTCTGCAGAACCATTTACCCGCACGCACTGGCCCCACGCTCGGCCAGGCTGAGACAGGCTTCGAGTCTGGCTCTTGTGTCGGTACAGTGTTCCCCAGATAAACTAGAGGACAGGGAATCCCTCACAGCACGAGTTTTTTATATATATACATATAATGAGTTATATATATAAAATGAGTTATATATATTATAATAATTACATGTTTTGGTCAATCTTCAGTGAAAAATTGCCCCGTAGGGAAGGAATAAAAGGTCCTAGTGTGGTCAAGGGTCCTGCAAGCACTAGGGGTGTTGCAGGCAGCGTGTGTGCATGTGTGTGTGCACGGCACAGCCCAGACCCGACTACAATGGCACGATTCTGAGCAACGCACATTGAATATGCATGAAGCAGGAGGCTGGTGCCACGTGAGCCTGTCGATATGTGATGTGCATGCAATTGGACAGTGGGTCAATCTGCAAGATACACTTCTGAGAGCCAAAATGCCAACTTCAGACCACCTAAGGTTTGCAGCTAGGATTTGCAAACAGAGTTTTGGAAAACAGGCACTAATATCAGCCTCAGCTTTGCTGAGGTTTAGGATCCTTCTGTTTTGAAAATCCCAACTGTAAAACCCTGACCATGTCCATTAACATGCAGAAGCTGTCCATCTGTAGCTTTCCATGATCTCCCTTTAGCCTCCTGGAAGGAGGGAAGCAGCATTGGTCACTTTGCACTCTTTCCAGTACAGCACATCAGAGTTCTGGCTCATTTGTGGAGATATAAAAGGACTCTCGGTTTTGCCAGAACTGCCTCAGACTAAAAGTATTTGTATTTATTAAGGACGACTTGCCATCACAGAAGTGACGCAGGTCACTGCAACTGCCTGTGAAGAATTTTTCTGGAGAAGCGTGTCTGATGAGCTATTTATCTGAAAGTATCACCTGCCTGTTTTTTTCAACTGACAGCAGAACTTGTAAAATGTTACTCACATAGCCTTCTATTTGAAAGAAAAAGTTTTCAAGGGTGCCAAATCAGTGTCTCAGCTATACTTTATGGTATGATTTCATCTCACTAAACTAATGTGAATCCTCCATTTGGGCCCAACTCCCAGACTAGCGATGCACAAAGGTAAACTCTATGATACAAGCAACCACTTGTTAATATGAGCAGCTGGTAAATACTTGTTTGTGAGGCAAGCTAAAAGTAACCTCACAAATATAAGTAGCAGCAGCAGCATAGAATGGTTGTGCCAGCAAGGAATGCTCTGAAGTACAGTGCCTGAAAGCTCTCCCAGCTCTCATCATGGCTTTCAGCAGAAAATATTTCTGCTCCTCAATATTTGCCATCAAAAAAAGCCAGATGCCAGACCTGGGGGCTGGAAAGAGCAGTGCTGGAGGCAAGGGGTAAATGACTTGAGACAACCGAGGTGGACTATGTAGTGATGTTCCTGAATCCATTCTCCTTGGGACTGGATGGAAACATGAGGACTGGGTCTGGTGGTTTACGTGGTCCCCAGAAGCACTGTGGTGTGGGGCAGCTGCAGCCCAAGGTTCCTGAGCGGAGATCCCAGAGGGAGAACAGAGGATCCAAATGAATTTGTAGATAAAATGTCCTCCCACCTTCAGACTCACACATGGTTATGTTTTTGAAAAATGCTTCTGTAAGAGAAATGGTGATCTTTCCATTCCATGTCTCAAAGAAAGAATTTTAAGATGAAAATTAATGAAGACCAACTGAGCACAGACTGGACAATTCACATCTTCCACAGCTTCTCCCTCCCCTCCTCTGAAAAGCTTTGTTCTTTCCTTCTGGCTTGGCAAGTTTTTCCTCTACTGCAGCAACTGTATGAAAAATGAAAATGTATTAAGCAGCATTTACATGGGAGTAAGTACAAAAAGTGTGTGCAAAACCCTTGTGTCCAGCCTTCAAACAAGGCCCATGGGCCCTGATGATTGAATAAAAGGTTATATGCTCTTCAGCTTACTAATAACATCCTTGGATGTGGTCAAGCTGTTCTTCCCACAATTGAGGTCCCATTGGGCCTCCTTAGGAGGTAAAATCAATGAGTTGTACAGTTTCATTTGCTATGTAATATTAGTATTAATGAGAATTGAGAAAAAAACTGTCTACACACAGCCTTTAATTCTGTATAGGGTATAATATTATGACTTCATAAATATAAATTACTTCATAAGTCACTCTCAGACCTACTGGCAATGAAAAGATCAGATAACCTGATTTAAGAAGGGCAATCTTGTTCATAGCATTGTCACAACAATATTTGACAACAAATGCAACAATTCTGTAAGTCCTGAATAGAAGTAAATATTGCTTACATGCAAATAAATTCCAGTTTGCAGTTTTAACCACAGGCTGCAGGACCAGGCTTTCCCTCTTCCCTCCAGTGAAGGCTCCAATGTGGCCATTGCTCCCCTCCCCACAACAGATCTGATTCAAACGTAATACAGATGGATATGCCATTTAATGAGCAGCCTGGTGCCTTCAGGAGACTGCAGAGCCAAGACAAAATATCTGTGCTGTTTCATGAGGCATCTCTCCTTATCCTTTACCTCCAGCTTTGAGGGATCTCACCATACTTCTCCTACCTCTTGTACACACTTTGTCCATTAACCCCCTTGTCCTCAGTTCAGCTTTATATCTTTATCATTCACCTGCCCCAAGACTCAACTTGAAAGTTCAGACCTTCTTGGTCCCCAAACTCTGATGAGAGAGACATGGAGCAGGAACAGAACCAAGGAAAAGGGAATTCTTGATATAGGCTGCCCTCCACATTACAGCGTACTTCATCTGCAAGATCAAGATGTGAGCAAAAAATACTGATTGATTGCCTTATGTGAGGTGCCAGAGGGGGCTTGGGTAGACAGAAGAGGATTGGCAATAAAAAACTCAGCCCTACAACCATGCCACATACACATCTACTGTAGTATTATTAGGATTATTATTAGTATTAGTATTGTCATTATTGTTATTGTTGTTATTATTATTATCATTTTCACATGAGAGATGCTTTAAGACCAGGATTTAACATAGTGGCGGGAGAAAGCCTCCTCCACACACCTCCTGCTCATCAAACCATATCACTATCTGCCTTGGCCAGTTTCTATGGAGGATATTATTGCTCTCACCTTAAGTGAGCAGAAACCAAGGAGACCAAGCAGAGCCCCTGAATGCAGCCCCTGAATGCACATAATAATATGGAAATGTTAAGAATTTCCTGAGATGCTCCTGGACCAAAATAACAGACCTGGACCCTTCCTAACTCTGTTCAAACATTTGAAAATCTGCAGGTTTTCAAACCGAATGGCTCAGACCTATGTTATTTGTGAGAATTAAAGGTGACATGGAGAGAGTATCCCTTCTGATATCAAAAAAGCCTCACTAAAACTCGCTTTCCAGATACCTAATGAAAACAAAAACAGGCCTCCAATGTTGCTTTCAGCTACTGCCCCATCATCATCCTCTTCTAAGTTACTCCTCAGGGAATACCTTAAAATAATCTTACTTTGGGGGAATTTTCTCCTTGTTCTGGCAATGAAAGAATATTGCCCATCTATTCTTAAAAAAAAAATAAATTAGTACATTCAGACATGGCACAGCAGTTGTGCAGAGCACACAGTGGCAGAGCTATTGAAATCTCACTGATTTTTTTATACCACCTAGGTCAAGGTGTTTGTTGGGATGGGCGGCAGCTGAATGGTGTGAAGCTCATCTAAGAGTTTGTCCTCTAATCTCTTGATCTTGCAGTCGTATTGCCATCAACAGGAATGTGCTGGAGGAAGGACTGATATAATTTCTGCAGCAGCGACAAAAAAATGAAAGCAAATCTGAAAGTGGAAACAAATCTTAATAAATTTCATGCAAATTTCACAGGAAGTCAACTGTGAAATTAGGAAGTCAGTTACTCGTAAGTTAGTGTCATTTTGTTAAACTATTAGCTAAATTGGTTACAGCAGATGATTACCTGGTTCCAAGATTTTAGCTCTACCTAGGTCCAACCTAAGAACCAACTACTGGGACTGATCTTGAGCTACTGGAAAGAGGGACAGTTCATCTGACCAAGACAAGTGGATCCCAGCTGAGAGTTCAGCCCACAATATTTTCGGGAAAGCACTGAAGGTACCAACTGGCTGAAGTTATATTCTCAGGATAATAGCTGCAATTAGACAGACTTCAGAACTGTCAGTGAGACTACAGATCGATAGCATGTATCCCTATTATTACCACTGAACTTCTTTATCAGTCTTAAAGTGGGAAACATTGCCATGAATAGTTGGTGCAGCTTCTCAGCACCCTTTGGAAACCAATTGATATATCAGTCAAGCAAAGAAGCTGGTTCTTTGGAAACAGCTGCCAAGAAAATGCTACTCAATAACTCCAGTCCCAGCGGAGTTATGTCAGCTAGATGAATTTGATGGAGTCTGCAGTCCTTTTCCACATTAAGTTATAATTATAATGTGGATAATATTTAGGATCATTTCTATGAATGGTTCACAGGCCTTTTTCTCTGGATCTTTCAGATTTTCTATTATAATAAGTCTTGCAGGAGGTTGAGGCTGCAGGAACTAGCATGTCGCTTATGACCACCCAAGAGCTGACATGTAGAAGAAATAGTGTAAGAGGGAATACTCATGGGGACCAGTGTACTGACATCAAATAGCTCCACGAAGTTGGGGTGCAAAGACCTTCCTAATCCTGAGAAACCTCTCCAGCAAGGCATGGGGATGAGTCCTGCCAAGCTGGGCCGAGTCCCTGGGGAAGGCAAAAGGACCTGCTCCACCTGGACCTGGACCTGGAGGCACAGCTCACCCCGCAGCTCCCCTCTGGGAACTGCACACTGTGATGGGTTATGCAGCTGGCGCTGGCTGTACGTTGTTACGTGAAGGCCCACATCAACCAGCATGCCCAGTCAGAGATGTTTCTCCAAACGCTCATGTATTATGCATGGTTCCATCCCAGCCTACTTCAAATGCATCACCTTCCAGTGTGAAAGATGACTTGGGTGTGGAAGTCAGCTGCAAATCCCCAAAGCTGCTATGATAATATTTTGAATGTAGCATATGCCCTGCAGGGGCGAATTATCCTCCTGCTCCCCCAAGGGGCTGTATCATGATCTACCATTGACATAATCATGCTGTACCTGCAGGATGGAGAGGTAAAACACACTGCAATATTTCTAAGCATATGCAGCGGCATCAGCTGCCTCACTGCAAGGGAAGTAACAGTGTGTAGATTTAGTGGGGCAAAGCCAAAGCTTCACCAAGTGTCCCTGCAGCTTCTCAAGATCCCCACCCAATTCTACACCAGTTTTAAGCACCATAAGGGCAAACCAATGATACAGCTAGTTGCAGGCTTGACTGTTTTACTAATTAAAACTTATGTTAAACTCAACATTGTTTTTCCATAGTTTCAGTAAAAATATGCTCTGTATTTACTGAGGTTTGTGTCTGCATCTGTTATGTTCGCAGACATATTCCAGAGTTTTCACAGAGGAACCATAATTCCATTGATGATGAATTTGGCAAAATTATACAACTCTAGGTTTGCACAAAACTGATATTCTGGGTTGAGACAGAGACTACATGAATAATAGATATTAAAAGAATCAATGAATCAAGTCTTTAGTCTTCATTCTTCTGAATTTTAAATTCCTTCTATTTTATCTGGGACTGATCAAAGAATTTTGCTGACAGAAATAATATTCTATGACTACTTCATGTTTTCTGCAGGATCATTTCTGAATCATAAAGCACCACCCAAGAAAAATAAAAAGATATGCAAATGATGTGGAACTGAGGCAAGTGATTTATTTCAGCTGCGTTGATTTTTTCAGATCTGGACTTTTTTTCAAATCAGCATGGGGCATATTGTGTCATTTAATTTTCAGCAAATCAACCTCTTGGTTTCAAAATGTAGACTACAGAAGGAGAGAAAGCCTACTGTTATTCTTAATTATTAATTAAACAATAGCAACATGCTCTTTGTTATTTCCCCTTTTTTTAATTATGAAATAATATTTTTTTTCTGATAAAGAGGGAAAATATTTAGTTTGCCTCTAAATACAGGTGGTTTACCAATCTGACTCAGCAAATTAATGTTTTTATAAGGATCAGAAAAATATTGAGCCTTTCTGGAAACAAAACAAACAAAAAAGCCAAGCACGATATAACAAGGAAGTTCATCTGCAAAGCTCAGGTGAAAAGACCCTGAAGTTTTGTTGTGGCTCTCCCATATAAGCTTAATGAATCATGCAATCCTATAGAAAACCCTAGCCCTCGATTAAGGTATGGAAAGCCCGAGCTGCTGGATGCTGGCATTTAACAGGTGCCTCTGTTTACTTTCTAGCTACTCGTCTTCCCTAAAAAACCCTCAGATCATAAATACCATCAGGTGCTGAATTAAGAGTACAAAAATATCAAGCTCCCTAGAGACAAGTGCTGTGTCAAAGATCTTCCCCTGCCCAAACCTCCCCAAAAACCACTTCAGGAAGGTTTTCTGGCTTCTGTTACATTGAGCAGCATTTACGAAACTATGTCTGCAAGCACCCTGGACCCTTTAATAAGATGATGCTAGAGCCTGTTGAGAGCATAAACATCATGTACTGTTTATTCAGCGTAAACATGCACCTTAAAATTTAAAAATACATTCAAACAAAGCCTGCCTGAAGCAGACAGCAGCCTGCCCGGCAGGATCAACCGCTAGCTTTTCTCCCTCTAATCTGCCTACCGAGCAGCGTCACAGAGACTGTCTTTTATCAAAACAAAGGCTGGATGCTGGCTGGGAAGTGTGAAGCCAACTAAAAATGGCTGAAAAGCTGTCCGAGGCGCTTGGGAAGGTAGCCAGCCCCACCCAGTGCAGACACCGACCCGCTCAAAATAAGCTAAAAATAAGCCCAAAAGGGAGATGCTATTGTTCCCCTCACCCACTCGGCAGCAAGACAACATCATCACAGTATTTTGCCCCCGAACGGCTCAGCAGAGTGCTTGAAAGCACAACCAAAAGATTAATTTTTTTTTTTTTTTAAAGCAACCCTACAGCAAAGCACGAAGTGGGTGGCAATGCCGCGGCCACCTTGGTGCTACCACACTTCTTGCCGAAGCTGCGTTTTCTTTGTGTCAACGCTAGGCTAAGCCCTCGCTATGGGTGTGTCCATGGGCAGGATGCACCGAGGCGCCCAACGCCACCGCCTCAAACCCTCGCGAGCCCGAGCAGGCACAAATTCACCGTCACCCAGCTTTCCTAAAGCCCAAAAGGTATGAAATCATGCCAGCGGCAGCCCGATGGACAGAGTCAGGGATGAGAAATGATACCACTAACAGCAAGGGCGGATGCTTTGGGGATGAGCTGTAAGGTGGGAAGGAAGGTCCTGTATCCTGGATGCTTTCAGGGTGAGACAGCTGGAGATGGGAGAAATACATTCAAAGAACAGAATTAAGGGCTTTTTATCTTTCTTAAATTACCCCCAAAGAAAACTTCACAGGGAGGGAGAGAAAACAGCATGCAAAGGCCCACAGGTGAACAATGCAAAAATGGATGGATCCTGCCTTTGCCTCCTCTGACATGCAGTCCTTCTAGCATGCAACACTAGAATAGATATAATACCCTGACATTTCCAGTTGCTCCAAAGACAGTCCATCTTGGTGGAATCGGCACTGGCTTGCATCTCGGAGAGCTGAGGAATTGCCGGTCCTTTCGTCTGAGGCACTGCGTTACCAGTCAGGCATTCCCGAGCATGGGTGGGTTAGCGGGTATCGCTCCCGTCTCCCCGCTCGGCTCCGGACTGATGCTGTAAGCAGCACAGGCGGAGGGGGGAGGGCATATTGTACGCGCTGCGGTCTCCACTGCAGCAAATCAGCAGTGTGATGTGGTTGCCCTAGGGAGCAGGCTCCTTTGAAAAGGGGATGCAGTCCCCTTTCAAATCAAAAGCTTGCGCTCGGCAGCTTAGCCTCCTAAGCCATCGAAATGGTTAAAGGCAACCTGACAGCAAAGAAATAAAAACAAATTGGGTGTGGGTGGAGGGGGGGCGGGGGGGTGGTGGTGAGCAGTGTTTCCTATGTGGCTGTATGGTTGTGACTATCCATGTTCCAGAAATTTCTTGAGAGTGATGAAACCTGGTGTTTTCTTCTTTTTTTTGAGAGGGACAAATTTTCCCCTACCCCTCCAGGTTCTGATGCCCCACTCTCCTCTGCTGAGCTGGGTGAGGTTAGAGAGCAGCCAGGAGAAAATCAAGGGCAGGATCAGACCCCAACAGAGCAACCCCATTTTGCTATCTTTTTTTCAAAACTGTTCCAGAAACAGAAGAAAACAGCAAAGTACCCACACCACCGGGGATGACCCCTCTCCCCCTGCAGGCATGAGCACCCGCAGGCACCAGGTGGCCCATGGGGGCCCCCAGCCCCTCCTGCCAAGCCCTGCTGCACTGGGATGCTGAACACTGCAAGCTGCACCGAGGTCAGGGTGGGCAGGGTATGAACACTGCATCTACCTGCTGCTCAAAGTGCTGCATAAACCGGGATCTGAGGTGCAAAGAGTGCAGGTATATGGGACAATTTGTGAAAAAGTATGCGCTCTCGCTAGTAACTGTGAGCCCACTAATGGCTGAATTTTAACACCAGCCCTGACACTCCTCCCCTGGGTAAAATACAGCCCTTGCCTCAGCTTCCCCATCAATAAACTACTATAAGTAGCCTCACACAGATGTCATAACTAAGCAAGGGCCACATGGTACTTGGTAAATACTTGGAAAGAAAAAGCTTTACATCCATGTAACCTATTTGCCTTTTCAGATTTCAGGGAGTGGGTGGTTACTAATCACAAAGAAACTCCTGAAAAGTCACCCATTTCACTGAAGAGTGACTGAGATACAGCATATGAGACTTGGTCCAGTCATCTTTGGCAGAGCAATCCCAACTGGGGACCTCTCAGCTCTGAGTCTGTATTTAATCCTTTAGATCATGCTAGTTTAGGAAATATTTTTACTTTGGCCACGTTATATTGAGCTGAGCTTTTTTACATGGAAACAGACACCAGCGCAGACACACTGGGTCACATCCATGTCAGCATGCAGAACTGAGTTTGAACCTCTCCGCTCTTTTGGCTCCAAAAGCAAACGGTCTTTAATGCCTGAGTTAAGAGAGATCTCCTCCAACTGGCAGTAGTAGGTCACTTATCCTTCCCTCAGGTAACTCATCTCATAAAGGAAAGCCAACATTTAAGGAGAGATTCACCACAGCACGATCTTAACCTTTACCTAGGAAACTCTGCTAGGGCTATGGAGGCCAATAGCTATTGTTCATGTCTCAAAACCGCCTTTGAAATCTCCCCAAAGACTTACTCTAGGCTTGCTTGAATCCAGCATCTTCAGTCCCCTAACAGTGAAATAATTAACTAATTGGTGCAGAACTGGCTTCAATTGTCATTGCACATAGTAAGAGTAAATCATCTACAAACAATGTTACCAGTCTTGATTTTGTGTTCTTCCTGGCTTTGTTAGAAAAAGGAAGAAACAGATTGGCAAGGGACGATTTCTCAACGTGGACTGATTGGTTTAGACCCTTTGCAAGAGCAGAAAACATCCCCATTGATACATTTTGCCCTGCGCACTGTTTGCAGCTCTGCGATGGGGTTTCCAGCACTCATACATAATACAAGGTATTTACAAGCAGTATTTATAAAAGAAAGTCATCGTTCACATGAAAATCCTCAATCCTGGAGTCCCTGAAGAAAAAACAAAGAAACCTCCAACTTAGTGCATCAGTGAAACTCATAGCTGTTGGGCACGTACCACCAGCAACACTGCAGTGAGAAGACACAAAATCTCTGCTTAGTCTCACTGTGACCCACATTTCTCAGTCAGGTATAAAACTGACTAATTCCCTTTGGACAGAAAAGTGGTCCATGTACATTTAACATGCCAGCGTTGTATGAACCAGTGGTGATTTCTCCTTTCCTTCATTGGTGGTAGGGATTTCTCTTGCCACAAACTTCAGGCCTTTACCTCCTTCCCCAGGCTACCAAATTAACCCTATCATCCATTTTCCTGCTTAAATTCCTACTTCCTCTTGGAAAACTGTCTCTTCAGACCTGGCCCATGTGATTGGACTGTCCGACGCTACTTCCAGAGCTGTATTAATTCATGGGCACCAGAACCCATCGCTTTACCACCAGTAACAAGAACAATGCATCTGTGTCAGAAACAGAACTGAACTGGAACATGAGATGAACATACTTAGAAAATGCGAACAGGCTAAGAAGGTCTTACAGCGTGCACTCGCTTATACCAGAAGACGAGCGAGGCGAGGGACAAAGGCAGCGCCTGGCATTAACGCTGTATGTGGGTCTACACAGACTTGCACAAAAAGTTTAACAAAATCCCAACCAGCACTGGGTGGATCCAGGACTAAAATGGGAATTGATAAAAAATGTGTTTCTACAATGAGAATTTAAATTATGTATTCAGTAAGTAGTGAGCCAGAATGAGGGCTAAGCAGTTAGTCATCAATGACTGAGGGTAAGAACTGCTTCTTTGCAACAGAACTAAACCAGGACCACCAACTATATACTTGCTGAGCAGGCTGGAAGGCACAAATAAGCACAGCCCTGCCTAGATCTTAAAAGGGTGAGACATGAACAGGTCAGAGATCTTGGCATCAACCGCAGGATACTCCAGTGTTGGAGGAGAGTTTTCCTGTGATCATGAATAGAAGCAGGATTAAAAGCAGTAAGTGGAATTTGCTCCCCTTCAGAGAATTGTCTGTGGGAAGCCTCCTTCTGCCACAGGTTGTTACTGAAATTATAAGATGTTTTAGTGAGGCCACCTAAACCTGAGTGTTGATGGCACAGCCACAAGCCAAGTGGGCTCATTGGTATTTGCCTGTGAAGTAGCTCTGCTGGAGTTAATGACCCTTGTATGTAGGATGCGTGTGGTAAGGACTTAGTAAAATAAAGTTACCTGGTTGCTTTCAGCCCATCCTAGCCTCCCATTGAGGGAAACCTCTGGCCAAGTTAACATGAGCAGGGTATTGCCATATGCCTCATTTCTTCCCATCCGTCCGACCCCACCAGGGATGGCTGGGTGAAGTGCAGGCTGCGGCTCAGCAAAGGACACGGGCACCCTGCCATGGTGTGTGGGCCACCAGGTTTGTGCTGCTTTGCAAATACACAACAAGCCCTGTGTCAGGACTAGCTCTCCAGCCCTACCTTGCTTCCCTCTGAAGGTCCTCCCACTTCTACAGCGACCCAGCTTGCCCATGCACTACTCATTGAGTTCTGATGAGGTCAGAGTTAGCAACATTTAAGGCTTTTTAGGCAAATATACTTGAATTGACATAATGATCGTAAGAGCTCCGAAGTACCCACTTTCTACCACAGGAAGGATCACACATGGCCCTAAACTTCAGGACTGCCCTAATAATCCTGCTGGAGGGCAGGGTGGAAATCAGCATTGGTTTCAAAGAATATTTAATGATAACAAATTCAAAGATAGAGCTGAAACCATTGCCAGTTCTGCTCTAAGTGCAGTGACTTTGAAGACACTTTGGACTGATTATGTTTTTCAGAACAGCGCTCTGCATCACTCCGCATCAACACATTGTGGGACACATTGAGGGCAGCGCCAAATCTGCAACGTGGTGCTGTAAGATCCTGACATTTAGCACTTTAGGAGAACAATAGCATTAAGCAAGATTGTTGGGTTTTTCTTCTAAGCTAATTTGTTCTTAGCATTAGAAACAAAAATAGAGGGGATGCTATTTTAAAAGTTGCATTAATATGTCTCAAAGCTCTAAAGAGCAATGGAGAATTTTTGCCTGAGTACTCCAAGCCAAGGGCAGCCAGCAATTACATTTTCGTGAGGAGGCTGTCAATAGCAGAGGGATGGGCCAGATCCTTGGCTCTGCTCTCATTCTTCCCACGGTCTTGCACTCATTCTTGCACAATGCTTTTTCTGGGCTGCAGAATCACTCAGAGGCGCCTCAGGTGAAAAGGTCGTGAGCTGGAAGATACTGACAGCTGTTTCAGGTCTATCATTACTCACACTCTAGGTAGTAGATAGACAGCTCTATCCTTGCTGTCTTTTGCCTTGGGTCTTTGATATTTTCTCCTAGGAAATTAATTACTTTTTTTCCTCAGGTCTTTAGACCACAAAAGGAATCAATTAGGAGGTAAAAAAGACAATATGGTCTTAAACTACTGCAGTTTAATTTTGGAGCCAAATACTCGTAACAAAAGAAACCCCGTGTCCCAGCATGTCACATAATGTTCCAGCTTCCATGAGATTTCTTTTACAAGTCTTGAAAAGCCTGGGTTTATAAGGGTTTTTTTTAAATCATTAGTCAAAATATTTGGGTTGTTCACAAGGACAAGAAGTGTGTTTTGAGATGTGTTGCTCAGCTTCACTCTGCTGCCTCTGTTTCACTTTTGCTCAGCAGATCTGTTTTTCATGCCCATTTTTGCTCAAACGGAGATTATCGTAAGATATTTGGCAACAACCATGTGACACCAGTCAAGTGAGTGCGAGAAAGAATCAGGTGAGACAAACTTTGTACTTGCTTCCCTTCCCAAGAATGAGGTGGTCTTTCTTTGAATCCTGGTAAATTTGGGGGGAAGTCCTTAGATTTGGCGCTATTGTTAAGGAACAATTTTCCGTTTCGGTTTTTGAACTGCTGACGTGCAGTCCCTTGGCAAACCTGGCAGAGATCCTCTTCACCGGCCATCCCAGAGATGGCCGGCACTTCTGCAGTGCCATTTGAGCTCACTGGCTACTGCAGGCAACAGCACAAGAATCCGTTTTGATTTACTCCTGCCTCTTCAGCAGTGGATAATTTCTCTTGTTTTTTTAATGTTATTTTTGAACCATGAGGATCATAGAAATGAAGGCTCTATTCCTGCCATTGACCTAGAAAAGTCTTTTGATTCTTCCCACCGGGACTACTCTTTTCAATTGCTGGGAACCTTAAAACTGGGTGTTTCTCTCCTTTGGGGGAGGTAGTTGGTACATCTTCGCTCCTCCTTTAAGGTTTGAACAGTAAAGCTGATGAGATCCTAAAACTCTGGCTGACCTACTGCATTCCCCCATTAGAGCAGGTTCTTATGGCACTTGCAGCCTATTCCCATTTTCAAGCCTGCTGCTTTTAAGCCTGTGCTGCTAAATTTGTCTCCCTTACAGCATTGCTGGTGCTGCAGCTGGCATTATTAATTCCATTTCATTAACTGATCTTCCTAATGGACTGGAAGACAAAAGAGAAGACAGACCTGAGACCACAGCATGTCTGGGCCTCAGGAGATCTATGTTCAGTCCTCGCATCTGCCACAGCCTTCCTACGTGACCTTGGAAATCATCTCTCTTAGGTCTCTGGGTCTGCTTGGTCTATTTAAATTTGGGGCATCATCTGCTTTTTAAGCTTTATTTCTGCAGCACCCAGTACAACATCTGCTGCTCTAGCAAAGGAGCCTCACACATTTTTGCAATACAAGTTGCAGTCAGGTGTTACTGGCTGTCATTCTTCAACCAGTGGAGATCAGGCAAGATTGTAAAGATTAATTGGGATTGCATTGCTCTTTGAAATGGTGTAATCCTGCCTGGTGCTGGGCAAGGGTGCTGGGGGACAGAGGAGCCTCCTCTTTGGCTAAGCATGCTCAGAACAGATGAAGAAGACACACTTTTAGCAAAATCTTGAAGCAAGGTCTGGCAGCCAGTGCCTGAGCTGGGGAAATGAGGTCTGGACTTTCCCACATGGGTGTGCAACAAGCCACCAGGGACCATGTCCTGTTCTGGGGGCAGAGGAGGTGGCCCCGGAGCAGCTCATCTCACTGGCTCTCCCACTGCACTGCTGCCACCCTGCAGGGCAGGCACAGCCCCTCTGAGCTGCTTTGCTGTGAGCAGGAGGCATTAAGGGGCAGAAATAAGAGCACGAGCAGGGAACATGCCAGTACAAGCACACAGGCACATGGTGTACCAGTGCACAGAGAGCACCGTGCCCCAGGCAGGCAGCCCTGCAAAGTGCCACACCAACACAGCTCTGTCACACAGCAGCACTAGACAGGTCCTGCCCGGTCAAGTCCTGCCCTTTGCTCCTCCACACATCCAAGTCCTGGGCTGAGGCAGCACCAGTGCAGCCCCCAAGAAAGATATGCCCACAGAAATGCCCAAAGCCTTGCTTCCAGCTTACAGGGGCCGCCCCTCACTCCTGCCCTACTGGGATCAGGCCCAAGTTCTGAAGCTCCAGGCACCTATTCAGGGGATGTTCTGTCCAAGTGTAAAATGCAGCTACAAACTGTGCAAATGTGGCTGCAAATTAAACCAACAGCCTGCAGGCAGAGGCTCAGGAGACTGAGGTTTCATTTGCAGCAGTGCCACAAGCCGTTAATTCAGGTTGGGATTCTTATAAGCAGCCAGGAGTGCTTGCAAACGAGCTGTGGTTTGCAGCATTTCTGCTGGCTCCTCTGCTCCTGCACCCAGCGCTCCTCCTGCCGGCCCAAACCAGGTGGGTGGGAGAAGGTGCAGAATGACTTACCACAGACCAAGATCCCTTCCCCAGCCCCTGTTCCCCTAAAAAAAGTAATTTTCTTTGGGGAAGGGAGTCACGCAGCAGGCCCTGAGCAGCTCACCCCTCTGCACTGTGCTGGAAAGCTTCTTCAAGCATCTCCGCATGAACATCTTTGCATCCCCCACAGCTGCCCCTATCCCACTGTGCGGGAGGCTGGAAGGTGTGGCGGAGGTGTGCAGATGCTGTGGTCATGCACGCACCGGCTCAACTGACAGACAATTGTCATGGCAACCCCAGCTTCTCCTTGAAAACAGCAACATACACACCGCTGGATGCAACAGCCACAACTGCCTGCTCCATGGATGCGAGACACCTGGGTACCAAAATGCTCTCTGCAAAGAGAAGGATGGCACTCGCCACAGCTCTAGATCATACTCAGGTTGGCAAGTCAGCTGCTAATATGGAAAAATCTTGGCTAAGGTTGCAGAGGAAAGAGGGACAGGTCAGGCAGGGGCAGGTTAGAAAGCAGATGCTCCTGTCCTGAGCAAATGCAACCCTACAGCGCTTGCAAAGGTGACGGAGGAGGCAGAGAGTGTGGCTGCTTATTGCAGCAAGGCTAACGGTGCTGCATGGCACGGAGGAGTGCGTTAGTACTGTCCAAGGGGAAAAAAAAACCTGAAGGACAAATGAAGGACATAAAATACTGGTGTGTAAGACAGGAATGTCAGTGCAGGGCTGTGGGAGGGGGAAAGCAAAGACAGAATAAGAGCACTGGCTAGAGAAATGCTTTGGACAGTGAAGCAGCACTCTGATTTTTAAACGTTATTATGGGCCTCTAGGGTAATTAGAAGAATTAGATCAGGAAATGATGTGCCAGAAGTGTTGCCTGGAAAGTGGTCAGAGTTGTGTTTGCTGGGGAAATGAGCATTGAAAATGCTTTTGTGGAGCATTTTAGGACATGAGCTGGAAGAAGAGCTCCACAGAAAGCTGTGATGTTTTGAGTATTGGGGGACTGGCCCTGCCCTGGCACATCCCCCTACGTGGGGCAGAGGCAAAAGGAAAGGTGGATCATATGTATATATCTTATGGAGGATATCATAGGCAAGGTCAAGAAAGCTTTCAGCATCAAATCAGCAAAATATGCAATGAAAATCCACAGCCTGGAGCCAGCTCATTAGGAACTTAATATCAGTCATCCCTAAAACTAGATATCTTATGCATACAGATGCAAAATGAGGAAAAAGAGAAGAAACAAATGCAGAATCCAGATAAACCCACTGAATTGGAGGAAATGGGTTTCTCTCTGAAAAACAGATACCATCTCTGAGTACTTGAATAACATGTATTCTCGCTCCCCCTCTCTGCACACAATGAGAAAGTCCTGATTTGGATGCTGACGTTGAATATCTGAGAAAAGACAATTTCATTCCCATTCTCAAGGCCAAAGGATTAAAGATAAATCAGCAAAACTATTTCACATTTAGAAAACCAAACTAAAAGGCCTAAGGAATTCAGATTTCCCTGATGATACCGTTAAACACCATAATTCCTGATTGCTTCTGCAAAGGAGTGATAGATGAGACTCTGGGATGAGTGTGAATATATAATAGGAGGTATAGAGTGAATTTGAAGATATATATATGTAAAATGGAATTATTTTGCCATCTTAATTAATAAGCAGCATGAAAGTTAGCTGGACAAAACTGAACAAGGGAGGAAAATGTTTTCCTTATATCACAGTACATGTAACACTCTGCTTCAATAATGGATAGCACAAGGATATGGTGGAAGTAGCAGTAATTTCAGGGTAACAGTGTAGATTTGCAGAGATGCAGAAACAGCTCTTGTCCCAGAGCACTGCACACGAACAATGTGAGGTGGAAGGAGAGCTTACTACATTTTCTGCATGAATAGTGAATTCCCTTGCAACAGGTTTGGCTTTTGCAGGAACTGGGGAAGTCCAAAGAGAATAGTAAAATAGGTCTGGGCAAGCATTGCAAAAGGTGTCCCGGGATTTCTGAACTGCTTTCCCTAAGTGCTTCACTCCCTGTAAATATTTAAGTACATGGGCTTTGCTGAAACTCCCTGACTGAGGCAGGGACCACGAAATACCCCTTTGTACTGTATCAGATACCTCATTCTTAATAAAAACATCCAGGGACCAAAAGCACAATATCCCTCTGTCCCATCTAAGGCTCTTGGATTTCATATGCCAGATACATAAAATTAATTTCTTGCAAATGAATCAGAGGTAGAACATAATGGCAGGACATTAATTTTATATTATGACAAATTCAAGAAAACCACAATCTTTGTATAGGCAAAAAAACCAAACCCAAATGCCATATTTTGTTTTCGATGAACCTCATCTTTCTCAGGTACAGGAGACGTGATCAGCTGCTGCTGAATGCCAGGCAAGTCTCTAAGTCCTGCTGGTCCTCAGCACTTGTGGGTCTGGGCTTTGGAAACCTCAGCCTCTGAGTATCCCCAGCTTAAAGCTAAGAGACATCAGCCCTCTAAATAAGGATGCCTAGTACTGGGAGCCAGAAGAGGAGGGATTGTACTTCATTTTGGAAGCAGCAGCTCTCACCTTTTCCAAAACACCTGCTTTTTAACTGTGATTTTTTTCCTCCTTTTTTTTCCCAGGTTGCCTGACATGTAAAGTGATCAAAGTTTCCTGTGAACCGCAGCTGCTAAGTTTCAGATAAATATAGCCACGCTGCTCTGCATTTGTTTTCCTCAGGTTGCAAACCTGCAGTTGAGACCTACTTATTTTGGAGCTGGGAGAGCTGCTGCTTGTCACCACGTGCTTCAGCAACCGGGGAGGAGCACAGCCCTGTGCACAGCGTGCAGCTCCACGCTGCTCGCAACACAGGGTCCAATCCTGCTCTAGCAACTCGGAGAAAACTAACCAGCAGCCCCTGTGATTCCTCAAGGAGCCCCCCTGGAGCAGGCAGAAACCAAAAGGAGGCGTGATGCACAGAGACAGGCTGCTTATAGTGGTGCACTGAGGGGATGATGGAGGTGGCCACGTCTGAGCGCCTGTGACGTGCCCAGCCCACACTGACATGCAGGAGGACAACCCTGTGTCCTTTGAGACACGGTGAAGCTCTGTGGGCTCTGGGGTACAGATAAAACCACATGCAAGGGCAGGAAGGTCCTGGTCCCCCCTCCCTTGCCCATCCACGCATACCTACTCAGCCCGGTACAATTTATTTTGGCCTTCCCATTAGCCAGGAAGTAATTACTTTGCACATTTGAAGTGTCAGAACCCTTTGGCACATTTCCCCAAAGGTAAATAATTAATGAAGGGCTCTGATTAGCGTGAATCTTGTGGAAACATCAGACAGAGCAGAATGACATTTATTTTCACCTCTTGATGCCTGAGACACGGCTTTGTTAAGAGGCCACGGATAGATGGGCTTCCCGGCTGCCAAAATGGGAGGCTGTCCTGCAGCTGAAAGGGCTTGGGGCTTGCATTGGAGAAGAAGGTTTCTGCCCTGCTTTGTGCTTAGGCTGCCACAGACAGAAGCAACCTTCAAAATCTGAATGCTTTGCAAGTGATGGAGGATAAAATACACTTCTTTTCCATGTGGGAAAAACATTCTGCATAAGTACTACCCCTCAGCTCGTTAAAGGCACCACACCTAAGCAGCTTTTTCCCCTTTGCTAACAAATAAGGGTCAAGTAGAAGATACTGGGTGTGCGGCTGCCAGGGGTCAGGCTCAGCTCCTGCAAACCAGCTCACTGCAGCAGGGCATGGGCTCCCACAGCAGGATCAGGCCCCGTGGAGTCATGTCTGCAGCAGCAGGTTTCCAGCTCGGACTCCAGTGGCAGAGAATGCAGGTGTCCCTGCGGGGTGAGAGCCTTTCGAGTGTCAGACTGCTGCACAAGACCTGTGGGTGGAGCTGGTAGCTGTCACTTAAGGTCCATTTTCTCCTAAAAGCTTTTTCTTTCTGAACAATTCCCCAAGCAAAACATGCCAGCAACCCAGAAAGCTGTCTTGAGCCCTGCCTGCGCCATGCAGGTTTGTGTGAGCCTCCACCCTTTTCCAAGCCCTCCCTCATTTTGCCCTCAAACTGCAAATAATCTGGTTTTTACCATGGCCCAGGGAGGAGAGTGGCTGCTCAGCGGACACAAGGAGCTATTACATGAGCAAATTGGGTATCTTTGGGGTCCTGAAGTGCAGAAGATGGTATGATCTTCACCTCTCCAGGGAGGAGACGAAGGTGAAGCAGAGGGATCATATTAAAGCTGAACTCTCCTCACCTCAAATGCCACTGCTGTAATGACACCAGCTCCCAAACCCACTGTCCCTGCCTTGCCTCATGCATTTCATCCCAGACAGCAAAGGGGCATTTTCACGTTCTCAGGGAGGATGCTTTCAACCCCCGCAGCAACACCAGGAGGCACCTTGAAAAGTTGCCTCTCCCTGAAGGCATTTCCTCCTCACTCAGAGTTTTGTACAAACAGGAGGTAAAGGACTCCTTGTAAGGAAAAGCAAATATTTTGGAAATCATGTACTTTAAATCTATGCCTGGTTTCACTTCATCCAACACATGTTTCCATGGAAGCAGAGGAGGGAGCGGGCAGCCTGTGGCTGCAAATCACAGCTCTCACTGCCTGCTCCAGAGTCTGAAGAGACAAATGGATCATCAAAAATAAAACAAAACTGAAATTTTAAAAAATCCCTTTTGGTGGTAGATAGCTGATACTTAGTGCTGCAATGTTGTTTTTAGGGACTCAGGTCCAAGCACATCACAGCTGAATGAAACCAAACTTGGGCTTGTTCTCAGAGGAAACGGAGTATGAGCTGAATAAAATGATTTTTATTCTTCTGTTGATCACATCGGTGTAGCGATTGTGTGAGCACAGAGAATGGCAGTGCAGCACACAAAGGGAGTTATATAAATGGATTAAAAAGATGTTTTCAGCATGGTTTGGAGAAGTGTACTGCAGGGAGAGACCAAAACAAGGATGGCTTAGGAAATACTGATTGTTTAGGAAAATGGAAGGTTGTCTGTTGATTCAAACTTGGTTCTGATCCCAGGAGTGAGCCTCCTGAAGTCAGTCTGTCTGTCTGTCAGTCAGTCACTCTTAACAACATGTCCTTTGAGCAGAAACTTAGTTTTGGCTATATTCACAAAGTTTTCCTGGCCTTAAACTAGCATCTTGAGGCATCACCACATTCAAACAAAACATGCAGTTCCTAACAGCTTGCAAGCATGTTGCAAATACATCTTCTTGCTGCTCAGCCAGGCACGTTTGACTGGGAGTAATTACCATATATCCTCAGGTAAGAGCTGCCTCTTACCCAAAACGTTGCACTCGGCAGCTTGAACGCAGCCACTCTGCACAGCAGCTCTCAAGTGACTGAGCTGGATCTGCCCGGTCGCCTTGTGCCTGTTCCAGCGAGGTCGCAGGGCTGATAGATGTGCAGCCATTATGTGAGCAAATGCAAAATGTCCTTCCTGCATTCACCCCCCTCAGAAAAATATATATCTGTTTTACAGCAGCCTGCCTTCTCCCAAAAGCCAGCGGAGTTTCTCACCAGCAGATTTTTTTTTTCTTTCTTGACTACCACCCAAGAAAAATTAGACACACTTACAAAAACTGCCAATTAGAGAATATAGTTGCAGCCTCTAGTGAGTTAAAAATTCTGAGTTTTTAGTGCTTGTGAGATTTCCTCCCCACAGCTCTGTGTAATGGATTTAAAGCTGTTCTTTATAGCTGCCTGAACGCTGAATTTCTGAATACTGTGATCAATACTGTATTGAATACCGATACCTATGATCTAATGACAGCTCTGTGTGCATCTATTACTTAAGTTTAGTAGATAGCTTTCAGGGGGAGAACAGCAAAAATTGAAAGAAGAGGATCAAATCAACTTGAGTTGATTAGATACTACATCTGAACAGGGAAATAGGTGAGATTAAAATAAATCTATTGGGGAAAATTTAGCTTGGGCCAGGACTGACCCTATTTCCAGAGCCTGCAAAGGTTCCAGGCAGCTCTACACCAGCAAATCCCAACAAGCAAACGGCAGCATTGCCAAAGGTATCATTCTTGCCTTTTCTAGCCTGTGAAATTCACTGCTAAAAGGAGGGTTCAAGCCAGCAGACCCAGACAGGGTAGGGCCCTGCTAACACCTTTATACACAGGCTGGAGGCAAAGTCTGCGGCAGTGCTGAGTACCAGCATCCTGGCAGGACCTGCTGTGAGTAGGGAAGCACTGGTTTGGTTTTCACCTCTGGTTAGTGCTTGGTTTCTTTCTTCATTCTGCCAACAGGAATTGCCTCGTGGAAATGAACTGGTACCGTCAACTGTGATAACCCAGGATTTCTTCCTTTTTAAAAAATACAGATGTCAAATCATAATAGTGATTTGTGGCTTGTTTCTACCTATGCCGTTGATGAGCAAGCCACTGAGTGTCCACTGGGCCCCGTGCCCTGAAGGTGAAAGGCTCCTGTATCATTCCCAACCCTGAGCCCATGAGGACAAGTTTTACAAAGATGTAGCTCAGCAAAGGAAGAACAGTGCACCTAAATTCTTGGACCAAATAGGAATGAAATGGAAGGTGAGCAGAAAACTAGCGCAGATGAGTCTGGAGGATATCAGAAAAGCATTTCCCCTCAACAGTGCAGGATATTGATCTGCAGAGTCACAAAGCAGCACATGCTGGACAAGAACCATCCAAAATGCATCAGAAATTGGCTGAGGGGAAGGGAGAAAGCTTCAATAAAATCAAGCAGTGTGCCAAAGAGAGGAGGAAGGAGGAGGCTAGCAGGGCAGCTAGCGCTGGAGCCATGAGTGTTTACCTCGAGCTCTGTATCAGTGACCTTGAGAGTGATGCCATTATCTAATGATGCCAAATTGTAGGAGGCACAGAACAAATTAATTACAAATGGGAGATTAGGCTTACGGTCTGATAAGCAGCTCATGGAGTTCAATGAGGAGAAGTTTTAATGAGATTAAGTGACAAAGCCATCACTTAGAAGTAAGCATTAAACAGACTACAGACAAGGAGAAAGAACTGGGGGCGAAGGCAGAGAACTAGTAAAACCATCTGTGTTATTAAAAGAAATGTAAACAAGGCCTGTGCCTCTCAGGGTGAAATGGAGATAGTAAGGCATGCTGGCACTGCTGGCGGGAACTCTTCCCTTGAACATATAATATGCAGCGTCTGAGTCAGTTTCAGGGGGATATTGATGGGGCACAGCAAGGGAAACCCAGCACACCTTTGGGACCAACTCAAGGAACAAAGCACTGTCTGGCTTGGTATGGACTACTGCAAGGAAGAGGCCTGAGGAGAAGTCCAGGAGACCTGGTATTACAAGGGACAGCAATGGTTTGGAGCTGGACTTGATGGAGGAGACTTTCGCCATGGCCCCCCTCAAGAGCCAATGCAGCAGGGCATTGGATGGTAGCAACCAAGGAAAGAAACAGGCTAGCAGTCAAGATTTCAGGCCAAGAAGGGCAGCTCTTAAATAATAATAGCTACTGCTAATGATGAATAATTAAAGCAGACCATTTGGTTCTCTGGCCCTTACGTAGTTCCGTTCCTCTAATGTACAGTAGAAGCATCATTTATAGTAGATGACAGGAGGAATCATGCGATTGCACGTACTGGCTGTGCTGCTTCTCCTACCAAACCCACTGCATCCTTCTCTACAAGCTGTATTTAAAGCTGAGTGCAAATATAATGGGAGTGGGAGCAACTTTGAATCAGACTGATGAGGGACCTGGGGCATAAAGGCAGCCCTACCTTACCATGCAGCATACAGCCTGGCAGCTCTGTGCAAGGGTAGGCATTGGAGGTAACATTCCCTGTTCACGTTACCTACAAGTAAAGGGCCAAAGCAGTTACTGAAGAGACTCATCTCTTCTTTCAAGGCAGGTGGTCAGGCTTCTGTATGTCTGTTTTACAAAGCAAATACTGGACACATTTCCTCGTCTTTCCTCTTCATGACAGAACAGGTGCAGTTGGGGTATGTGGGACTGACTGACATTGCCAGGCATGTCGTGACTCACCAGCACAAAGGTTTACTGATTCTCACTCCTCAAATGGATCCAGTTAGGGAAAAGTTTTGGGATCAAAGCAGAGCAGATCCCAGCCCCATCACTTTTCTCCCCTCTCCCTCACCTTTCCACCTACCCCCACATAAAGCGTAACACCATGGCGAGGGGAAGGGGGCGCTCAAAAAAGGAGCAGGCACCAAGCAAAGCAGGGCTGACCCTTCGCCAACACAAAATGGTGGAATTTCCTGGTTTCATGCATTACACAATCCTCCTTAGACTGAAATTCATCCTGCAAACTCTCCAAGGAGAGGACGTTACTTCATGTTCTATCTTGGCTAAACAAGATCCTGATCTTAACTGGATCTCCAGGTACTATGAGTAAAATAAGATCTAAAAACAATAATCAGTGCAGAGCTTTCTTTTTCCTTATGAAATCAGGGAGCAATTTGTGTGTGCTAAGAAAGACATTTAGCACTACAGCCTTTCAAAGTCATCTGCTATTCTCCTGACTTCTCTTGCAATGCAGATTATCCAAATGTGGATCCCTGGGTACTCTCTGACACACAATTCCAGTAATTATTTACATCCCCTCTCTTCCTATTTTGGCTTGAAATATGCTAAAAGGATGCACAGGGGTGCCTCAGAATTTTACAGACTCTTCACTTTGGTCAGCAAAAGCAAAATCCTGTGCAAGTGACAAGCCAAAAGCATGTTGCATTCTCACCTTTCTGGAAAGAGTCAAACCCCCACAGTTAAATCTTCTTTAAAGAAACCAAAGTGTGTGGAAGAGCCTTCTTCAGTGATTTGATTTTTCAAATCTCTCTTCCCTTTGTTGAGGATTACCCAAGATAAGCTAACAGAGATGGACTCATCCAGAGATGGAGGAAGGGAGAACCCATCCTGGGAAAACACAAACCTCAGTGGTTTAGGATGCACATGCACGTGCGTCCTCGTTTGTCCACATTTTCCTAAGCCAGTGCTGACGAGGATGAGGTGATAACTTGGACCACATGCCTGGTCATGCCTGGCTTGACCTGGATGTAAAATCCCAAGGAAACCCAAGCCTGGGCTGGGAGGCTGCTGTGAGTCCTTCCAATGAATCCTTGTCCTGGGTGATGGGGACCAGGACCTCAAGGATTACTACAGCATGCCCCAGCAGGGACATCCTTAGAGACAGGTCAGCCATGAAGCCCTACTGTAATGATTGTTTTGTGGCATTTGCTGGAAGTGGATGGGATGGTCTTATCCCTGCATGAGAGTGGGGCTCTCCTCCAGTGGGGATGGGGTGGGGGCTTGCTTTGCTTTTGGCTCCAGGAACAGGAGAGTGCATTGGACTTTGCAGGAGCTCAGAGAAACCAAGGACGTGGTATTTTGATGCAGCTGAGCATAGCTGGACATGTTAATATTGGCTTTGTGAAGGCCCAAACAGTTCCTGCTGTCTGTATTTCTGCTGCAAGATTGTCCCCTTGCTTTCTCTGCAAAACCTCCATTTAGCAGCACTGGGAACTCTCACTACTGAGCAAGTACAAAGCAGGCAGGAAGGGGAAGGCTTGGATATAGAATTATACATATAGGTATGATACATATCTATGCCTGACTCAAATCCATGAATAGAAACTATGGATCTGAACTCCACACTTGCCCGCAGGGCAAAAGCAAAGCCTGCATCTGAATAAATCCTGAAAACCATAGCTGCTAGCATCTCCAGATCAAAGCAACAACAACAACAGGAGCTGAAGCCAAGTGCTCTGAATATAATATTCCAGAATACCCAGGAGAGCTCAGCTATACGTAGCAGAGCCATTTACATGGTGTTTGAGGCAACATTTCTAGTCTTAGCAGACAGAGAGGTGCCAGGAAACAATTCTTCTTCCCAGGCAGGACTCAAACCACAGCACAGGCAGGCCCATGAGTCCATGATTATCACATTGATCTTTTCAGCCCCACCCATGTAGCATCAAGAGTGATGGCTACTGCTCGTCCCAGCTACTCCCCTTAGCTACTGTTGTGGGTTGTAGCGCAGTGAATGCTGCAACGGCAGTGCCTCTGCTCAGACTGTCCCCGGGAAGACAGTCAGATCCTAACTGTGCTGAAGATGAGGCTTCAGTTCCCTCCCTTCCCTCAAAATACAGTGATGTAATGCAGACCAGTTTGATGAGACATTTTTCCCCTGTTTCTATGGGATTTGAAGTGGAGGGAAGAGGGAGGGATACCTCCAGACAGATGCCCAGATTGGTCCAGGAAAGGACCTGGATAAGGTGAAGACATTGCAAAACTTGTGACTGACTTTCAACCAGGGGAGCAGGAACAGAAGACAACAAGACACTTTTAAAGGGATTAAGGGGAGATGGCATGTTCTCCAGACAGATGTGGCTGACAAGGGTTAATCTTTCAAACTTTGCAGCTCTACCAGCTATATCACAGTTGTCCCATCAATGCCTCTGGCCCTGGCCACTATCTGCTCTTTGCAATACCTCCCCTCAAAGAGAAGGTCTGCCATCACAAACTGAGCCAATCTGGGCCCACGAGCATCACCAAAGTCATACCTGTGTGCATGACCAAAACATTCTCTCTCTCCTTTACAAAAGGCTTGCAGGCAGCAACTGGTACTTAGGAGGTGGGATTCCAGGCCAGGTCCTCCCTGAAACCTGTGACACTGGGGCATCATTTGGCGTTTTCTCTCCAGCACTCTCATTTATTTCCCTTTGCAATGTCAGTTTGCCCAGCCAGCTCAATGAATAATTCAGCACAATTAAGTACGTGTCAAAGCCCCTTCAGCACTTAGTAGGATCAGTTCTTTGGTCCTTTTCTCCATTTAAACTTCATTCCAACATAATCTCCCCTTCATTGCTGCTGGAGGAGCAAGATCTACAAGTAGAAAGCACATTGTCATAGCTATATGGAAATACAGCTATATATATGGAAATATCTCCTTTGATAGAAATTGGATGCTGCTAACCATTCTGCCCAATGCATGGTGCCTTGCTGCTCCTGCTCACTGCCACTTTGAATGACAGAGAAACCCACTGCTTTTTTACAGACATCTATTGGATATAAGGGTCAATAATCAGGCAATAAGGATATCTCACAAACCATGATTTAGAATAACCTGAGGTCATTTCCCAGTTCTGTTGCATATTCCTAGTGTTATTGCAGTGAAAACGATTCATCACATCCAACAAATCAATTAATCATATGATAAATTAGTCAATCTCAGTCCTTTTTTCACCAGCTTTTCTAGACAAATGGGCTTTAAGATGCGTGTGCATGTGTTCCAGCATCTTATCTGTAAAATGTCAGTAATATCATCTCCTTTCTCACTTTGCCTGGAGATTTGGACTCTTTCACTGTCCCTTGCTGCCAACCTGCAGCGCTGAGAAAAGCAGGGCTCTCAGCATGGACAAAACCTGTAGGTTCGCTGTTTCTAGTAGTCCTGTCACTGTGATTGAATTATCTTTATTGCAGCCTCCCAGAATCACACTACTCAGACCCTTTCCCTGCAAGGACTGAGTGCTGTTGCCCTGGAACATCAAACATAACTGCACATGCAACTTCTGACCCAGTTTACATGTGCAATCACCATGTCTGAGAGCACTGGGCAGCAGAGTCAGCACATAATATCCAGCTGCAATAACTGTCTGTGCAAATAAAGTGTAGAGGTATGTGCTCATTTCAGAAGGCATGATTGCTACTATGGCTTTTATTCAGCCCCACTTATTTTATGACTCCCTGGTTGGAGCAATAAACCTTTCACTTTTAGCTAAGGGTATACATGGGCCTGCTGTTTCAGCAGCAGCAGCAAAGCTCCAGCAGCTCCAGTGCAGGCATCTTTGATTAACGGCCATGGAAGTCCAGTCTCTTTCATTGGAAAGTAACTTCCATTCTTCAGAAAAGCTCTTGCACTTAACCTAAGCAAGTAAGCATAACTGCTCTTGTTTCAATGGTACATTAGCTGGCAAAGTAACCTTCAGAAATCCTGAATATTAATCTCCGCTGGCTTTTCTGTAAGGTCTCATACTCTTCTCCTTGCTGGTTGCCCAGATACAGACCTTGCTCTGTGGATGTTATCAGCATTTCATTAGGATGTATGCAGTAACTCCCCCTGCCTATCTAAGGAACCGTCTATATTTCTAAAAGAGAGCAGAAAACCCTGTCTGTACAATGCCTGCCTCTGCCAACAGCACTGACTGACTGAGCATAGATCCTAGGCTGCTTTTAAATGAGCCTTTGTGAAAACAGTGTCTCCAGGATTGTCAGAGGCTGGGTTTTGATCTCACACCACTGTGGATCCCAAGTAACATCCAGCAAGGCAGAGGGTTGACACCAGCCAGGCCATGGGTGGTATCAGACCTTGGAAATCTGCATTTGTTTTTTCCCTTAAATTCTGCATTCTCATTGCACCTTCTATTCAAAAGATAATAATAAAAGTAATAAGTAATAAATAATTAATAAAATAAATTAAAAATAAAATTAAAAATAAAATAAATTAAAAAAAAAAGTAAAAAGTAAAAATAAAAAAAATTTTGCTCATTTGAATGAAATGTGCTGCTCCAACAGTGTTTACATCTAGCCAGATGATGTAGCAACACCAAGAGTTGTTTCTCTGACAAATTATTCTTTAGGATCCAGTTTGAAAGGGGACATTCTTTACCGAGATTCCTACTTTACCTGGCAATCTGGATCATCTAATTGCCAAATCCTTAATGCAACCTGAATTTGCTGCGTCGGAAGCCTTGTCTAAGACATGGCTTTTTGCAAAGGTAATACTGATTACCTGTGTCCTTTCTGTGCCTCTCAAATTACCCCAGCTCTAGAGGACTCCTGAGGTCACCTCTCACAGTAGTTTGCACTCTGATGAACTGAGTTGTGGATTGTTTTCACACAAAGTGTGAGAAAGCTTATACATCTTTTCCAGTTATGTTAGAGAGTTGCAGGAAAGTACTGGAGGACTGGCAGCACCCAGGTGGATCTAATCAGTGCCCATGTTACAGAAGACTGCTATGGGGAGCTATGACATGAAGCAAGCTGCAACACCAGCTGAAACCTTTAGAAAAGATTATCAATTCCACATAAAATCACATGGCACCAGCTGGGAAAGGGTTTCTGTGAGTGATACCAAAGGGCTTTCAGTGCATAGATCTGTGAGGCAAGTTGAAACTGCAAGGAAGATAAACCCTAAAATGAGCTTTCTAGGAAAGCAAAGAGCCTTTCACCTAAAAACGACCCCGCTGGCAGGGATTTTCCCCATGAAATATTCACAGCCACATAATGTGGTTTTCAAAATACTCATGCTTTGTGTCTTCTGAGCCCTGAATATGCAGGAAACTAATGCTTAGTCCTCTTGAATGGAGAAACACCTATTTCAGATGCATGGGGATATTTGTCTGCCCAATTTTCATAAATGATGTTCAGCTGGAGCCTCCCAGACTCATAGCACTCATGAAATAGCACTCAGCACTCACACAGGACCCAAGGGAATGGCAGGAAGATGTGCCAGGGGAGGTCTAGGTTGGATATTAGGAAAGGGTTCTTCCACCCAGAGGGTGGTGGAGCACTGGAACAGGCTTCCCCAGGGAGGCATAACGGCACCAGCCTGGCGATATTCAAGAAGCACTTGGACAATGCCCTCAGAGTCATGGTGTGAATTTGGGGTGTCCTGTGCAGGGACAGGAGTTGGACTTGATGATCCTTGTGGGTCCCTTCCAACTCAGGACATTCTATGATTCTATGAAATCCATCATAGCAACCAAAATGACAAATCTCCACTTCCATTGCTAGAGATGATTTAAGCAACCTTGACATCATCAAATGCCCCCACCACAGGCAGGCTAGCGTCTGGCAAACCTGTGGCAGAGGTAGAAGACTATTGCCATCCAACTGACCTGTCCTCTTGTGCATTGTTTTTTTCTGTACTTGTTTGTATTCCTCACACACAAATGAAGTGCTGCAAAAGCAAAACACCAGAATGACGTCTCACTGCTACAGTTCCTGTGTAACCACCCAGCTGCTGTTGTCAGAGCCAGAGGGAGAAGAGAGGATATCTGTGATACCTCGCTGGAAAAAAACAGTGGGTAAAATTGCCGAAGTTGGGTAAAGGTCAAGAGAGTTAGGAAAAAATTACTGCAGAGGAATAAAACAAAAAAAGTGATAATCAAGATTAAGAGTCAAATGACAAAAACACCACTCTTTCTTCGGGGGGGAATCATGCCCTTTGAATTGCTGGACCACTGCATGTCCCTTTTTTTCTACAATATGAACACAGCAGCCTCCTGAGGAAAAGAAAAAAAAATTCCTTTTTCAGTCAATATTGCTAGTATGTCCCAGTCAGCAGTGAGCTCACAGAAGCTAAGGAAAAACACCAGTAAAATCAATACCCACCTCCAGGTTTTATTCCCAATGGAGATTTATCACACACACCCCCTTCACTACAGTCAAATACGTTAATTTTAACCTCATGCTATCTACCAGACACAAATTGCAATACTCAGGGAAGTCCTTATTCTGCTTAATGTCTGAAGAAATAGAGCTACCCTGAAATAGGCAGAGATGTTCAAAAGATTGTATTTCACCTCTCCTTGAGAACTACGTATGTATTTTATTTCACCAGACCTTAATCATACATGTAAATCTGACCTGAAATGAGTCCAAACTCTTCATTTGAATTAACCAATGAAACTGGTGAAAACCTATGATTCCCAGCTCACAGAGCACTGCAGAGGTTCAGAAGCAGCATTTCTGGCAGATCAGAAAACAAAATATTCCAGAAGTTCCCTGCAAAACACTACATTTATGAGCAGACTGCATTAAGAGGCAAAATATTCTGTGTTAATAAAAGCAAAATGTTTTGATTGTTCCTTTAGCTAATTTGTATTACAGTATATAAACTTCCCTAAGCACCTTCTGAGCTAAAAACTTCAATTCGTATGGAGAAAGCTCTTTAACATCATCTGCAGAAAAGCCTTGCGGGTGGTATAACGTTTCCCCTTCATTATATATGGGTTGGATTTTTCTTTCTTGTTTCTGTACGCCCAGAATAAACATCTCTCCTTGCTATATGTTGAGTCAGCCACAGAAAAGCTACCAATAGGTGTTAGATTTCTCTGTCAATAACAAATCTCCAAGATCTGCTGGGATTATCCAAGCAAAGCATTGCTATATCTAGGCATCTGGGAAAAACTGGCTACCATCAGACTGTCAGTGTCGCAGCCTTGCCTGAAAGCTGAGTCATTGATCGCTGACGCCAAGAGACACCGAAAGGGACACCGTGTCAAGACTTTGGTGTTTCAAACATAAGAATAAGCCATTGTGAGTGATTTTGCAATTGAGGTTTGTCCACATGAACAGAAAAATCACTTGTGAGCAGAGTGGCTGTCTCCTTGCAACCTCCCCAGGAGTAGGACTGGGCCATCCTTGGGGGCTCAGCTTGGCAGGGCTTGGACATGGACATGGACATGGACATGGACATAGACACGGACAGAGGCAGAGCAAGCAGCGGGTTTGTGCAGCCCAGATTGCAGAGAAAGGTCTTCACACATCACACATCTTCTTCAGACCTCTTCTCAGCAGGTTCCTGTTTGTATACAGATACCCACCAACTTGCTGCGCTTGGCTTAGACTTTGCCATTCATGGCTTTGATATTTAAACATTTGACATAACCATCAGGTACCTGTATACAGTCAAACAAGTAACTGATTTTTTTTTCCTTTACTGGTCAGGATGTAATCTTGACCTGGCAGAAACATTTTATAAACAACATCTTGTGTCATATCTATCAGAAAGGTCTCTATAATTATCTTTGAGTGCTGTGACTTATGACAGCTCTTCAGAGGCAGTCCTTTGCTCTTAAAGGGAAAATATATGAAAACAGAAGGATAAGGCCTATACATTTTTATAGTGCTGTACTTAACTCACACACAGGCAGTGGAATGGACAGCAGTCCCAAGAGAAGATGTATGATTCTCCCACAGTAAGCTATGCCCAATTTTAAAAGCACCTCCGAGCATCCAGCCACTCCATTTAAGACACTTTGACATGCATTAGAAGTTTCACATAATCACAGAATCCCAGGTTGGAAGGGACCTCAGGGATCATCTAGTCCAACCTTTCTGGGAAGAGCAGAGTCTAAACAAGATGGCCCAGCACCCCGTCCAGACGACTCTTAAAGGTGTCCAACGTGGTCAAGTCAACCACTTCCCTGGGGAGATTATTCCAATGGTAACTGTTTTCAATGTGAAAATTTTTCCTCCTACATCCAATCTGAATCTCCCCAAGAGCAACTTGTGTCCATTCCCCCTTGTCCTCTCCGTGTGACTCCGTGTAAAAAGGGAGTCTCCATCTTCTTTGTAGCTGCCCCTTAAGTACTGGTACATGGTGATGAGATCCCCTCTGAGCCTCCTTTTCTCAGCTGATTTTCTCAAGTTTGACCTTACCCAACACGTGGGGAGTAATTTCCATAAGCACAGCTAGTGAGTGCTGGGAATTCCTCAAGAACTCTATTGGAAGTACAAAGCCAATTTATCACCTATGAAGGAAAGGGAAGTAAGTGGAGCAAGAGGCCCCCATGGCTCAACCGTGACCTCCTGGGTCTACTCAAATCCAAAAGGGAAACACAGCAGAAATAGAGAAGTGGAGGATTACCCACTGAGAACTACAAGGGCATAGCCAGAGAGTGCAGAGACGCAGTCAGAAAAGCAAAAGCCCAATTTGAATTGAAACTGGCTGTAGGCATAAAAAATAACAAGAAAGGGTTCTTCAGACCTGTCAACCATAAGGAGAAAAAGAAGGAAAACATAGGCCCACTGTTAAAAGGAAAAGGAGAATCAATCACCAATGATGCAGAAAAGGCAGAGGTCCTCAACACCTTCTTCACCTCTGTCTTTACCAGCACTGTTGGGTCCCAGGCTTTGGGAACAAAATTGCCAATCGAACCAAACACCGACCCACCATCGGTGAAGGAAGAGTTAGTATATGAATTACTACAGGAGCTTGACCCCTACAAATCAATGGGCCCTGACGCCAGCCACCCGAGGGTGTTGAGAGAGATGGCTGACATCATATCAAGACCGCTCTCCATAATCTTCGAGAAGTCATGGAGAACGGTGGATGTCCCAGAGGACTGGAGGAAGGCAAATGTTACCCCTATCTACAAGAAGGGCTCAAGGGAGGATCCGGGTAACTATAGGCCCATCAGCCTTACTTCAGTCCCTGGGAAAGTTATGGAACGAATCCTCCTGGGGGCCATCACAAGTCAAATGAAGCACGTGATTGGGAAAAGCCAACATGGCTTCACTAAAGGCAGATCGTGCTTGACAAACCTGGTGGCCTTCTATGACGAAGTGACTTGCCTGGTTGACATGGGGCGGGCAGTGGACATTGTCTACCTGGACTTCTCCAAGGCCTTTGATATGGTCCCCCATAGTCTCCTCCTGGAGAAATTGATGCGTTATGGCCTAGACAAGTGGTCTGTGCAGTGGGTGGGGAACTGGCTGACAGGCTGCACCGAGAGGGTGGTGGTAAATAGCTCTTTCTCAGACTGGCAACCTGTCACTAGTGGAGTCCCCCAGGGATTGATATTGGGCCTAGTATTATTCAATATCTTTATAAGTGACCTGGATAATGGCATCAAGTGTAGCCTGATGAAGTTTGCTGACGATACCAAGCTGAGTGGGGAAGTAGACACTCCAGAAGGGAGAGCTGCTCTGCAGGAAGATCTGGATAGGCTGGAGGAGTGGGCCAGCAAGAACCTTATGAAGTTCAACAAGGAGAAGGGTAAGGTCTTGCACCTGGGAAAACAATCCAGGAGTGCAGCACAGACTGGGATGTACCTGGCTGGAGAGAAGCTCTGTGGAAAGGGACCTGGGGGTCCTGGCAGACAGAAAGCTCAACGTGAGCGAACAGTGTGCTGCTGTGGCCAAGAAGGCCAACAGGATGCTGGGTTGCATCAAAAAGGGCATCACCAGCAGAGATAAAGAAGTCATCATCCTGCCCTACTCCGCTTCTCAGGCCACACCTGGAGTGCTGTGTACAGTTCTGGTCCCCGCTCTACAAAAAGGATGTGGACAGGCTGGAAGGGGTCCAGAGACGGGTTACCAAGATGATCAAAGGATTGTGAAGCTGCCATACGAGGATAGGCTGGGAGAGCTGGGTTTGTTCAGCATTGAGAAAAGAAGGCTCAGAGGGGATCTCATCACCATGTACCAGTACTTAAGGGGCAGCTACAAAGAAGATGGAGACTCCCTTTTTACACGGAGTCACACGGAGAGGACAAGGGGGAATGGACACAAGTTGCTCTTGGGGAGATTCAGATTGGATGTAGGAGGAAAAATTTTCACATTGAAAACAGTCACCATTGGAATAATCTCCCCAGGGAAGTGGTTGACTTGACCACGTTGGACACCTTTAAGAGTCGTCTGGACGGGGTGCTGGGCCATCTTGTTTAGACTCTGCTCTTCCCAGAAAGGTTGGACTAGATGATCCCTGAGGTCCCTTCCAACCTGGGATTCTGTGATTATGTGATTCTTGCAGCAACAGAAGTCAGTGTCATGCTGCTGCAGTGGGCTCTGCAAGCCCAGTCCTAGACTGTAGGGAAGGCAAGTAACCCATCATCAACATGGGGACAGCCTCCATGCGAACACCCTCTCCAGTCCTCTTCAAGAAGGATTCAACTGGTGGTAGAAACAAGACAGTTCAGACAGCTCAAAAACATGACCAGAGAGGAAAAACTGAAGAAACTAGAAGTGCTTAGTTAGCCTAAAGTAAAGAAGAATGGAAGAATGGCAACTGTTTTTGTTAGACACCAGGGAGCTGGTGGAGGATCTGCCAGCAGAGGCCTTTACAAACGAGCCACAAGCATCTGTGAAGAGTGCTCTACCAGGGGTCCTGGCTGGGGCCAGGAGATAGGCTCTTTGGACCTTGTGAAGTTCCACCAGCCTACTCTGTATGAAGCTACCTTGAGTGGTACTGCTCCTCTGCCTTGCTCTGCAGTGTGCCCGCAGCTCTTGCACTGAGGTGGCATCACAGGACTGACCCAGATTTGCAGGCTCCAGCTCTCAGCTACCCCCAAACCTTTGCTGAGAAGACGGACAGGTAGTCTGTGAGTCAGGTGACAGAGGTAGACAAGGCCCTGAGCAACGTGACCAAACTGCTTTGAGCAAGGGGTCAGACCAGGGACCTCCACAGGTCATAATAATTCAGCTCCCACCTAAATTATTCCATGTGGGAGGCAAGTGCACAGAGGTTCACCAGTCTACTCCAAGATTTCATGGCAAGACCAGGCCTAGGTTCACATGTTTACTTCTCCAGGCAGGTTTTACCCCACTCCTCCTACAGCATCGCAAGGCAAAGACATTCCAGCCCCAGGCAGGACATCCCTCTCCCCAACACTTTTTCCAAGCAGGGACTTCCCAGAGGATGCAAAGCTACCGGAGCCCCATAAAAAGCAAACTGAAGCAAGCAAAACAGATGGGCCAGAGTGTGGAGGCACTTACAGCAGATGGCACTAAAATATTAAACTAACATTACCGTATGCTTAAGCCACGGCCTGGCTTGCTGCTGAGTGCAGAGCCAGCCTTGTGAAAGCATGCAGATGAGAAATGAGCCTCAGATTGCTAAATCACCCTACCAAACATCTCCCTCCCGCAGAAAAATGCCTCACTAGCAATTCCTCCAACAGCAGAGATGTGCTAACGCGTTGCAGACAGCATTTTGCTGAACAAAAAGCACTCCCAGCAACTAAGTCTCTCCCAAATCTCTGCTGGAAAACCATCTTCTTGAGAAACTGTATAAAATCAGTGAGAGATTAAAGGGAAAGAGCCCACACTGCTCTGTGCTTGTTCACTGAGTGGCAGCTCTGGACACCATGGTACAGCACAAGAGGCTCCAGGGAGGAGGGGAGACATGTTCTTCAACCCAGGGCATGTATGAGTGTCACCCCAAAACCAGAAGTGATCCTGACTGCAGCTTGTGACACTGCCTAAGAGACACAGGTCCAGCACACAGAGATGGGTGGCCATGAACCTTGGTGTCCCTCATGGGAGCTCCGAGCCACAGCAGCCATGAAGGGGGTGGGGTAAGGACTTCTAGGAGACTAACCAGATTAATGTCACAAAAGCCTTTCATAAGGCATAAAAGTCAGAATGCCTTATAGCAGGGTGGCATAGGACTGTGCTGCAGAATAAAGCATTTTAAATGATGAATTTTATTTGACTGCGTTTCTAGCAGGTCCTGCCAGTTGTGCCATCTAGCATGTGAGTGACAGCACGACCCCACAGCCCCAGGCCTGGGTTTTCCTTTTCCTATGCTGAAGTTCACCATAAAATAAAAAGAAAAGGAAAATAAACATTACTATGAATGTCCACATCTTTTTTTTTTTTTTCTAACCTGAGCTCAGACATCTGGTCTGAAAGGTAACAAGCTGCTGCACGTTTCATTAAATGGATCAAGCAGAAGGAATCTCCTAATATTGCCATTGAAGGAGGGGCTGGAGAGAGACATGATGCCCCAGCATAAGGGAAATCTCCACCAGGACCAGGTTGCCAGGCTGTGGGACAGCAGCATGCTGTAAGCCAGGCCACCCTGGCAGAGAGCTACTGACAGGCACGGCAAGAGAAGACAGGAAAAGATTTGGCCAAAACGCTCCTTCCCAGCCTGCCTTGGTCAAGGCTCCTTTTGGGCTTCTTGCAGACTGCCCTGGGCCAAAAAATGCACATTTCCAGGACAGCTGGTCTTTTCTGAAATTTCCTGCATGCCCAAACCATGTGCAAGCCCAGCCTGGACATCGTCTGGGCTATGCAATGTCATTGTACTGTGCAGGCCACACCAATCAGTTGTATTATTTTCCAAAGTTTGTGAAAATCTGTTGCAAGACAGAGTTTTCTTAGAACAAACATAAAAATCTGCATTCCTTGCTCTGTCTGCTGGAAAAAATGTATCTGGTCCTCTTTCTCTGTGGCAGAATATTTAAATAAAAAAAGGAAAGTGAGCTGGCAACCTCCTTTCTGCAGAGCCACAGCCAAAGGGGCCCTCAGCCTTGTTTTGTAAGGGCTGTGTCCACCTCTGGAAGTAGATGCCAGTAGAGACGTGGGGGCGGTGACAGCTGAACAGCAAATGTCTTGCTATAGCTCTGCCTTCCCCTCTTTGCTCCGGAGGGAATAGTAACACTGACACAGGTAGCAACTGCACAGTCCTGGCCAAAACAAAGCCTGTGTTGCAGCAAGCAATGCAATCTTTCTGACCATGCAGAGAACTGAGCGAGGCTGCTTAGCGGTTAACGGCACGGGCATAGCTCCCCTCTTTCAAATTGTGATAGTCAGCTCCACTAAAATGGAGGTAGGAAGTCACTGCCCATTTTTGTTATTGCCACTGGATGGCAACAGACGTTAAGCAGAGACGTTGAGTTATCACTGCGCAAACCACATGTGCACTTGCTGTGCTCCACCTTGTTACTTAGGGGAATGGCTGTGATTTCAGCATGTCTAGCAGACGCACCAGAAAGGTCTCTGAGGGATTAAGCTGCAGGCTGGCAGCAACACAATCAGCAATACTGATCCTGGGGTCGGGTTGAACACTGGGTTTTCACTTTGTACAGTTTCTCCATGTATTTCCTGGA
This sequence comes from Phalacrocorax carbo, assembly GCF_963921805.1. Classification (NCBI taxonomy): domain Eukaryota; kingdom Metazoa; phylum Chordata; class Aves; order Suliformes; family Phalacrocoracidae; genus Phalacrocorax; species Phalacrocorax carbo. The sequence goes on along the minus strand of NC_087521.1, from coordinate 32,476,197 downwards.
GTCTGCACTCAAAATCAGTATTTGTCTTGCCAGCCCGGGGCGAACCCTTCTGATGCAAGGTATATTTAATGCCATGAATATGAGTAAAATATTCCTTGGTGGTATTACAGTATAATGCTGTGAAATAGTTAACACTTACATGTGAAACTGATGGCTGACTGTTTTTAAGTTACATATACCTGGCTATGAGCTGGCCAAGAGACACAGAAAGATCTAGAGCTGGGTGTCAAAAACACAGCCAGGCGTGTCGAACAGCTTCATTTAATCCATCAGGTTCCTATGAATCTCCAGAAATGCAAGGCTAGCACAAACCTGAACTCAGGTGGGGCTTGCCATGGCCACTGGGGGACCAGTCGCCACCTGGACTCTGCGAACCTCACTAAAAACACTGTTTTAATAACAATGCGTGCTGGTAGCATAACACTCCTGACGTGATCTGTAACAAGCAGTTAACAGGAAACAATGAAGGGTTTTCTGTTCTCTACCTTTTAACAAGTACATAGTCTTGTTAGTATTCTCATAATGATAGATAACTATAATTGTTTTTATGAATGAATGATGATACTGTTCTTGCTTTGGTTGACACCATTCTGCTGCACCTCCGTTGTGTGGCACTGCCACATCTCCCTCTATCCTCCACTTCGGCTGAGTGCGGCCCATGCCAAATGCCTGCCAGGTGCATCTGAGTTGGCCTAAGACACATATACGATGCTGTGTGTAAAGCTCTGCTAAGACCTCAAGCTGATGCCGCGAAGGCAGTCTCTGTCCCCTTGAATGTGCTCTGCCACATCATTTCCCTGCCAGCTGATGTGGCTCCAGGCTGATGGAGCCTGGGAGGGCCCACGGGGGATGCTCTGATTCCACCAAGCCAGTTAACACATCCTCCAGTTCACCTCTGATAATTGAAAATCCACTGAAGGGTAAGTCACATGAATTATCCAAGTGAGGGACAAGGTCTCCTTTCCCAGGTCAGAAGAAGAGCCCCATACTCTACCTTCAACTTAAAAATTTAACTAGCACCCAGACACAGCAACCCATGCAGCAAATGCCCATGACTGGACGGTAGTGTAAACTGGATTCCACTACCATCCATATTTTCTTATCTTGACCCCACCTCTCCGTACCTTGGAATCACCTTTAAAAATCTACACAAGTTTTAGCAATGATCATCTTGGGAGGCTTTATGTTATTGTTTTCCTTGCCTTAGGCACACAAGTGGCTTGAGGGAGAAAAACACATACTGAAATAGTCCTCTATGCACTGCCAAATAGTAATTAGCTGTCTTGTGCCTGTCCTGGAGGAAATGTTCCTGCCACTACTGTCCTATGGGAATACAGACAGGAAACACTGTGATGTATGCAGGGATTTTCTTTGACCAAGAAGCCTCTACTGGCATCAGTTTAGGCAATGACAGAAATTAAATGAGACACAAAAGTTAGGCAAAAAAATCTGCATATGATTAAGGGAGACTGAAAATTGTAATGGGACCTGAAATCTCAAAATTGAGGGACAGGCAACTAGCTGCCCACATGATATTCCCCAACTACTTTCCCCAAATCGAAGACCAAATTGTTAGTCATCTGCCCAGAGCAACACATTGAACACAACATGGTTGCAGAGACCCAATGCTGGACACTGCAGGAAGGGTGTGCGAGGTAAATTCAATCACCCCTACAAGTTTCTAGGGTTGGGCAGGGTCTGGGCCAGTCCTACAAAAGGGAAATTTGGGAAGGCGGAACGAGAAATGGTTGGAGCTCATCCTACTCGTGAGGGAGCTAAGAGATGCACAGCATGAGGTTGCGAGCTCTGAGAATCCGGCAGGAAAACATACTCACAAGCAATAATCATACATGCCTTATTCAGCCTATTAATGTCATTAGTTCGCTACTGCTAAGAATATCAGTATTAGCATATTTTATTGTGCTGAGGACTGCAAGACCTGCAGTACATTGTGCGAGTTCGGGCTGTTTCCTCACTCAACTTACACGCTTGGGTTCACAGCACTAGATAAATCAGTTGTAAAAGTGTGCCACTTAAACGTGTTTGCCACATCTCCAGGCCATCATGTGGGCAAATGTCTGCACAAGGGCAGAAAGAGGAAAAAGATGCTCTCTAATCAGCAGGAGTGAAATTCGCACCCCCTCTGTCTCTGTCCAGCTGTTTGCAGGGAAGCAGCAGCCCTCTGAATTGCAAACCCCCATCCAATAGAAGAGCCATGGACAGCTGCTGTCCTCCCCAGCCCAGCCCAGGGAGACAGCAGAGGGGCAGCAGGGCAGGCATGGGGCAGCCCCAGAGTCCCTCCCTTCCCACGCCAGTGGCACACAAAGGTCCTGGCTATTTAGAGCTGGCACCTTACAAAGAATAAAATGCCTTTTTCTCTTGTGCACCTTGTGAACTAAGCCAGTTACAAGCCCCAGGGACCCCTGACAGTGTCAGTGTGCAGTGACCGTGTGCTACCCCTTGGTCCTCAGGGTTTAGCTCAGACCAAAAGCTGGTGGTGGCTCTAGAGGTTTGGTAGGTCCATCTGGACCTCAGTACCTGGCTGGCCCTATGCTGGCTTTGAAGGGATTCTACGGGGAGACAAGTGCCCTTGAGCTCACCTGAGTACCAGGGAAAAATCATGCCTTTCCCCCTCCCAGAGCTGGATTAGGGAAGGGGATTTCAGAAGAGCACACAGGATGCCCCACCCAAGGCAAACAGAGCTGGGAGGAGCACTCCTAAGCCACCTGCCTCCCTGCATCAGCCTGAGAGCATAGACAAAACCCTCATTATTCAGGATGGACTGTGTCAGCCACCATCAAAGAGATTTGTTTAAGCTGTACCAGCTTCAGAAACACCCAGACCCACCAAACCCAACCCCTCTCCTCCTCCAAATCATTCTTTTTTCCTACATGTATCCTCAAAAATATTATCCTCACATTTCTGGGAGGGGCAGAATCACCTCCCTAACTGCACCCCTTCCCTGGGGCAAGGCAGGTACTATTTCAAAGCAAAAATGATCATTTGTTGCTCTTTGTCCTCCAGATGCCTGATGGACAAATCAGCCTTATGTTACTGGGGTTCCTGCTTGATCCAGTTTCTATATGCTTAAGCCTAAAAATTGTTGTTGCTGGTATTTTTTTTTCCTAAGGGAAAGGAAAAGGAGAAAAAGAAGAAGATGGGAATGTCAGAGATTATGTGTGCATTGTCATAGGCGTGCCCAGCTTCAAGCTGAGGTTATCCACTGCCAGCAGCTCCCCCTGCTCGGCACTACTAACATCTCCTCCCCCTTCTGAGCAGCACTGCAAAAAAACCCATAAAGATCTGCATTTACCTTTCTGCTTATTTAAAACCGGCAGTAGGGGAGAAGCTAAGGGACTTCTTTTGCCAGAGTCCTTGGAAGACACTTTACTTTGGTTAACAACAGTTTCTTCAATGGGTTTCTTCAGGATTATTCTTTCCTTCAGCTCCTCAGTGCTGACAGCGGAGGTCGGGGGCTCAGCACCTGCTTTTGGTGCAACAAAGGAGCATTTCAGGTAGGACGCAGACTCTGCCAGGTTTTCCCTGTTCATCCTGCTCTCTGTTGTTTTACTTGCTTCATAGTCTGAGGTGTCAGTGCGCGAGCCGTTCTCTTCCTTGATAATGTCCATAACCATGGGCTTCATCAGAGGAGAGTCCTGCTCCCTCTTTGGGCTCTCTTCGGAGGCCGACGAGGCATCGCAGGACTCAATGATGAGCTCACTGTCGAGCTCAGCCTCCCGCTCCTCCCGCAGGATGCTGTACTGGATGGAGGGGGAGGCAGGTGACGGAGGGGGCCCTCCGATGTGGCTGAAGGTCATGTAGTTGGATTGCAGCACCTCCTCGGCAGCCAGTGGGTCCTCTGAGACCAGCTCAATCTCTGAGTCCCCCGACTCAGCACTGCTGGCTTCGTTATCCAGGGGTGAGGAGACGGCAGGGCGCCCGGGTTTGACCCGCTGGTCTTGCTTCTCAGCAGAAAGGGCTGGCGACCGCTGCACCTCAGAGGTCTCAAAGGAAAAGCTTTTTGCCTCCTTGATGGCACTGATGAGTTCATCCTCTGACAAGCTGCCTTTGCCCTGTGACTCTGAGCCAGACGGTTCTGCGACCCAGAAAGAAAGGGGGAAAAAAACAGAAAAAGATTGTTTAAAATGAGATTTTCTGGCTGCTTAGGCAACAAACACAATAGATTTCATGCCAGCACAGATCCCCCTAGCAGGGCTGGTAACACAGGGAGAAATTGTCCTTGTCTGGGATGACTAACAGGAATTACATCTTGTCCTTTCAGAGCCTTTAGCATCATTTCCTGAGGAAAAAGCTGTGGCACAAGGCAGTACTGGTCAGTGTTTGGCCAGTGGCTCAGCAACGTGGTTTTCACCAGGAGAATCACCACTCATGAGGAACATGGGCTCAGGCCACACGTGACAACATTTGACTGTCACCAATGGATACGGTTTGACACATTCGTGTCGACACAACAAATATCCCCTATTCTGGGGACAAACATGCACACAGGCTGGTGGGTTCCTGGCACCACTGATCGTAACAACTCATGTGTAGTTACTAGTAATTTTGCCAAACTTTAACTTTCAGGTGTGAAAAGTTCCAGGTCAGAAACTTTTCTCAGACTTTTTTTTTTTCAGGGAGGTGGGTCGTGAATTCTCTGTTTGCTTTCATCTCAGTTGGGTCCAAGAATGAAACTCTTTTTTTTACCATAATTCTTAATATCACTAAGACCTATATTAACCAAAATAAAGACTGACCAACTTGTCTCCCAAAATCTGAAACAAAAAAATTTATCACATTTGCTGGTTCATATGGAAGAAGATATACTCAGAGAGTGAAAATGAGCAGTTGAAAAGCCTGGCTGGTCACCCAGGATTAGCAGGGAGCCCACATCCTGACTAGAAGGGAACCCAGCACTAGATTTCCCACCTGTTCGGCCTCCCTGTATATCACTTTACTGCATGGGACTTCGTAATGAAATAACAAAGAAAGTAAAGTTGCATGTAAAGCATGTAACAATAAGAGGCGATGGAGGCAGCATGAGGTGCATCAGCAGCTGTCTTGAGTTACTGCACAGGGAACAGGCTTCACTTCATCATTCACAGAGCATCAGCCAGCCTCAAACCCAGACTGCACCTGGTGCATCAGCAGCAAGGCCAGCCGGGCCACCTGAGCCCGTCTGTGCCAAGGGGGACCGTGGCAGCAATTTGCACCCTGCCGACGCCTGGCCACTGCTGCTTCCTGATCGCCGGCTCCCGCCTTGCACTTCACTGACCCAGACATCACCACCATCCACACGCAAGACCCTCCCTTTTGGAGGAAAAAAAGGCTAAATTCCCCAGTCACATTGGAACAGCCATCAAGCACACACAGAAATTTGTCCTCTGGACTCTTGAGTGCTCATTCACTGATTTTATATCGTTATTAACATGACAGAAGTCACTAAGTGGCATTGCAGGTGAATATCGTTCAAGAAAGCCATCAGGAAAAGAGACCCCCAAGTTTCTTCCTGCTGATGCTGGTGAAGAGGTGCATGGCAGGACACTGCCCGAGTCCAAACATCTGGGGACCACAGCAGAGCAGGGGGAGTTTCCAGCCCCTTGGTTGCAGGTGTGGGGAGCCCCAAGCTGAGCTGCGTCTGCCGAGGTGGGTATTTGCCTTCAGGCCAGCCCTGCTTTGGGTGCAGCTACTGGCATTGGCCCCCGAGCCCACCCAGCTGCATTGGCCACTTCTGGAAGCAACAGAGGGTGGGGAAGAGATTGTATCAGATGTGACCTGCGACAAAACCACTCTTTCTGGCTATTTCCAGACTTAATTTCTCATGGCAATATCATAGCTGATTTCTTCCTGATCACATGCCTTCCCCAAGATAAATCAGGTAAAGGGGGAGGGTTTAATGATACCTGAGCCATGACATCCTGCCAGGAGACGGGCAAGAAAAACAACCTCCCCACCCCACCCAAGCAGTTTTGGTTTGTGCATCTGCCAATACACTTGTCATCTGCAGTTTTGAGGACATATTGTTGGCATGTCTGCAGCTCTCCTGACAAAACAGCTCTCTGGTGACACACCTCTCTCACATGAGAAAGTCCTTCTGCAACCCAGAGTACGGCCGCAGACAGCAATTAAGGTGTCTGGGACTGTCCCAATGCTGGGAAGTTGCTGTTGAATCAGACACGCTGAGCAGGAGCCTGTGCATCCTTTTCCTCTGGCTGCAGGAAGCCCATGTGAGCTGTGCTGCTCTCCTGCATTACGGCATGTAAGCATTTTCTCCCTGAGCAATGACTTAATCCGGCACACGTCCAAACAGGCATGTGACCACCAGCCCTCGTAGCGCAGCAACGCACAGTCCCTCGGCTTCACCCTGTTCCTGCCCACACTGGCAGTTTGTAACTAACTCTCAGCCATGGCATTTGCCTTGTGAACAAAAACATCCTTTGTGGCCAGCAGCAGGGTGTCATATTTACCGCTGGCACGGGGAGGCATATAAAAACCCACCACCAATCAGCACAAGCACAGGATATGAACAGACCACATCTTCCATCCCCAGAAAGATGATGGCCAGTAATTAAAAGCAAACTAATTTCAAAAGTCCTGATCCAAGCAGGGGGGATCTGGGGGCTTCGCCAGGATGCTTGAGGGGTATCTAGGAGCGACTGCTTTGCTGGGTCACTGGGTGGAAATAGTGAGGGCAGGTTTTACATTTCTTCCTCGCTTATGAAAGTGGAGCCCAGGCACAGCGTGTCCCTGGCTGTGGGAAATGGGGGAAATCCAGAGAAAACACCCTGTGGGAGCCTGCCCCTCAAGGAATATGCCTGCTTCTTCCCTTAACGTGAGAGATAAAGCAGTGCTTCTGGCCTTCCAGCATCCCAGTGCAAGGCAGTGGGACCTCCCACAGCTGTTCAAGCAGTACTGGGGATCAGCTTTGCCCACAGAGAGGAACATTTCCATGCCGGCAATCACGCAGGTCACACCAGTGCCTCCCAATAAGGCAGCAGCCGTGAGGCTCAGCCACACACTATTCAGCTGTTATGATGAGATACGGTTATCAAGTGTCATGAAGCCAGTCTTGAACAGTCGCCAAGGACTGAAAAATAACAATTGGGGCCCAAAGTTCTTAATTACCTCTTAGTGCAAAAAGTGTAAATAGATAAAAAATGGCATGCCTCAGAGTATCATGTGATGTCACCCAGTCAAATAAAAGAAGAAAAATATGACTCTAAAGTCTATTTATTATTTAAAGTTTCTGGCTGATTCAGGCAGGATGAACACACAGATGAACATACCTAAGGGTAGGTATTAGTGTGGGTGGAAATCCCAGACTGCCATTTTAAGGAAATTCCAGTTGGTTTTTAAATGCTTCTAGATGCCATCAAAACAGTGAAAATCTCAGCTTGGGGACATTCATTGTCAAATGTCAAATGTTTATTGTCAAAGGGTTCTGATCCACGATGTTGAAATTTAATTTCAAGTCTCAAAATTCTGTTTCCCATCACAGTTTTTTATTCCTTTTTAGAGCCCTATACTACTTTCATATTTTAGCAGTGCACAGCAGTGTGCAATAGGGAAAACGAGGAATAGGTATTATGTACTACTGCAATAATCAGTAAGAAAATTTATAAATTAATAGAAATCAGGAGCCTTTAAAAGAAACTGGCCCTTTGTCCCTCCAGCTCCTCTGTAAATGGGGTGGCAGCATTTCCCTCCTCAGCACTTTCTAAAAGCAGCACTTCCACTTGAACACAGCACACATTTTTAACAATTTAACCTCATCCTCTGCAAGAGCAAAGAGGTGTTGAAACAGACATTAAAATTTAAAAGAAGTGAACTCAGACATTTGCAGCTCCCTGATCCCACACACCCCATTTCCTCTGGGAGCAAAGCGTGGCTGGCCAGGGTGGCCAAGACGCCCCAAAATCCTGGGATCCAGCCAAATTGTTGCCTGGGGGGCAATACCCCCGATGATACCCACCAGCTCACGGCTTCCCCTCAAGGAGAGGTCCATGTGGGGACTGGGCTTAGCAAGCCTGGATCTGACCCCAGCCCTGCTCCTGAGCAGCTCTCAGCAACTTATTTCTGTGGATCCCCAGCCCTGTCTTCCCCTCTTTTCATACAGAAAGGGCAGCCCGCCCCCAGCAATGTATTCGCATCCCCCTTTGGTTCAGCAATACAAAATGGTGCCCAAGCAGAACAGAAACACCTCCAGCCACGGAGACCAACTAATGTCTGCTTGCACCCCCTTAGACCCACCCCACAAACCTGCAGTAATTCTCCAATGTGCAGGGCTACAATTGCAACCATGTGCTGAATGCACACACACAAAAAAAAAAAACCCAAAAAACAGTGCCATGCACCAGCATTACCTGTGCCAGAGGATGGGGGTGTGACAGATCCTGGACTGTCATCTTCTGGCTCCGACACCGTCACTGTTGGTACCACCTCATGGCTTGGCTTCAGGCCAGTCTCTGGCTGAGTCGGGCTCAACTTTTTGCTAGCAGCTTCCCCAGCGCCTTCTATCTCGGTGAACGTGATCTTGACTGGGGCTGTAACCATGGAGGCACTGTGCTGATCTCCAGACCTTGTATCTTCAAGTGGATCTTGCTCTTTGGCTGCCTTTGTGCTCTCTGAAGCCGTCCGCTGAGGTTCAGCAGTGTGGCTGGACCGGGTGGGTATTCCTTGGTACTTATCAATAAGGCCTGGGCTCTCATCTTCTGAGTCAGGGTCATGTTTTTCTTGGTACTTTATTTCTTCTGATCTACTTATGTCCATGTATTTATAAGCTTCTACTTTCATGGGATCTGCTAAGGTTTTATCAACTTCAGTAGACTCTGCAGGAGTCATCTCTATTCCTGAATCTGAGCTAAACAAGCCACGGGAGTCAAACCCAGTCACATCTTGAACAGGATGCCCCAGCGTGTTAAACCCCTCTGTGCTACCCGAACAGGGAATGGGGCTGTTTTCCTGCTGATAAATACCCGTGAAATAGGTGGAGTCCCGCGGGGTGGTGTAGTGGACATCGGAGATCAGGGAGGTGTAGAAGGAGCTGTCGCCCCCGTTGGCAGTGGAGCTGTAGTCAAAGAGGTGCGATGAGGTGGTGACACCTAAAGCAAAGACACAAAAATGATGCACAGTGAAGAGACAAGTGCCTGTATACATCAATCTTTCTGCAAAGCCATACTCACTCCCTGCTGATTTTAAATTTGGTTTGTGCACTGGGCTTGGCTTTGCTTGCAAGCGCTTTGGGACTGTCTCTTACTACACCTTTCGGTAACATAGTGGCACATCTGTCAGACGAGGCTTCCAGATGTTATTGTATCTTCAAATAGCTATAAAGATCCTGATAGCTGCTAAAAGTTCCCAGCTAACGTTTGCCCAGTCTGTGCATAAAAACCTCTGGTGAAGGCAATCCCACAACCTCCCTCACTATCTGACTCAGGGGCTCATGGTCCAATATCCTTAAAAAAATCTAATGTCCAATACAAAAACAATCCTGAGCAAAAATATATTTTTTTTAATACAGAGAGATAGAGGAGTTTCACCCTAAGGAAACTTTTCATTAAGAAAAAAATTCTGCTGGACAGAAATTGAGATGGAAGGTTGACAGGCAGCTTTAGATTTCATTTTCTCTTTTAAGAGTAGCCACCCTAAATTTGTAAAACACCAGGGCAGAGAATAAATATCCTCGTTTACTGATTTCCACATGCCCAGAAAGCCGTATCCTGTGTGCATCATCTACAAAGCATGCCGGCATGAAAGCGGTTAAAACTCTACCCACGCCCATGCATCATTTTCATATACCACCTCTAATTCCCTCTGTCATGCTTTAAGTTCCTGGGATGATGCTAATTAAATTACAAACAATGGCCACTCTCTATTTGCAGCATTAATATAAAGCACAGCTCCACGACTGGAACAGTGAGGTCCCCCCTGAGGGAGGCGGGAGGTGGGGAAACAAATTTTTATAGGGGCTGAGGGAACCGGGATGTAGAGGAACAAAGCTAATGCCTGTAGGAGCTAGTGCCTACAGGAAGGCGGTGGCCTTTTAACTACTCGTGTGCTGATGCACGCTGCATCGCAGTGGCTGGCCATTTTTTTCTGGCCTCTGCTCATCACCCTGCAAGGGGTGTAGGGCTCCTGATCTGCTCCGCATGTGCCATGTCCTGGTTATTTTCTTTCTCTTTGCACAGACATAACATCATCTCTAAATACCATTGCAACTACTTTTTCCCACAGCCCTCCATGCATTAGGCACATGCAGCTCAGTTAGTGAGCCCTGAAGCAATCTTTTTCCCCTTTAACGTTCTTCAGTGCGTAGCTGCAGGCTTTATTTTACTGCATGGATTTGAGATGCACAACCCAAGCCCTGCACAAAGGCAGAATGACCATATCCCTCATCCGTATTTTTGCATTGCTCAGTGTTATGGTTACTTGAAAGCATCTTCTCTTTCCTGGGCCATCTTTAGGGTGGGAATGGCATGCTCCTCCTTTTACAAGGGGAAACCTGGTAGCATAGGGAAAAAGCAACCCAAAAGTGCCACAACTTGCTTTTCAGCCTACCTACGCTACCTGCTCCTATGTGTCCATCCTCACTGATTTTGGGTGCTGCTGGTCCCCCGCCAGCCCTCACAGCAAACTTGCTACTGCACACACAATGCTGACAGCAGCTCCATCCCCACACCCTGGGAGCCCATGACCAGGGATTCGTGGCAGCTGCCTTTGCCATATGAGAACACAGAGCAAGGGCTGCTGTAGCTAGCAGGTGAAAAATTATCACCATCCATCATTCCCAGCCTTCAGTTTGCCCTTCTCACCACTATGGAGCGCTGCATAGAACTTTTCTTAGAAATATTTATTATTATGCCAAGATCTTGTTTCAGAGTGGTGAGGGTGACTGCGGAGATTCTTCCTACGTGTGTGAATTTTGGACTTTTTTTCCTATCTATGTAACTTTACATTTACCTACTCTAAATTTCACCTTCTATTTTCCTGTTAGCTCACTCGGGGCTGCAAGATCCTTTTGCAACTTGCTGCAGTCAGCTCTCGTCCCACTGCTCCAAATGACTCAGTCTCATCAGCAAAGGTACGTGAGAACAGCGCCTAAGCGGAAAACCACAGTGAAACCAAAGCAGGATAAGGGCTAAGCTGGGCTGCCCAGCACCCGCATCAGGTCCTACCTGAGGTCATCCAGTGCCTCACGAGGACAGCTCATACCCGAAAAGCAGTTCTAAATGATCAGTAAACAAAAAGGGATAGGTTGTTCTTCTTGCAAATATTTTTCTTGCTGAACTTGCCTTTTTGAAAATTATCCATAAACAAGCTTGGATTTTCACAAATGTGTGGTTAGCTGGAATTATCTGATGCCTTGTTTATGACAACATATTTCAGGCTATGAATTGCTGACTCAGACTATTCATGCCCGTTGCTGCCAGTATCTGCTGTTCATAATTTACTATTTGTGCTGGGTGAGTGGCTGTCTAAACCACGGGGTTTCAGGACTGCTCTTTCATTAGATGATTTCTCAGTGCCTACTGGGCCTGATCCAAAGTCCACTGAATTCACTGGAAAAATCCCATTAATCCTGAGTGGCTTTGGACCAGCTCAAGATGGCTGTGCAATACTTTCTGCTCTGGGTGCTCGTGAAAAAAACAACATCACAACACCATAACTGAGCAAAAATCTGTTTCTGCAAACATCCCACAATTGCTAGTAAAGAGGGAGCACAAACATAGTCAAAGGAGATTGAAGTCGCCATCAAACCAATATTCATGGATGCTGTTTGCAGCTTTCATTTCAGCTTTGTCCACAGTATATGTGAGCCAGATGCACATGCATTTGCAGCACTTAGTAATGTCAATCAATAGAGCAGTGAAAAGGTTTCTAATGCGTTTGTGTCAGGTCCTTCGTAGCAGGAGTTATAGCAAGCCAGGAGAGCTCGCAGGAGAGCCACTGTGATAAAGAGAGCCTGGGAAAATATCATCCTATTCAGCAGAAAGAAAACATAACCCTGAAATAGTCATCGACAGAAGCATCATTTCAGATTTTCAAATAGTACAAAACTGATGCTGTAGCAGATGTTAACACAAGAGCTGATTTAAAATGGACTCTCTGTTGATCATAAACCTTTCTTTTTTTCTGCAGTGGTTTTGCAAATAACGATGAAACCAGAAAATGCATTTCTTACAGGGGAAGTCAAAGAGTTAAGGGCTGTGTGAGCTTGTCCATGCGCATGTGTGAGCAGAGAGAGGGTTCACATTAGCAGGACATAGAGACATCCCAACTCTCAAGGCAACTGCAGAGTCAAAAGCACTGAAGACGTCTGAAATTGCCTAATTACTAGGATTTAATGCAACTCTATTTCTACAGGGAATGATTTAAAGCCATCAGTAAAACTGCCTGTTATTTGGGAAGTGTGAAACTATCAGCTATTAGGCTGGCTATTAAAGACATGGAAACCTATAAGAGCTGAGCAAGTTTTTGCTGAAGAATGATGTATTCAGAGCCTGGTGATTAAGCAATGCCCTCTCTGACTTTAAGTTTATTTAGTTCAATATCCGTGGGAAGGAGAAGCCTTGAATAGCCCTGGTAACGGATGGCAGTATCAGATTTGAATTCATCCTTATTACAAAGGGTTGGGTTTTTTTAATCTGGATTTCCCTCAAATGTGCCCAAAAACCTGCCTGCCAATTCAGGTAAAGCAAAGCTATTCAGCGCCTGTGAGCAGCAGTCATGCTTTCTTGTAATACAAGCCCTTGGGAAATAATTTCACTTCCTGCGACCAGCTGAGAAGTAATGGGTCTGATTCAATCATTTCAAGCACAGCTGAGATGCTCAGCAAGTTACATGTGTTTTCATCAACTGTAAAGAAAAAAAAATTTGAAAATGACTGTTTTGTTTTCTCAGAATAAGTACGTGAATGCTCCAGAAATCCTCTCCTACAGTGTCAGATTTAGAGCTATTTAGCAATTGACACAGGAAATAATTTCGAAATCATTGGTTCTGCACAGAGTAACCCTTAATTTAAGAAAGGCAGCTGAAGCCCAATTTGGATCAATGCAAGCTGAACTGCTGCAGCACGCTGGAAGAGAAAAAGACGTTCGCTGAGGATAACAGACAAGAAGAAGAGCTAATTTAAGTAAAACTGATTTTTTTCCCCCAACTAGATTATGCTCAGTCTTCTTAAAATTGATCACATTAGAATACTGTGTTCAATTCTCAAGAAAATAACCACCTGAACCTGCCTTTCTTAATTTTCACATGCAACTCTGATGACCTTCAGTGGCACCGACAGACTGACACAGGACATGAAATTTCAATTCTGCAGAAAAGCTGGCAACCCCACAATGCAAGGTTCAGTATTTATTGTGTGCCAGTGATTCGGACAGAATTATTAATATTTCAGAAGTGGAGAGAAGGAACTAATCTTTAATTAGATTATGCTATTTTTATAGCCTGGAGCTGCACTGAGAAGAGGAAGGATCTTTGGTTGCAACTGGAGGCATCAAGGTTTCAGCGACCTTTTCAGACAAAAGCAGAACAGTGTGAGCAAGCTGCTTCCAGCAAATTCCTGTAAGCCTTTTAAATAGTTGGCTCTGACTTTTGCTTTGGATGTTGAGCATCAGGAGTCATTACTGGCTACCCCAGCGCTGCAGGGCTGCTAGCTCCCAGGAATAGGGTCTCCCCAGCTGTCTCCTGTGTCCATGCAGACCACAGCCTCCTGTGGACAAGGTGCACCTTGACCCTGACCTGCAGTAATCTATGGACTAGAGATAATAATAAGCAAAGTCACATAAACAAGGGGAAGACTCTTGTTTGACTGCCTCAGATGATGCCAGAGGGTCTCTCAGGCCACATGTCACTGCCAGTACCATGGCCCTTTAGGTGCCATCCAGAGATTTTAAATAACAGAGGCCAAAACGGAGCAATAAGCATTTTCCAGCACAGCAACTCTGCTCTGATCCAAGACTCCTGAAGGTACTGCAGAGCTCAGGGATATGCCGTAACTTTCTTTCAGCACTCAGACTAAAGCCTGGCTCTTAAAAAGATATCCTATATTGTCTTAAAGGCTCAAGGAGGTGGTTGTGTGCTTTGCTAAGCTTTTTATTTTGTAATTCCCCTCTCGCTTAGAAAGGCTGATTTCATAGCAAGGCTGACGGTCTAAATCCGAGGAGCCATCATGGCATCCCATTGCACCTGAGAGTGATGCAGGAGAGTCCATTGCCCAGACCTTGCCACCACCTAAACATCTGTATCTGGAGACCAAACCACAGCTCGGGGTTCCATCTGATGACCAGCACAGACCATGTTTCCCAGCCCCACATCAGCAGCTTACGTTCCAACCTCTCCTTCATTTTTATAGTTCATCCATAAACTATAGAGATGCATCTTCCTGCTTTCTTCCAAACACACAACAAAAGTAGCTATTAAACAGTCCTGCCTTTTCTGTACCAAATTCACAATTTTGTCATCAGTCACTAGCAAAGAGCCTGTCCTTGACCTTGGCTTCTTTTTATTCTTAACTTATCCTTAAAAAAAAGAAAAAACAAGGGAAAGACTTTTTCCTATTCTTTTGACCTGGATACATGATGCCTCATTGTTTCTTTTTAGTTTCCCAACAGTTACCTCCCTTTTTAAAACTCATATTATATTGCCTTGCTATGTTCTCATCTGTAGTCATATACATCTTTATAAGGATGTTCAGTGTTTTATCACTTTTCCACATCTCTTTACAGTACCCAGGCAGACCAGAAGTCCCAAGTCTATCTCCAAATTCAAAGCACATCCTGACTCCTTAGATCCAGACCAAGCTGTTTCTTCCTCTCTGCCTGATTTCAAGTCCAACTCAAACCTCAGGAAACCTCCACAGATTTCCAAACGTCCTTTGCTAGTACCACTCCCAGCAGTGGCAAGGACAGCTTGCACGGGTGGCAGATACACCCCTCAGCCCCATGCCAAATCACGCAATGCTTCAAAGTAGGCTGCCTACCCCCAGGGGTATTTGAGTGTACCACTCGGGAGACACACTCTCAATTTTGCAAGACCCTTCTTCATGAATTTTCTAACCCAAGACACTTCAATATCCATGCAAACCTCAAAAGTACTTGAGCACTTTTGTGTCAACTCAAGTAGAGCTTGAATCCCAAATGGCTGACACCCCTCAGGCTAAGTGCAGGCATCACCATGCTGTGGATAACACCATTAAATCAGCTCTCAGTCCAGTCTCCCCTGGATTAGCCTTTCTCAGTAGCCAGAGCCAGCTGTCAGCCCTGAGCTATCCCACCTCCAGATGCTATAGGTTAGGTGCATAGAGCAGCAAGCTGCTTGCAAGAGAACTGCACTAGGCGTGCATCCCTGGCAGCAGTGCCAGCTATTCCCAGCTGCCAGGAGATGGTGCTCTCCGTTTTAGCTCAGGATTTGCAAACCCACTTTCCAGGTTAGCAACTTCTTTTCCTCCAGAACTCTCCTCATCCTGACTGCAGGAAAGGTATAATTCTGCAAGTCACAACATTCACAAACATGAATGGCCATACTCTGAAAGTTATTTTGGGATGTATTTGGACAATAGATACTATAAGAAAACGGGATGTATCAGAAGGATACATGCTTTTATTCTATTATTGTTTCCCCGGTTCTCTGCATGGGTCCTGAACATGTTGGGGAAACTCAGAGCAGCAAGAAGGCTGCTTCCCGCTGTCTCAGAGCAGCTGACAGCTCTGTGCCTCAGCTCCTGGGGACAGGACTGAGTCAGTGCATCAGCTGTGCAGGTTATTCATCCTTCCCCTTGAGACACCACAGGAGCCAGAGGAAACGCTGCCATGCAGAGAGGCGGGTGCTGTCCCCTGCACAGGTAGGAGGGCAAAAGGACAGGGTAGAAAAAACAGGCTTAATTCTCTTTACACTCCGGTTACTCCATTGACTTCATTGGAGTGACTTCTGATTCATCCCGCCTGAGATGGAAAGCAAGTCCTAGACTCAAACAAATTAATTATATGCTTTGATGCATGTAAAACCCCTCCTCCAGGTCAGTTTGCAGAGGATATAAGTTACTACAGCCTTCAGCCTTAGCGCTTTAGCTGTCTAGTGCAAGCAGGCATTGTGGCTTCCAGCTCCAGGGCTCCCCCGTTTTGGTCTTCCATGTGCTAAATATATGTAGGGGTGGGGGACAGCTGGGATCCCAACCCTGAGAAAATCCTTGCCTGCTGAGGATGAGCATCCTTTAGCAACTCACCACCTCCTAGTAAGCACAGAAGCCAGAGGGCGGACAAACTGCTTTCAGGATCCAACTCCTGAAGGCCCTAACACTTTTGGGAGCTTCAGTCTGGGGGCTGCCTAGTTGAAACACTTCCCCAGCAGCTGGTGTCAGGTCACCATCATGTTACACAGAAGCGTGGTCCTTCCATGTGGCTTCCCAAAACTCTGCCTGGGGGTTTCTACTGTTGCCCCAGCTGACTTCTGGTTTCTTCCAAAAACCATGTGGATACAAATCAGGCCCTGGCTCGGCTGCTGGGTGCTACAGTCCTGTCTGCAGGAGGGTTGTATAGGAAACACTGATGAGCTTTTAATAAGATTAAAACAGATCCCCTCTGGGGAACGCAGGATGCACTGCGCTGCCATCCCGGCAAGCTATTAACAGCATCATTTTTTTGTCGCAGACTGTGCACCACAACAGCTATCATCTCCCTGCCAGCACTACTCTGAAAATGTACCAGGGTCCACCTTTTTGCTGCAGCTGAATAGGCACTGTGGGTGTCATGGTGCACCCCAAGCCAAGTCAAACAGAGGAGCAGGGCTTGGTTTGGAAATGCTGAATATCATCAGCTCCCATGGACGTCCACAGAGTTCATGGCATCTGACAGGGGATGCTCAGCAGGTTCCCAAAAGCCAACCAGCTGGTGTGCAAAGTAAACCCATAGCAAATGATTCAGCAGTTCCCACTCCCACATGCCCTCCAGGCTTTCTGCTTCAATAAATGGTCTAAGAGAGCTCCAATTTGACCTGGCAGTAAAATCCTGGTATAAGGTCTGTGACAGCCCCCCAGACAGCATGAAAAATCATGAATACTGAAAAAAGTGCCTTGAGAGGAACACACGAATGGTTTAAAACACACATAAAGTTGCAAATGCTCCTGTTAGGAGTGTTGCTGCAGCAGATCTTCATAATTATCAGAAAAGGACACAAATATCATTCAGTAAGTTTTAACACAAATCTGGGTCAGGAAAAAAGCTGGTTTTTCACTCTTGTGATAGTATCATCAGCAGTAACACGGCTGGCCAGCAGTGTTCAGTGACACTAAGGTACTGCCTAAAATCTATCAAATGCACTTTGCTAAGGGTAATTAAACCCCGCTTATGAGAATAATTCATTCTTATTTCACTGTAGTCACATTTCCCCTGGAATGATCAAACTCCACCAAGCCCCACGACAAAAATACTCCAAGCACTAAATGAATTAGCACCTAAATCATGTTTTTCAATGACATGAAACGGGGTCCAACTCCCTTTAGAGCATTAGACAGCAGAGTATCTCACAAAATCGGGACACGTTTGGCTGAGTCTCATTTGTCTTTAAGTTCTAAAACACCTAAATCCCATTTCAAACATTATTTAGGAACTTACCTGGTTTTACCTCTAGACTGCTACAAAGCAGTCCGTCACTCTTCAAACTCAGACCAGGTAGGTTGTCTTTCAATACCCACTGCAGAAACACCCTCTTCCCCTGCCCAGCCTCCATCCCAGGGCTCTGCCAGAGGTACCTCCTGCACATCCATACCCACCTTTTCTGGGTTCCAGTTACTTATAAATTCAGCTTCGAATAACTGCTGTAAGGCAACCCACAGCCACGCGGCTGCAGTTTCAAACTCTGCCTTGAGAAGAGAAAAACGCCAATTTTGATGCTGCAATAATATTGGGGTGGAAATCATTGCCCTACAGCTTCAGGCTCTTCCACACCTGGGGAGAGAGGGTTCAGCAGCAAGGAGGTAAAAGCCAGCACTGGATGAGGGCTTCTGCTGAACTACGAGTCTTTGAGTAAGGGTTTGATACACATCTGGATGGACTGCTGAGTTTTCTCTAAGCCAGTCATACCCAACTGCAACAGCTGGAAATCCAGCTTTGTAAAAATGAGAAAAAAGGGAGGAAAGTGTTGCCTTGCACTTGGGCTTGGTTGCCTATCCCCCAAGGTCAAAGCCACCCCAGCAGCATGAATCTTCCAGGGAGACAGCGACAATTGCAATGAAATTCAGCTGAAATCACTGAGGGCTCTCGAGAGGAAAATTAATTTTGTGACAATGCATAACACCTACAGCAATGTGTCAGGCACGGTAATTCAGGGAGGAAACCAGCTGTCAGGCACTGAGGGCTGGGGTAAATCAGGAGTGACTCCAGCAAAGGCACTAGAATTACACCTGCATAAAACTGTCACCAGGGAAGGAAGTACAGGGCCCTGGGAGCCAACAAATAGAGTCTGAAGATAAGGCATTACTGGCCACAAATCAGGATCAAATCTAATGCCCAAGGGACAGCAGGCAAATCTAGGTCAGAGAGGACACAGCAGTACAAGTCTGATGCAAGCAAAGAGACAGAGCTCAAAAATCACCCACTCGTTTCACCCAAGTTTTTCCCATCACAACATGATCTGCGCCAGGAGGTCCGGAGAACCAGCATATACTAGCTCCTGGTGACCACCTTTATTGGCAGTAATAGAAACATTAGGAGAAAAGACCCTGTATAGCATCAAGTAGGATCCAGAATACGTATCACAGAGTGAGGAAATAGTAAGGAAATATGAGCAGCAACAGAAAAGATTAAAAAAAAAAGAAACCAATCAAAAAACCCACAGAGGTTCTGCTGAGGCAGGTGAGGCATCAGGCTCTGATCTAAGCACTAATTTGGTTTACTTGCATGTTAAGTGATTTTCCTCTGTTTCTAGAAGGTGGGGGCAACAAGGTGCATCTGAAAGTCAATAAAAAATTTTCAAAAGCATAATAAAAGTTTAACCTCTCAAAGTAGTGCAGAATGAGGGGCAGAGACACTGCAGTCATAAATCAGCATCAACCTGCTGGCTTCAGCTTCTGGTTAAGGAGGATGGGGCCATACAGGTGCTATAACTAATGCTATGTGTCTGTCCTTTCAAGGTCTCTCCTTTGTTTACCTGCCACTACGTCGCTTCCCCTGTTAAAGATTACTTTATTCCAAGCAGACACAGGAAAAATCCTCCCCAGATATCTCACTTCCCTGAAGGACTTTTTAAGAGACTTATCCCACCCTTCGCTTTACTTTAGTGAAGGACCAATACAACCACAAGCCACTCCATCTCCTGACTGTGAATACGTGACACCAAAAGTGTTCACCCACCCAGGAGACCAGCCAGCAAGTCTGAAGTCTGTACTTTGAGCAGAGGGATAATTAAGATTTCAAGGAACACGGGTTAGTTGGAGTGTCCCTCTCCCTAAAAGCCCAGGAGAAGCTCCTGCTCCTTCCTTACTCAGCAGCTCTCCATCTCTTTATTTGCAAAGCCTGAAGGGTTGCAAGGGTGATGCGGGACCTCTGTGGTGAGCTGGGGCCTGGTCAACAGGCTGGCCTTTGGTCTTTGGTGGTCTTTGGCCACCTTTCACAGACACCTTGGATGTCATCCACGAGCTCCTTGCTCCTGGATACTCACATGCTGGGGGGAAAGGAGCAGCTCTTCTCTCCTCTATACATGCACACCATGCAGGCAGCCCCATGGGCAGCACTGCAGACTCATCCACTGTTTCATGGGATAAGGAAACCTAGGGCGTGGGTATCTTTGGTTCTGGCCCTCTCCTGTCCTGCTGCAGCCAGCAGGGCAGGGATGGGGGTAATTGCTTTGCTCTAGGGCAGGAAGCTGCCTATCACCTCTTTTCTGGAAGACCGGAGGAAAGCCAAGGCAAAGTCATACCTCAGCTGTTTGCAAGGGGACCCAGCTCCCCACAGTCAGATTTGGTGGCTAAATCAGAGTCTTCTGCAGATTTAAAGACAGCAGAGGCTGCGCTATAGAAA
Organism: Phalacrocorax carbo; assembly: GCF_963921805.1. NCBI lineage: Eukaryota > Metazoa > Chordata > Aves > Suliformes > Phalacrocoracidae > Phalacrocorax > Phalacrocorax carbo. The sequence goes on along the minus strand of NC_087521.1, from coordinate 32,456,182 downwards.
GCTTTTGAGGCTGTGGTGGAGCAACCTTGATTCAAACCAACGATTTGCTGGAATGATTGTGTGTTATTAAAGCAGGAGGGGGGCAGCAGCTTGACAGCAGCGCTAGGACCAACCTCTCTGAAGAGCGCTTCTCTTTGCATTCAGCAGCACAGCCTGGCATTTGGCTTTGCAAGTGAAAAGCTGGGGATAATTACCCAGATCATGATGCCTCGGTGCAGCCTTCCCAGAGTCTCTGCTGCACTGGAAGCCTCAGCTGCCAGGTAACTGTGGAAGCTGCAGTGAAAGGCAGGAGCAGAGCTCTCCCCTTGGTCCCCCCCTCTGCTGGACCTCCCATCCATGTGCCAACAGGGCTGCTGACACAGTTCTTGTGCAGTGGTTATGGCACGCTACTGTCTCACCCACATCTTGTGGAAGATTTCTATTAAAAGTTGTAATGAAACTTAGCTTTTCAATCACAGGGAGGTCTGTTTTCCTCCAAAGACTTTCCCTTCCCTCAGCGAAAAATCCAAGACTCCAAACCTGAAAATCTCTGACTTTGTCGCCATCCTGACCTTAGAAGTGGTAGAAAGCACTGAAACAGCTTCCTATTCAGCCCAGGGAGGCTTCAGATCCTAAACCACTGAAGGTTTTTAAGAGTAGATACACAAGTAACTCTCAAATGCTATCAGTAGAGGTGCTCCTGCTTAGGGAGACAGGATTAATACCCAACCTCCACAACAGCTCTCCTGCTTCAGGCTCTAGCATGAGATACTTTTGGAGACAGCTACACGACAGTCAGACTTGCGGCTATGATCATGAACAGTGACCTCTCCATTCCAGCAGATACACCAGGTACAGCGCTTCATCTGAGAAGAAAGCAACTTCTAGATGAAGTTCTGGACAGGACATCTCCGCAGATACTGCTCACCTACATATTTGTGCCAAGACAAACATGGCTAAAGAGAAAAAACAAATACGGCAAGCAGTTTTTCTGCTGTGTTTTCAAAGACAGAAGGGAACATCAAGAAAACTTCAGGGCAAGTGAAGCAATATGTCCTCTGGGAAAAGCTCATTTTGAGAGTCTACCACACTGAGTGAGCCAGACAGCATTTGGAAGAGCATGACTACCAGCGAAGATTAACCCTTAGGTTGTTCTTAAAAACAAACAAGCAAACAAAAATCCTAATAGCCTTCTTGGCTATAAACTTGGTGTTCGGAAGCAAAGGAAAAGTAGTGAGTGCAAGAAACCTCACCTTCTCTTGTATTTTCAGCATTCAGTCCTCTCTCATAATCAATTTGTAACGCATGTTCAGGAAGTCAGTCAAATGGATAAAGTGATAACAAGGGAATTAAGGCACTAACATGTCCTAGAGTGAGTTCTTCACATGCAGTATCAGATACTGACTAATCATCTATTGCATTAAAAACCTCAGCAGGGTAGTGTAAATGCATCAGCGGATGATACTATGCTCAGGGATGTAGCGTATTCCCCCTGGGCAGAAGCCCTGAGTGCATGGGTGCATGCAGGACTGCAGAACAAGCATGACTAAGTACCCAGGCAGGACACGAAAGGAAGCAAGAGGCAGCCCAGGAACAGACAACAAAAGAAATAAGAGGTCATGGACTAACCCTGCAATGTAAAACAAAGAAGGTCCCATACAGGGATGGGCAGGGCAGGGAGAAGAGACTCTCACTATTTACCTGTGCCTTGTGCTCTGGTACAGATGAACCAGGAGCCAGGGATTTTTGTGGTTTGTTTTCTTCATTTAGGAAAAGCACAGGAAGATGTAGAGAAGCTATAGAAGATGCTGGTGGTGTAAATACTGGAGGGCAGGACGCCTGGGACCAGACCGGAGGAGGGAATAGCAGAGATAAATTTATATTGTACGGAGGGGGAAGGGAGGGGGAAAGCAGGATCACAGCCTAGAAGTACTCTCCAGGTACCAGTGTAAGTGAAGGGAGGGAATTAGTCACAGTTCTTAGAGGATGGAAGGAAAAGGAGCGAAGGCTTGAAGTTAAGATATAAAATTAGGGTACATGTCAAGGTGCATTTCTTGATGGAAAAGGGCAGAGGAGTGGAATAGGGAGCACAGGGTATGCCCATATACTGTCTCCCCATTACACCACATCTGGATGGGCCTTAGCAAGGAATGAACTCCAGCTCTGCCCTGGGAGGGGTTTCCAGATGTCTTTTTCTGGCACTACTGTTGATAGCTCAATTTTGCCTCTTGTACATTAGCACTTCAGATGAAATCTGGGCAAAAAAGGGACTCTTCAGTTTGGCAAGAGAGAAGATTAAAGGGAAGTAATTCTGCCTGGAACTGAGCTGTAACAGATTTTTTTTAAAATTATTTTTTAAGTGAAGCACAAAAACGAATAAAAATCATTCTAGGTCAAATCAATTTAATTTGACCTGAAGCTAAATGTCAGATCTGGTTTAGAGCAAACTTTGAATATCAAAGGGAAACGCTGTGCATCATGGTCCCTCATGGAAGCATGTGCAACATGGTGCATGCAGGGGGAATCTGTAGGGTGGCCTTCATTTTCCCTACCCCAGCCCAGCTGCACCTAACAGGCTGCAGCTCCCTTCAGAGTCAGAGAAGCATCTTTTACCTTCTTCCCTAACTTGTTCCCAAGTCCAACCACCTCAGCATAGCACCCACATCACCAAAGTTCACAGGCAGTCCTAAATCACGCTCAGACCCATCTTAGCTCCCAGCGTTTTGGATTTGAGCTCATGAAATTATTCACCACATTGTATAGTTGCTATAGTAACATTCTATTGAGTATTATTAGAAAACATTGTCCCAAAATCCCAGATACTGGAAGGAGTTGTGCAGCAGGGGTAAGAGCCATCTTTGCCTGCGCAGCTTTCCATTCCCCATAGCACCCAACAGCAGATGATCCAGGCGGTGGATTAACCATGCCCTATCTTTCCCCAGCACTACCAGTTGCAATGCTGAGCTGTGGAGTGCAAAAAGCAATGTGCACCCCACTTCCAACTGGCCCAGCTTTTTCAAAGCAGCTGCTGTTCAAAGCTGCTTCTTCACAGAACTTGCTTACACATTTTCCAGAAGTGGGTGAACAAAGTATGCTTTAATTTAAATGCAGGCAACGGGTATTTTTGTTAGCCCAAGCAAACAAGGAAAATCTGATCCCTTTTCCCCTCTATTGTTCACAAGAATTTAGAATATGACCCTGCAGAGATTAAATTTTGCATCAGACCTTTCTGAACATGTCCCTTTTACTAAAAAGAACCATCACATTTTTTCCCCTGATGTTAAATATTAGAACACTGCATGTTCCTTAGGAAACATGAAATTAAGCTAGTATAGGGCTGAGGATGGACAGAGGGGACTGGACAGAGGAAGAACCAGGCTGTACCTTACTCTAAAACCCAAGTCACTACATTCTACCACTAAACTCCTCTTGGAAGAGGAAAACTGGGTTTCAGCAGTTAAATACAACTAACTTATTAGGCAGTGTCTTTCACAATAAATTAGGAATTTCAGGAAGTTTAGAATGGCATTTGATGTCTTCTTTCCAAATGCCACATGGCTCTGGTGCTGCATCTCTCACTGCCTGTGAGGCCAGCAGATGTTCACATCAGCTGATGTGATGGTCGTAACACAAAAAGGGCTTCTGAAGTCCACGCAGCTCCCAGCCTGATCTGAAATAGCCTGGAGACAATAACCAATGTTTTCCTCCTTTAAAAACTAGAAATAGGAGAAATAAGGGAAGTTGAGGGTGAGAGACTGCATGAAGAGTATTTCTAACAGGCTATTTATACCCTTACTGGCTCAACTTCCACTTACCCTGAAGCCATTTAACGCTGTTTCGCAGTGTGAAAGGGCCTTCATGTGGATAAATGTTCAGGTCTGTCACCATAAGGCACTCACAACGTATAGGCAGATTCTTCATTTTTAGTGTTTTCATCTACTTAAATACATCAGATAAAGGCTTAAGGATTTTATGCCAGCTTTTGACCAAGATGACAAGTGTAAACAGCCATTCTGGTGAGATATTTCTGTCTGTGCATCCAGGATGCAGTGACACACCTCCTTTGGCTGCCATCCCTTTTCCCAAGCCACAGGCTGTGCCGGCAACCCAGGTCAGACCCCTGCCTTTGGGGATCAGGAGCCCCTATCTCCTGCCTGGACCTGCCTCAGGCTATCTCCAGGTACACCTCACCCAAGCTGCAGACCAAGGTCAGATTAGTCCTCAAGGGAGAGAGCAGAAACAGCTTTTCCATCCTAACCACAGGTGGTCATCTTGATGCACCACACTTTATCCCGGAGCCCCGTTTACCTAGTCTCTGCATGAATACTGCCAAACCTTGTTTCAGCTCATGTGTCTCAGCTCATGGCTGTCCCCAGCAACCTCCCAGGGAGGGGGACAGATGCTTTCCAAAGCAGGCTGAGTGTACAGTATAGCGTGCTCAAATTGCACATGGCCTGGATGGGGTGCTGGGAAGGGGGGTAGCAGGTAGAAATGGCTTTGTACGTCTCCCTGTGCTACTACTCCATGCAGAATCACTCTCCCAACGTGGAGTTAGAGCAGCCTTGAGGCAGGGCTAAGTTATATCAGTTTCGAGCAGTCCTAAGGGGTAGAAACTGGAGCTGATATTTGGTCGGACTTAATCCCTGCCTTCTTTGTTGTCCTACCCAAGAAGGGATCAGCAGCTTACACAGACTTCTGGATTCTTCCTCTGGTAACTGGATACATTGACCTCAGCTGATACTTATAGTTGGGGGCAGAGCAGTTGTGATGTTCCTCAGGCCCTTTGCTGCTCCAGACTGGAAAAGCTCCTTCCTTGCAGGAAGGCAGATAAAATGCCCAAACTATGCAGGGCTTGCAGCCACCACCTCCCTCCCCCTTCACTCCCAAACATCCTCTTCTTTGGGGCTGTGCGCACATCTGAGAATAGCTCCTTGCCACAGCCTCCTCCGCAGGAACAGAGTTATTTATTCATAGGCATTGGGTTTGCTCTGATAGTCTTTCTGAATTTAATCTAAAAAGAGATTTGCCATGTGCCTGGGAAGTACCTGGCCCTTCCTCCAAAATGGAAGCAAGAAAAGCTCCTAGTGTGTTGTTGTACATGGTTAAAAATAGTGTCCCAGAAATGTATGATGGATAAACATGAATGAGGGAAGTGTAGCTCGAATGTAGTAACCTTCAGACTGTACATACAGACAGGTATGTGCATCTATCCTAGCGCTTCTTACATTTCTATCTCTTCTCACCCATTTCATACTTCAGTCTCTGCCTCCTTCTCTACCTCTTGTACTTTGTTCCTGTCACTTTAATTCTTCTGCATCACTCCTCTTTCATTTAATTCTCACTCTGCTCTCCCTCTCTCTCCACATTAGTGTCCTTTTACTCCTCTGCTTTCTACCCTGCTCCCACATTCCCCATCTTTTCCCTCTCTCCCAATACCTCTCCCTCTTCTTAGCACTGAGCTATTTTCCCTGTTCTCCCTCTTGTCTCTGCACCCTTTTCACTTCCTTCCTCAGCTGTTTCCTTCTCATCAGCACAAGCCAAAATATGCTGGGATGCTCTGCCCACATAGCCCCTGGGGCAGGCAGGTGCCAAAGATCTCTGGTGCAGTTTAGCCACCTGGTCCAGAGATGGCCAAAACCTACACGTGAGGTTAAAAGCTGACTTGAGAGCTACCTGAAAGGTGCAGAGACTGGGTAAACTATCTTTTGATTACCCATTTACCCACATATTCCTTCCCTTTGCCTGCTATATTTTACTGATTACCTAAATTATGCAGCCTTATTCACCTTGAAGCATATGAAGTAAAACATTGATACACTTTATAAGATGACACTGGAGGCTTCACGTTCATGAGAGGTAAAAACAAAATAAGGCTTTTGTCCATCTGCAATCCAATTTTACTCGACTGCCTCTTATAGCAATTGGGCTGACAGAGATGCATCCTCTTGAGAGTCCAGACACTCAAAATATCAGTAATGTGCACCACAGTCTGAGTGCCTGCACAGTTTATATTCATTAAATTGATGTGAGGCTCTCAAATCCCTCCACTGCTCTTTCAGAAGATAGTTTCTTGCTTAAAAATTGGTAGGTTTCCCAATTCTGGTCCATTCCCGAAGGCTGTGGGATTGGAGCCCCAGAGGTCCCGGCTGCAGCAGAGATGGCTTTGATGAAGTTAGCAGGTTGGGCTGTGTCCCACAGCCAGAGGAGTGTGCCAGAGGTGCAGGGAGATGTCAGGGCGGTGAGGCTGGGTGGGAATGCAGCGGCACTAAACTCCAGGCAGGGCTGTGGCTCAGCAGCAGAGACTGTGAAGATGCAGCAGTGCTGCTTGAGGGTTGGAGGAATATGTACTTGGTGAATTCAATGGATCATGCATATGCAGAAAGTGGAGAACACACAAGTGTCCAGATGGGAATCAGTCTTTCCCATGGTACTCCTCTGTCATCCCATGCAAAGCCATGCAGAGCATGAGCAACACAGAAACAAAGCCCTTATGCATTTGAGATGTGAGAGAGATCTCTGTTGCAGACTTTTCAAACAGTCTGCCTTCATGCCATGCCTAAAGAAAGAGTCTGGATATGCCTGATCTGAGGCTTTCTGACAACCTTAGAAATGGCCGAAGGTTCCTTCTGCTCATCAGCACTTCAGCCCTCAGAAATAAACCTACTTCCTCACCACCACTTGGCAGGAGTCCAGAGTTACCCATGTTGCTCGAAGGGAATGGCAGCCCATTCAAAGGGGATAATGGAAGCAGAGTAAGTGCCTGCCAGATATGCAAGGGGTAGGGCTTGCACCCCACAAGGTGATACACTGCAAGCTCTCCAGCCCCACCGTGACTTGCATCTCCATGACCTTGCTTTTCAACTGCACTTTTTAGGGTCATCAACTGAGACAAGGCCATCCTATTTGTCTCCAACACCTTTAAACCACGGAGTCAGACTTTTGAAGCCAAACTGCTCAGTCACACACCAGCCTGCTGCTTTCCAACACATTTAAGGACACTTTATGGGCAAAGGAACCATTTTTCAATAAAATGTAAAGCTGTAATTCGGGAACGTTTGGATCACTAAGCAGACCCATCCCCTTCCCCAAGGGTGAACACTCTCACAGGGCCCTTTTCAGAACATCAACATCTGTCTTAAAGAACAATCCGACTTTTGACTCCTTATACCCATTAGAAAACTGTTCCATGACATGACTACTCTGGTGTTTAAGAGTCTCCTAAATTTCTGCCTAAATTTATTCATCACCAACCTACATCCATTAGTTCTTCTGTCAGCATCAGCTTTTGCCCCTTGAAAATATTTATAGGAAGCAACCATTCCCTTGCAGCTCTCATTTTGCTAGACTGAACAAATTACTGTCTCTGGTCTCCTAAGGAAAGCTCTCTACTCGCTGACACTAAATCTCATGGAATGTCTAGGATGCCTGGTGCCATGCTCTGGGAAGTTCCTTCTATTTTCTGTTCTAAATTCTTCTTTAGTGCTATGTACTTTAAGACACTCTTTAATGTTTCTACACACAGAAATACATTTTAGTGCAATTCAGACAGCTCACACCATTATTTTGTTTGGCTGGAATAGCATGAAATTACCCTGATCGGAGTAGGTTGGTTTCTAAAGCATTATTCTTCCTGGTTCAACCATCATAATTTCTGCTCTGGTATCATGAGAGGAAGAAAAATACTGATAAACGTCAAAAATTATGCAGAAATTGGAAACATACAGCATTGTCGGGGTCGAGCAAGCAGTTGTCAGTTTCCCTGGCAAGCACAGGCACACAGTAAATATCATATCAAAGAATCAAAACCAAACTAGTCCAGAGCACATCCACATGTACGCATGCGTATGCATGCACACACTCCTACACGGATACCCCTTTCTCTCCCAAGCTGAAGTGATTAACTCTCAGCCTCTCAAATTGCTGGATGACCATCACATTCAGTGCCCTGGCCCAGTCCCTGCATCGCCGTACTTGAAAAGGAAAGCTCTGTGCAAGTCAGCATGCTCTCACTGAATTTTAGCCAGAGCACCCTGGCCCATCTGTTTAAGATTAAGACCACAATGGAGCAGAGCATAAATGATCTGCAATTCCTACTCTCCTCCATTTTGCAACACTGGGGAAAAAAAATATTCCCAACGCCTGAATGCACTTTTCAGCAACAGATAATGATTTGGTTCAGCATTCAGCATACAAGAAAAAAGTTTAATGCAGAATCTGAGCACCATCCTATCTCATGGGGCTATTGTTCCAGCAAGAATAATAATATATCGCTGAGTCTTTTTATTAGATTAATTCAATTCTTCAGCTGCTTAGACTGCTCCCGTATATCCTTTCTAAATTAAGTTTAGTTTTCTATACCTGCGGCTATGGTTATCCTGGGTATTTTCCTGCATATTCCACTGTGAAAATCGTGATTAAGTTCATTTGTCATAAAACAAACATGATGCCATGAATGATAAATAAGCAAAGCATACTGCAGAGACTGGCAATGCAGCTCAGTTTTCTCAGTGCTCAGGGGGTGGGGAGGGTTTCTGTGTCGCTCATGTCTGAGATTAGAAAGCTTCCTAATGAAGAAATCTGCCTAACAAATGATGTCATTTCTGGCAAAGCCACAAGCCTAATTTGCAGGGAAGGGCCCAGCAACTCCAGCATCACCTTCCCCAGGCATGCAGAGGGGAAGTCGCCTTTGCTAGCTCTCAGGCAAGCAGGACGGCAGCATGGAGGCAGCAGTGGGGGCTGCCTGCCTGGCCCCTGCCACTGGAACCAAGCTGTGTACACCCACACACCTCTGTGGGGTTCAGAGGGGGACATTCACCCCAAGGGGGATGTTCACCCCAAGGGGGCATCACCTGTTGTCTCCTTCACTGCATGTCTGGGCAATCCAGGGAGCCCACTCACTGCTGCACTGGGGGTAAAGACAGTCCCCCACCCCTGCTCCCTTCCATCCCGCTTGCATCAGAGGGCAAAGGGGGTCAGTGTAACATTTACAGCCAGATTTTGTTAAAATAGGATAACCTATCATATTGGACAGTACTTCACCAGCACTCATGACAAGATCCCCAGTCCGTATCCAGCTCAAACAAACAGCAGCTGGCTGAGGTCTCCCACCACCCAGCACAGTACCATAATCGACAAGCTGTGGGCTGTTTTTCTTACCAGCTTTTGTGTCCCAGACTTCAGGAGGTGCTAAAGCAGCCTGGTCCATCTCCAGGAGAGCCACTTCAGCACCTTGATGAGATCTAGGGCACAGGCAATTGGAAATCAGGCCCTCAGCTCTGCTGGGCACCTAACCTCTGGGCTTACTTTCAAGCTCCCTATCCCACCACCCTCATCTTCTGGGTGTTGCCTATTTTATTACCATCCCTGGATTTCAGCACTTCAGACTATTGGAATTGAAGCCTGTTTTCACACAAAGATTATTTAACCTGGGACAGGTTAAATGCTAAGCTCATACCCCAGGACACCTTCAGTGTTCTGTAGCACCCCTGGCTGGAAGATCAGGTGGGCATGCGCTGCTGTCCTTAGTCTGTGTTGCCCTGCTCTGGCTTTCAACCTTTGTGCTGGAGTTTGCACCCCTGTAGACTTGATCTCCACCAACTTGCTTACTTCTCCAGAACCCACAGGTCCTTACTCAGACCTCTTAGTTGCATATTTAACATAAAACACAGGATCAGCCAGAGTACAAGCCCATGCTTTGCTATGCCATAGCATATAGAAGAAGTTGTTACTCATGAGCTAAACTGAAGTCTTTACTGCTATAAATCAATCCTGCTCAGGCTCTTCCTTCTCCAGTTCCCAGTCCTCCCAAAGAACTTTCTTGCTGTCATGTTATCTCAGCCCTCTGGCTATTTCTTCACCTAGCAGGCCTCAAAAGCTTCCACCCCTCCCCCCCAAATTTCACTGACCTCTTGTTCCAGAAACCACCAGGCCCATGGACATAATGATTTCCACTAACCTCACACTCCAAGGCTCCCATGGGTCTTTGTGTACAACACCTCCTCTGGTGCAGACAAATCCTAAAAGAAAAGCCTGCAGAAGCAGCCAGCCAAAATCAGACCTGCTAAATGCAAAAGCTGCCAACGAGCTAAGCACAGGAATCACAGAATCACAGAATGGTGGGGGTTGGAAGGGACCCCTGGAGCTCATCCCGTCCCACCCCTGTGTGAGCAGGCACACCCAGAGCAGGGGGCACAGGACCGCGTCCAGGCGGGGTGTGAATGTCTCCAGGGAAGGGACTCCACAGCCTCTCTGGGCAGCCTGTGCCCCTGCTCTGGCACCCGCACAGGAAAGGAGTTTTTCCTCATGTTTAGCTGGAACTACTTGTGTTCCAACTTGTGCCCATTGCCCCTTGGCCTGTCATTGGGCTCCACTGAAAAGAGCCTAGTCCAATCATCGCTGGCTTATGGTCACCTTCCTGTCCACCAGCACTCCCAGGTCCTTCTCAACAGAGCCGCTTTCCAGCAGGTCAGCCCCAAGCCTGTACTGGTACCTGGGGTTGTTCCTCCCCAGGGGCAGCATCTTGCACTTGCTCTTGTTGAATTTCATGAGGTTCCCCTGGGCCCAGCTCTCCAGCCTGTCCAGGTCTTGCTGGATGACAGCACAGCCTCCTGGTGTATCAGCCACCCCTCCCAGCTTGGTATCATCAGAGAACTTGCTGAGGTTACACTCTATCCCATCATCCAGATCATTGATGAATATGTTGAACAGGACTGGACCCAGCACAGACCCCTGGGGAACACCACTAGTGACAGGCCTCCAGCCAGACTCCGCTCCATTGATCATGGCCCTCTGAGTTCTGTTGTTGAGCCAGTTCTCTGTCCACCTCACTGTCCCTCATCCAGCCCACACTTCCTCAGCTTGCCTGTGAGGATGCTATAGGAGACAGTGTCAAATGCCTTACTGAAGTTAAGACAGACAATATCCACTGCTCTCCCTTCATCGACCCAGCCAGTCATGCCATCATAGAAGGCTATCAGGTTGGTCAAGCATGATCTTCTCTTGGTGAATCCATTTTGACTATTTCTGATAACCTTCACGTCCTCTACATGCCTGGAGATGACCTCCAGGATGAACTGCTCCATCACCTTTCCAGGGACGGAGGTGAGGCTGACTGGCCTATATTTTCCTAGGTCCTCCTTCTTGCCCTTCTTGAAGACTAGAGTGACATTTGCTTTCCTCCAGTCCTCGGGCACCTCTGCTGTACTCCACGACCTTTCAAAGATGATGGAGAGTGGCTCAGGAAGAACATCCGCCAGCTCCCTCAGCACTTGTGGGTGCATCCCATCGGGACCCATGGATTTGTGAGGATCCAGTTTGCATAGGTGGTCTCTGACCCCATCATTCTCAACTGATGGTAAGTCTTCCTTTCTCCAGAATTTTTCTCTCCTCTCTGGGGGCTGAGATGCCTGAGGCCCAGCCTTAGCATTATAGACCAAAGCAAAGAAGGCATTCAGTAACTGCTTTGTCTGCATCCTGCGTTACCAGGGCCCCATCCTTGTTCAGCAGTGGGCCCAGTTTCCCCAGTCTTCCTTTTACTGCTGATGTATTTAAAGAAGCCCTTCTTGTTATCTTTGACATGCCTTGACAGATTTAGTTCCAAATGGACCTTGGCCTTCCTCGTTGCATCTCTGCGTACCCTGACAACATTCCTATATTCATCCCAAATGGCCAGTCCCTTTTTCCATGTACTGTGAACCTCCCTCTTCCATTTGAGTTTCTCTAGAAGCTCTTTGCTTATCCACGTGGGTCTCCTGGCTCCTCTGCCTGACTTCCTCCTAGGGATGCACTGATCTTGAGCTCAGAGGAAGTGATCCTTGAACACTGCCCAGCTCTCTTGGACCCCCTTGCCTTCCAGAACCCTAGCCCATGGGATTCCTCCTAGCAGGTCTTTGAAGAGGACAAAGTTGGCTCTCTTGAAGTCCAAGGTTGTAACCCGACTTGTAGCCCTGCTTCTACCTCGCAGTATCCTAAACTCGACCATCTCATGGTCACTGCAGCCAAGGCTACCCCCAACTCTTAGAACCTCAACCAGCCCCTCCTTGTTTGTTAGGACAAGGTTGAGCAGCGCATCTCACCTCGTTGTCTCTCCACCACCTGCATCAAAAAGTTGTCCTTGATGCCCTGCAATACCCTTCTGGATTGTGCATGGCTCACCGTGTTGCTTTTCCAGCAAATATGAGGGTGGTTAAAGTCCCCCATGAGGATCAGGGCCTGCAATTGTGAGGCTACCTCCAGCTGTCTGAGGAAGGCTTCATCAACTTTCTCTTCTTGATCAGGTGGCCTGTAGCAAACGCCCACCATAGCGTTGCCCATATGTAGGGTAATCTTGCTTCATATACGTTATTTACAAGTACCACCCACCACCATGTTCACTTTATTCCCCAGCCCTTTCTGTCTTCTGTGTCCCACAGTGAGTTCAAATTCAGCATTTCCCATTCCCAAAAATCTCTTTGGCCAATTTTCTTCTTTACCCTTTCAGCTTAAAAAGCTTCAGTTAGTGGCCGTTCAATACCTTCCAATTAATGCAGTATTTTCTCTTCCATCCATAATGAAAGCAAGACACAAATACATCCTACTTCCCTCTCCAAAAGCATCATCTCCGCTCTCAGGAGTCCATCAAGCATGTACTTTCTTGCCTTTCTGACACACTGATCGACAAGGTTATCCTCTCTCTAACATCAGAGCCCGTTGCTCTAATTACATGCTGTCTGCTGTGATCTGAGAAGCTGTAAATAAAGAACTAGTCACAGTATCATTTCATCTATGCTGTTCTCCAAAGCGGCAGCCCCCATGGTCTCTGCTTGTAGTGCAGACCTACCTAACCAGCAGATCTCTAATACAAAAAGGCAGATGCTATAGGCTTGGGTGTCTCTATAAGGGCACAGCTCAGCACAGTATTTAGATGATCATGGGCCCCATATACCTAAACTGTTCTCCACACCCAGCTGCATGATTGCAACAGACTGAGAGCCAAGGTCTGCTATGAACAGTATTTTTACCTTCCTTTAGGAAGGAGAGCCCAGTTTTGCAGGTATTCACATATTTCAGACCTAACTGAAAATTTGAGGAAGCCAGTCTGAATTGTTTCTGCTTAGCTAAAGCTTTCAGTCAGGTCACATCCATCCCCTATAGGAACAAAACAGGGGAGGAATTAATAAGTTTCTACAGGAATTATCCTAGAAATAGTACAAAGACACATCCTAGCTACAAGACCCCTGGGAGGATCTGAACAGTGCAAAGGCAGACAGAAAGCCTGTGCTCAGTGCTGGGAATTTTCCCATAGACATTATTAAACAAGGAGAGGAATTGCTGCTTGAGAGCAGAGGCACACTGCTCTTTTAATTCAGCCTCAGGAAGACCCACACTGAATTGATGCTGTCTCTGATAAGTGCAGGATGGGAGCTCCCCAGTCAGGCAATAATGGGGTTTGTCAGAACAATTAAATTGGAAAATGCATGTCACCAAGTCACTGGCAACACTAGTAAGAAAGTCGGTTTTAAAAAAGCTATCAGCTTGCTGTTAAGTGAAGGAAATACAGACAGCGATGCGCGCCATCAGGCTGCACAAAAACAGCTCGAGCACTGCGCAACACAGAGAGCTGCAGCCAGGTTTATGGAAAGTAGCAACTCTGTGAGGCAGTGCTACAGGTTTGTACCCCCTTTTTCTACACCATGGACCACTCCAGGCATGTCAGAGCAGGGAGAGTCTCCAACCTGCTTTTTCACCAGCAATGTGGTGCTGGACTCACTGGGCAGAGCGTCCTTGCTAGGGAGAGTGACCCTGCACAGGGCCAGACCAGGAAAGTAGTTACTCTTCCCATTTTACAGGTGGGAAACCATGAGATTGAAAATTTAAATGACGTGCCCAAAGGCACACTGTGAGATCAAGGAAGTGAACAGCCATCTCAAGTCTCTGCCCATCCCACAAAACGGGTGCCTTCCATGTGTCACTTCACTCATACACGCAACTGGCTACACTCCACAGGAGGACTCCTTACAGCCACAGAGCAAACACTTCTGGGGTTTTGCACATATTTATTGCAGCACCATGTTCAGAACAGACCCAAGGTCTTCAAAAAGGCAAGTTTTAAAATTTAAAGACTTCTTTTAGGGCAAAGCAGCAGCAATGGAGAGGGGTTTATTGAGTTTGGTTGAAAAGTGATTTTAAGTCCTATCCCTCCCCCACCTTGCCAAAAAAAGAAAGAGGAAAGCTCCATCCTCATGGTTTGTTTAAAAGTGGAGATGAATGGCTTCATGCAGATATCCAAAGGCAGCAAGCTCCTCGCTGTAGCACAGACTTTGTAACCCACTAACCTGACATACGATGGCAGAATAATAATATCTAGCCCTTAGACAGTCCTTTTCATCAGTAGATCTAAGAAAGCTTTCTAAATGGTGGTTCTGTCAGTGTTTGTAACTGCCAGGAGAATAGGAAGAGAGCAGTGAGAGAGATATCTGAAGATAGCTTTGGAGTACCAGGTTTGATCAGTACCATCCTACAAGGGGAAACCTGATTCAAAGGCTGCTAAAATTCAATGGAGCCATTATGCAGACTTCAAGGCACTTTGGAGCAGAACACCAGGGATTACTGTAACTTTTACTACAATTGCTTTTATAACAATAAAACCACATGATGGTAATACTCTGTATTTGCCTCGTGTACCCTCATATATCTAATTGCTTAAAGTGATTTGTTATTGGCTGTTCCAAACGGCACATCTGCAGCACTTCTCTAGATGTATATGTCCAGCTGTAAGTGATGCTAAGGATCACGCAGCAGACTGAAAAGACTTTAAAAGACCAATTTACAAAATGCCTTTTCTAAGGCTCAGGGTTCATCAGTATTTTGCGCTGTGCATTCTTCAAGCCTTTAAAACAATGCCATCTGTCATGGTACCATATTTCTTAAATTAACATCAGTAGGGATGGGATGGTTGAAAACGCCATCAGTTCAACTCAGATGTCACACCTCAATATCTGTGCAACAACCGACCTCAGAAAATAACTCAGAAGAATCATGATGCCCATGAAGTGTTTTTTCTTGGGTTTGTTTTAAAGGTAGCCTTGCTACAATATCACTCATTTGTGTAACATACACTCCTGCCCAAGAACAAGTACACTTTTCAGATGCAGCAGGTCTTCTGTTTACATATTCCTTTTAATTGCATTTGCAAACCCATGAAAGAGAAACTAATTTTCAGGTTGCCATAAACAAGCAGGCTGTGAGCAGCAAAATAACTTTAGAGGGGAAGAATATGCGTCTACTGCTGAAATGGCTGTTCTTCTGCAAGGAAAAGCTGAACCAATAATGCTCTTAGTGAGTGCCACTTGCCCACAAGCCTGGCAGAGGAGACCAAGCCATCTTCAATCAGCATGAATACAACTACCAGCAATTCTGGTGGAAAGCATCACATGAAATACCCTGCACAGAAAGGGCGGCAATTTACCAGTATGCATTCTATAAAAGTAGGTCAAAACAAACTATATGTTGCATGGCTTATTGCTTTAGCTAAACCATATCCTACAAAGGTTCAATTTCTATATCAATGGAACAACTATAGCATCCATTATGGGAGGATCTGACACAAAAACAGCATGCAGGGAAGCAAGCAGGAGCCTGTAACCAGTCAGACCATGCACTTGGAAGTAGAGACACAGGCTGCACTGTCTGCCCCCTGCCCCACCCCACAAAAAAATCACTTTATACAACCTTCAGTAGCTTATAAATAAACCAGCATATGAACAGGGACTGAAATTGAGGTCCTTTGCCTTAGGGGCCTGCCCGAAGCACTAGCACTTTTTATCTCCGACTGGATGCATGCAGGCTCATGCACTTACCCTGCCAGGATGTGGGTTGCACCCAGCCCTCCTGAACATGAGGGTAAGGCACTGATGCCCTGGGCAAGGGCAGATTCCCACCCCATCCCTTTTCTGCAACCTGAATCAGCTGCTTTAGCAACTACTTGTGTTTCCCAGCCTCTGTGCAGGTGGCCTGGGTGCCAAAATCAGACCTGCAGCTTCCAGCTGGTGAGTTCAGCACCTCCAGACTCACTGTTGTTGTGCTGACCCAGTTGGAGATGCAGGTGACACCCCAGAGGAAGAGGTGTTTGAGGGACACAAGGGTGGGACCACAGCTCTGTTCCAAAATGGCTTTGCTCCCCATCACAATTCTATTAATATCTCACTTGTCCAACCTGAAGGACAGAGCAATGAATTAAGTGCTTTTACCACCCCAATGCCAAGGACAAATTAATGTTATATTAATAATATATAGCATTTCTACTGAAGCTAAGGTAATTTTCTGATGCATAAAGTAAAGCTTTAGCTTTTAGTAAGCTAAAACTGACTGAGTTTTAAATCAATACAAAATTCACTCCCCAGTGCTACCGCATAAACTGCAACTTTTATGATGTGTTTTAAATACTAGATTAAAGTAGATGGAAACTGTTTGACTGAGAAAGTCCTCCTCCTCTTCAATCTCAGACATGAGCTTCAGGCTCGCAAGTGGTTTGGACTTCCCCAAAGAAGAAAAACAGAAGAATCACCACATGCAGTGAAAGACCATTCAGAGCACCAAGCGTTACCTGATGATACATGAGCGGTGCATGCTGACAGGCACAGGGTTGTTACTTTCTTTAACTCAAAAGCAGCTTGATGCAGCACAGGACAACGCCGATACAAATATTGGCTGCCTCCCCTCCAAATCAGCTTGCCTGGTCCAAATCCACTCGTAGCACTCTTCTCTAGCCTCTGTCCTCCTTACTTACCAGGACAAGCTCGCTAAACCCAGTGTGATCCTTCCCCCCCATTTCCAGTGCGTTGCCTTAAATCCAGGAAAACAGGTTTGTCCATCAGTGCAGGCAGAGGAACAGCTGGAACCACCAGATATTCAGGTGAACTAGGGTCTGGGGTGGCATTTTTGACCTTTAGACCTGGCACTGGAGCCACAAATTTACACTGTGGTTTCTCACAATCAGGTCAGACCCACTGACCATCCAGCTCTTGCAAAGCAGAACTCTTTAATCAAGAGAGAAGCCCTTCAGGGAAAACCCACCCTAAACCATAGAACAACTTATACCAGGTTTACCAAGGAGCTGCTCGTCTTAGAGCTAAAGGGTCACATTTAGGTGCTCTTGTCCCTCTTTTCACCTAGGCCACAGCACTAAAAAAAAAAGTCTAAAGACAACACACAGCACTTGTCCTGAGATTCTTCTTGACCCATCTCCGGCCATAAATTTTTTGTTGATTTGTTTTTTTTGCGGGGGGTGGGTTTGCTTTTTTCCTTTTTAATCTTTTCTGGTTACATCTGTGAATACAAGCACCACACCATGCAGCAGGAGCAGCATTTGTGAAGCCCATCATCTAAGACTCTGCACTCAGATTGGTGGCAGGAGAGCACCCAGGGGGGTCCAAGTCTGAGGGCATTAAACCTTCTGGGATGGGGCCAATGCACATGTAGGGTGGAGCAAGACCCCTGGACTCCCATCTGGAACCAGTTCTGACCCACATTCCTTCTTAAACTGCGATTTAGCTAAAACCATGCTAATCAGCCCACCCAAAAAACCCCACACATGTGGGAACACGACTGTGCAGTCAGGATGATAATGATCCAGTGTTTGAGCTGGACAGCTGTGGGCTGAGACCCTGACAGGCACGAACGCAAGATGCACAATGGTAAGAAAGGCATCTATCTGTAAGTGTTCCTGCTCCAAAATCTTCTTTGCTTCCACCCAGCTGAAATTCACCTGCGTGTTTTTCTGACATGCAGTGATGTCGCAGTCTGCCTGGCTGTTTTAATTTTGGAGGAAATGCACAGAACACTCAGCTACTTTAATCTGGACAGACCACTGAATTTATTTATTTTATATATAGAATATATATTATCTATAATGTAGAAATTAACAGGCTTCCATCAGTAAATGACTGGGTCCTGCGAGCAGTTTGTTAGTAAGAACAAAACTGATTTACTCTGCATGAGTTCTTACTCACAGCAACCTTTACTGAGCACATGCCTGAACGTGGGTGTACAATACCACCATTAAACAATTTCCTTTGGTCGCACCAGTCAGAACTTGAGCAGTTCCAGCTTTAGGTATGAGCCCCACACAGACCCTTGTAATATGATGAAGGTTAATGTGACTGTACTGCAGGTATTCATCCCCTACTGCAATGAACTGGGAGCTCGTTTCAGCCTCCCCTTTGCACAACATTGGAAAAAAAGAAACGATGCAGATGCACTTTGACTTGAAACAGTATTTACTACCAACAAACATAAGCATCCAGCAACACACAGACATCACTGCTCTGTTGGGCTCTGCTGACTTCTGCAGAGAGTCATGAAGATGCCTAAACCATCTAAAGGGTTAAATCCCAATTCATTTTCACTGCTCTACTCTAAGCAAACAGAATTTTTCTTATCATCAAGATAACATAATCTCTACTGGCCCCCCAAAACCCAAGGAAGTCTGAGCAGAATTAACAAAGGAAAAGGATAGCCGTCATAACTTAGTACAAATATTGGAAACACAGTAATTTGCTTTGTGGGTATGCCTTTCTGTATTGTCCACAAATAGATTTAATTCAATCAAGTTAAACCAGAATGCCAGCTTTTAAAATACTGAAGTCAGGTCTGATGAGTACTATCCCTAAGAGCATAATATTCTGGGCTATAAACATATATAGGATCTCAGTTACAGGCTCCCCAGAAATATGCAGCATTTCCTTTTACAACATGAAACCATTGCCCCTTCTAGCTACATCCCCAGCTAGCAGCAGGCAACAGAACAGAGTCTTAAAATAGATACAGATGTAGGACACACTCTATTTCCCAAGGCAAACTAGGGGCAAAATACCATAGCCATTATTTAAAAAAATACACACACAGTAAAATCCCAGGAAAGAAACAGGTTAGATTAGACAGTGACAACTTGGTGCATGTATTGTCCAGCTTCTGTATCAACCAACAGAGTAACACCAGCATACACAGTCGCATATCTTCCCAGCACAGAGGCTAAAAACCCCAAAAGAAAAATTCACCTCCACATAAACCCTTAGCTCTGGGCTCTTTGTAAGCTCAGAGGCAGCCTAGTGAGGCACTCCCATTTGGATGCTAATTAGATAAAGCTGAGCTAATTAGCAAAAGCTGGTGTTCAAGTCAAAGGAGAGCCTAGAGGGTTGCAGAAGAGGAAACTCTGGTGTATGCGTGACTAGATGAGCGCTGCTGTTCTCTGAACATTTATGTATTTTTAATGTATTTTTATATCACTTACATTAGTCCACTGGAGTGGCTATTTCTGATTTAAGCGCAGAGGTGGAAGTGGGATCAAGGAATGCCCTGTGGCTATGGCTTCTGCAGTAGCAGCTCATGCAGCTGCACAGACATGGGCACCAGCCCACGCACCTAGCAGAGCCGCTGGCTCTCCCCACACAGCTTTAGAGATGTGGGCAGCTCTGCAAAGCCAAGCAGGAATCCAAGCTGGAGATGCCCCTGCCGCTGCAGAGGGAGGACCAGGGAGCCACATCCAAGCAAAGGCACCTCTGCTTGCAGCATTGTGAACCCAAACCGCAGCCTGTGTGTTTGCTGCTTACAAAACTGCATTGGAGAACCTTGGTGCTAAAGTCTTCTGCCAACCCACAGTCTCCCTGCATTAAAACAAAGTACCTAAATCTTCAGGGTGGTTTTGTGTTCAATCAAGAGCTTTTGTTAAGCTTCCTTTATCATGTTATTTTGTGCAACAGGTACAAACAACGCATCCAGGGTAACTGACATCGCACACGCCTCACTGCGCAGAGACAGCCATCAAGCAGATAGCCATGCCACCTGCATCATGGACACACCACAGTTGTTTGTCATAGCAAACAATGTGGTTAAAAGTTTGATGACTGGGAAAATAATCAAGCACAGCGTGTTTCATTCCAGTGAAATAAATCACGTGCATGATACACCATGCCCTGTGAAGTGCATCTTATTTAAAAAAACCCAACCAACCAAACAAAAAAAACCCAAAACACCAAGAAATTGTATATGTAAGTTACTGATATCCAAGGATGGGGCTTTTTGCAGAAGCAGCATGTGGGAGCCCCTGGCTGAAATGCCTAGCAAACCCCGCAAGTCAGACAACAGTTGTACAAGTCCTTCTGCGTATATTATCTTGAGATCGTTTTATTCAAGTGTGACACTGCCAGTCTGCATTAATGCCAGAATGTTAATATCTAGGGAAGCCAATCTGACTAAATACCATGCTGCTCTAATGAGCAATTTTTCTGTATTCACCAGCAGTAAGGCTCTGTTGTTGAAATGTAGTTCTCCGTAATTAGCACCCACTCATCACACTGCTGTGAGCTGGTGTCTGAAGGCAAAAATAAGAAGGGAAGCCTGTAAAGTTGGAAGTGCTCCTTCAGTGATATCTGTATTAGGGATAAAGATGCTCTGTGACCCTTTTTAGCATGGAGAAAAGAGAGGGATGGAGCAAGAAGTGAAGATATCTTCCAAAGGATAGGGAAGATCTCAACAGAGTACATAGTGGGCTGAAAAAATGCAGCTATGCTTTTAAAGATGTATCTATAGATGCCTATAATGTCAGGGCACCCCCTCTATTTTCAGCTCTCAGTTGGGTTTCCCCTCTGAACCAAGGAATCCCAGTGATTTTCCCTCTCCTTGTGATATGGGTTTTGGCAGGTAACATTAGGAAATAAACAAGCCTCTATATTGCACAGGTCACCTGCCGATCTTGAAGCAGTCAAAGGTTTTACAAACCTTGTTAGGCAACAGCAGCTTTAAAAAGCTCTGGCTACCCAGCTGGAGCAGGGTGTTATATGGCTCAGAGGCTCATGTTAACAACCTGGATGTTTTTGATCTCAGGCGCTGAATGAAGCAGAACTCTCATACTCTTTAGCTCTGAGTAACTTTGGAGCCACTCTGAGAGTTACAAAAGTGATTTGCCTGTGACACACAGTGAGGGAAAAGCAGTTTGAGACAAAGAAGTACCTGAATCTGTTTGACTGGGTGGAAGAGGCTCTGCATAAGCTGTTGGCACTAGCACTGGTGTTCTTGTTAGCTTCTCATACCCTCCATACCTGTGCATAAAGGCACAGAAAATCAAAGCCAAAAATTGTCATGGATTTTTCCAATTTTTAAAATAAATCTTTTTGAGGCTTTTAGAATAGCAGCTACAACAAGACAGAGCACATTTGTGGACCAGCAAGCAAAATATTCAACAGTTTAGACACTTTTTTTCCCTCAAATCCCTGACTAATTAACTGCTAATAAGCTCAGGCTGGGGGAAATTATTATGTAACCAAATGTGATAATTCTCAATATCACTTAATGAAGGGGAAAAAAAAAAAAGGATCTAAGATTAAGATGCTTTTTTAGTTTCCAGATTTTAGCTTTGAAACTTCCATGCTCTGTTAGGGGGAAATAGTTTTTTAGCCAGTCATTTCAGGCATTAAAGAAGCTGCTCCTCCTGGCAAGTGCAGAAGGCAGTGCAGCTTTGCACAGCTTGGACCAGCCCAGAGCCCTGTCCTTGCTACTTGCCACTCCCCGGTCCTTCCTGTGGGGCCCGGAGTCTGCCCTCTGTATGCAGCACGAGGGGGAGGGCTGATGCTCTAGCACAGGGAAACGGCAAATTTCTTCTGCATGGGCCAGTTCAGGGAAAACTTAGGGTGGTGGATGGAGCCTTGACTTCAGCATTTTGCACTGGCAAAAGCTTTCATATTTTAAGACATGATGATGTTAGTTTATACTAAGAACGAGCATGTTGCTAAGGTACAATGTGCAATAATGGGGGGGTATGTAGGAGAGGGCCATTTGCAGCAGGTTAACTCACTCTGCTTTGGCTCAGCAAGTGCTGACAGGACTTAGTGAAGGGGATCAGCATATCTGCTGAAATATTTGGCTGTCAGCAGCTCCACCCACAAATGATGCACTGAAAACATCGGCTCCCAGTTTTGGTAGTTTTGGCACTTGTCCTGCTATAAATCTTCACCTAAAGCCACACTACCTCAGCGACATCTCCATCTGCAAACTAACAATCGAGTGATGGATCAGATGTGAATCTTCTGCCTAGCTCCAGGCACACGTTTTGGTAAGTTATGAGCTTATGGAAACCACACATATCAGCTGACAGCTGATACAGCAGGACATGTTAAATCCAATTCCCATTTAGCCCCTGATCTTCAACATGCATGAGACCAGCTGAGTCATTGCCTGGGCAGGATAGAAAACACTGGCCTTTGGTAGTGACAATAAATATTTTCCAAAGAAAACCTCACTGCATTACCGGTCAATTTAACTCCCTTTGATAAAGGCCTGGTACTGGACATTGTAGTTCTTCCAGACTCCTCCTACAAGAACTCCTCTTCTGCAGGTCAAGGTTATAAAGTAAACAAAAGGGTAAAAGATCGTCAAAATTAAAATCACCTTCCTGTTTCCCCTCTCCACCCACGTCTAAACAAGACAGCAAAATACTAAGATCGAATAGATTATTTCTTCCTGCATGAAGTTATGGAGAGAGGGAGAGAGGAGACAGAGGGTCTAAGTCAGGCAGGAGACATGCTAGTGGTATGGCCAACCTCGTGGCCAGTGCTGAGACGTGTTGGGGAGCCAGATCCAAGAGAAGCAGCGCAGGAGGGGTAAGACGTGTCTCTCTGATATTGCTGGGATCAAAGAGCACACAGGGCATAGTCAGGTATATTACAGGATGTTTCTATTCACATGGTATGTTGATAAAAAGCCTTTTCCCATGCAATGACTGGATCATGTATAACCCTAATGGTTCCACAGAGCTTTCACTGGAGGTCTGCATGTGGTTGCATGTAGGAAACAATGCAGTACTAGGGACATATTTTTTTTTCTCTCTCTCTCTCCCTTTTGTCTTGTGTGAAACCCACGTCCCTGAGTGCTTCCACTGTGCAACCATCTTTTGGGCTGATCTTCTTACTCATGTCTCTCATTTAGCAGGCATTATGCTGCTAAATATGTATTTATAAGTCTATTCAAGTTACATTCATAAACATGTATTTATAACTCTATTCAAGTATACATCAGACTACACACAATACCACTGCTCAGCTGGCTTTTTTTAGAATGCCGTTGTTTTTACTATTTTGCTAGACCTTCCACTGTTTTATGAGAACTCCAGACCTCCACGAAGACACAGACCAGTGGGGCTAAGGAAGATAAAGTTCCCACATACTCTGCTAGAAGGATTAGGAAAAGCCTACTGGTTGCTAAAACCCCCTCTCTTTTCCTTGACTACAGCAAAACGGGAAAGAGAGGCTGCTTGTGAGTCAGCTCTCAATAGCCATCTGAACCTGATTAGGGTCCTGATTTGAGAAACCATATGGAAAAAAAAAAAGGTTTCTCCCCAGGAATGCTACAGTATTGCTCACTTACAACAATCACTCTCTGCCTTAGCTGAGCTTGAGGAGCTGGTCCTTCATCCTGGTCAGCAAGAACTTTGTGCCCTGAAGATGCAAATCTTTGTTCTGAATGCCCATGACGCAAATAGAAGGAGACATGAGGAAGCATTTGTGCCTGAGACTATGTCTGTTTTCCCTATCAATATTAGCTGGTCCATTAGAAGTTGTTATCTCCCCTTACCAGTTCTGCCTCATGTATCCTCAGGCCATCACAGCTGCAACACTGTTATGACTCTGGCAAATGACTCTGACCGGCAAGTTTGAGGTGTTAATAATGACGTAACGGTTGGGCTGAAGGGGAAGGAAGAATAAACGCATTTACTAATCCATGCACCCTTTTCCAGATCCCACTGAACTTGCGGTAAAACTTCACAGGATGATATTCTGATAGTTGCACTTGCTGGGAACTCCACCAGTCTTCACTGTGATTGGGATTCACTCATCACTTCTTTCCCAATAAGAAGAGTTTGACCCCTTCTTTCACCCAGATTGTTCCTTCCTTTGCTAAATAAAATAAAAAAGCTGAAAGTCTTCTCTATTTTTTTTTTTAATTTCAGCTACTGAACAAATAAAATCCTTTTCTTATTCAACTGCCAAAGGCCATCAAATACCTGCACATACCATGTGCAATCAAAGAGCACATCGCTAATAGAGGCAGAGTTACCTGTATGGGAAAAGTGCTCACAGCATAGACCTCTCTGTGGGGACCTAATGGAATCAGAAGAATGAAAATAAAACTTGTTTTTTGGAAGACATATCTTTCACTCCCCATCACTGTCCTCACCCCAAAATGCAATGTCTGTGATAGGCACCAAGGGTTATACACAAAAGCAAAAAACAGCCAATGTATGCAGCAATGGGCAAAAAAATCTAAAAATAAATGCACCACCCTGAGAGAAAGACATCTGGATCCTCTTAGGAGTGAGGCATGAGCATTGTTTACTGCAAAGCAATAGTGGCGCTTGCAAATGCAAATGTGTGTGTGAATCTGAAAAAGCAACAGACTGCAGGAGCAACATGAGTGCGTGGGATGCGACACAGCATTAGCTATATCTGCTTAGGGGTTTTTTTTAAGGATAGGGAAAGAAAAAAGCGAGTTAGTAATGCCAAGGGAATTTAGCACACTAAACCTTGTCACTATAAGGATTGATTCTGGCTTGGGTGTTTAGAAGAAAGAAAGAAACCAATCACCCAAGTAATTAATTTATCCTTCTACTTGAAGTCAACACCTGTCATCCCCATCAAGCGTGGCTAATGTCCGTTGAACACTGTGTTGAGGGGTCAATGAAACTCACCTCTAATAACCTAGATTTAACAGACAATTACAATGAGATACCCTTTAAAAAAGTCAGCCTGGAAAGCCTTGACTGTCTCCTAAAAAGCAAGGTGGGCATTTCAAGAGCTCTTCAAAGGCTGTGTTGTGCTGATCAGAAGGAGGGGTGGAGCAGTGGCAACTGTTGTTGCTGATCCAGGTGAGAAGATACAACTGCTCCCAACTCGTGCTGGGCCACTGTGGATTGCAGGTGGGTTTACTGTCTCATGCAGTGCCAATAGGACAAAAGAGCTTCACCTGTCTCCACACAACACTGTTCTTAGGATATGTAAGTGTAGGGTGCTCAAAGTAGGTTTAAAATAGTTTTTGTCAAATGGACAAGCCTGACTTTCAAGCCATAGCTTTCAAAGAGAAACACTCTTTAAAAAAGTAATCTGCCACTCTGGTGCACATCTGGTACAACGGAACCTTAAGTCTGTGAAAGAAATGCACTTGCACGCAAGCACACAATCCATTAACTGTAGTGCACATACTATTATTAGTAATTATTTGAATGTCAATAAACCCTAGGAGTCCTAATAGTAACTTATACTCCTACATGCTGAATGCTGAGCAACGAAGATCGTCTTGCCCCAAAGAGCTACAGTCTGAAAAGACAGAGCCAGAAACTGAAGGAGAAATGGGGAACACAAAGAAGCCGTGTCAGTGTAACTGGGACCATTTACTATTTTGGTTATGTGCACCTCTGAGGAAGGATCTCTCTTACTACATGTCCGCAGAGTACCAGTCTCAATAGTGCCTTGACCTCGATTGATGTTATAAGCTAGATGTGATAATTATAAGACAGACATCTACTGAGTGTGCCACCTGAGATCTGTGGTTTTCTGAGGGCTGGGAAGAAGAATCAAGCACTGCCTTGCCGAAAACACTAGCAAGAAATTTGCTTAGGAGGGAATGCTATCACCAGTGCCAGACAAAAAGGCTGGATCACTTTTAACCAGACACTGAACAGCCACATCATTCACAGATGTTGCCCCACTGTTTTCAATAGGACCTGCGAAAGGCTTGAACTTTTGAAAAGCTGGGAATTTCATTTGAGTTCCCAAATGGCATATGTAGGTTTTTAATCTGGATCTTCTTTATTATCATAGTGTTAGTTCTGAATAAATTATCCAGAAACCTGGGCCTTTTTATTGTCCCTCAGTACTGCTTTCTATAAATATGTTCATTATTTGCACGTTGTCACTGAACACTTAATACTCTCCTGTGGAGCTATGGCAAATTATTAGTTTGTAATATATACACTACTCATTAGCCGCTGTGGAACTAAACAATTAACTCACAAGATGTTGTCTCCTTCAGCTGATGATGAGAATAACCAGCAGCAGATTATTAATAACAAAAATATCCCTGCTATGAAGGAATAGCCCTGTACAGATGAAGAGAAGTATTGCTTTCATATTGGTGCACTGGGGTCTGGATGGTCCCCTTAGCACTTGATCAGAACTTAAGCACTTGTGAGTGCTGCTTTATCCCACTATCCTATCTGCTTTATTTTTAAACAAAGAAGTTGTCAAAGAAGATTAAAAGAAGCGCTGTGAAATAATTTCCAGCTTTGAGCCACAGAGCAGAAGAGGACTTGATAAAAACTCTCCATGCGTTTTCACTCTCACGTGTGGTACAGAAGAGATGGATGGGGTCAGGCAGCCTGCGCACGATGCAGGGCTGCAAAGTCTCATGTTGTGCTTGGTTTTGGGAGAGGTGTGTGGCTTTGGGCACCCCACTTAATTTCTCCATCTGTTTATTCAGTTGGCCTTGATAATTCCACACGAGCTATGGGAAGAGGCAGCACATGTGAATTACCATCCATACGAAAACGTTGAAGAGCCATATAAAATAGGAGTTTCTTATTTCAAATATAGCAAATGCTAGGAAGAAATTAAAAGGTTTCTTCTATTTCTCATCCCTTTCAAATATGGGCATGCACAGAAATACACACTTACTTCCAAGGTAATTACTCTGAGAGTGAGTTTGACCTTACCAGAGCACCATAAGATGAAATCTTTAAGCATGTGTTCTGCAGGATGTCAGATTAAACGTTCTAATGTTTTGTTCTGATTTAAATCCATGAAGGAACATTTCCTTTCACCAGTAATCCTCCATCCATAAAATGCAACTGATCTTTAGCTTTGCTTCCTTTTATTTCTCTCCTCACATTAAGCTGCTGTGGTGAGTACAGAAGGCCATGTGCTCATCTGCCTGCATCTCCATCTCTACGGTATCCCAAGTGCCCATGGTCATGCAGGACAATTCCCAATGTATTTTCAGCTCTCCTGTATACCTTAACTCGCCAGGAAGGTAACTATGAGTTGTGCGTAACCTTCGAGCCAATGAGCAAGGCATTAGGGCATCTCTGTAGGAGACCCACCACAGTGTATTACAGAATCACAGAATGGTGGGGGTTGGAAGGGACCTCTGGAGATCATCCCGTCCAACACCCCCTGCTTGAGCAGGCACACCCAGAGCAGGGGGCACAGGACCGCCACGTCCAGGCGGGGTGTGAATGTCTCCAGGGAAGGGACTCCACAGCCTCTCTGGGCAGCCTGTGACACTGCTCTGGCACCTGCACAGGGAAGGGGTTTTTCCTCATGTTTAGCTGGAACTTCCTGTGTTCCAACTTGTGCCCATTGCCCTGTGTCCTGTCATTTGGCTCCACTGAAAAGAGCCTAGTTCCATCATCCTGAAACCCACCCTTTAGATATTTATAGGTATTGATGAAATCTCCCTCATTCTTCTCTTCTCCAGGCTGAACAACCCAGGTCTCTCAGCCTTTCCTCATAAGGGAGATTCTCCAGTCCCCTGATCATCTTGGTAACTCTCCACTGGACTTTCTCGAGCAGTTCCCTGTCTTTCTTAAGCTTGGGGGCCCAAAACTGGACACAGTACTCCAAATGTGGTCTCACTAGGGCAGAGTAGAGGGGGAGGATAACCTCCCTCGACCTGCTGGCCACACTCCTTTTAATGCAGCCCAGAATAGTGCTGGCCTTCTTGGCCGCAAGGGCACACTGTTGGCTCGTGATCAACTTGTTGTCCACCAGCACTCCCAGGTCCTTCTCAACTGAGCCGCTTTCCAGCAGGTCAGCCCCAAGCCTGTACTGGTACCTGGGGTTGTTCCTCCCCAGGGGCAGCATCTTGCACTTACTTTTCTTTTGTTGAATTTCATGAGGTTCCCCTGGGCCCAGCTCTCCAGCCTGTCCAGGTCTTGCTGGATGACAGCACAGCCTCCTGGTGTATCAGCCACCCCTCCCAGCTTGGTATCATCAGAGAACTTGCTGAGGTTACACTCTATCCCATCATCCAGATCATTGATGAATATGTTGAACAGGACCGGACCCAGCACAGACCCCTGGGGAACACCACTAGTGACAGGCCTCCAGCCAGACTCTGCTCCATTGATCATGGCCCTCTCAGTTCTGTTGTTGAGCCAGTTCTCTGTCCACCTCACTGTCCCTCATCCAGCCCACACTTCCTCAGCTTGCCTGTGAGGATGCTATAGGAGACACTGTTGAATACCTTACTGAAGTCAAGACAGACAATATCCACTGCTCTCCCTTCATCGACCCAGCCAGTCATGCCATCATAGAAGGCTATCAGGTTGGTCAAGCATGATCTTCTCTTGGTGAATCCATGTTGACTGTTTCTGATATATTGGTTATTGCCTTTTCAATAATAGATGGATGCAAATCAATTTGCTTGGTTCTTAAGAATGAACATCTTTTTACTTTGATATTTTACTTTATCATGTCAGCGCCATTATGACTACAGACTTTAGCGTGTCATTGTCCATCTGTAACACAGCACAGGGTGTCTGATCTTCAGGAGATTATTCTCACTCATGGTGTTAGTCCCAGCCCAAGAGCCCCACGTAAACCACACCCCTGTGGACATCACCTTTGCGTCTTGCTGCACTGCAGCCCCTGGTCAGTCCCTGGCTTGCAGCAGATGTAGCAGTGAAAGACAAATGACAGGAGTGTCCCAGGAAGAACCTCTAAAAGTACACCGGGAAGCTGCAGAGTGCCAATGGCATATGTGACTCACACGGCTCATGTCAGCAGAACCACAACGTAAAGTCGCAGGCATCAAATGGTTATTTTTAGTTTTCACCTTGAGATTTCAGTTACAGAATTTTATAGCTTACAGGATTTGCCCATATTCCTTTGACCCCACCGGAGGGACAGGCCACTTCGTGCCAAGGGCAGAATCTGGATGCCGCGTTGCAGGAAGATGGACTGAAAACAGGACTAATTCCGACATATGTGTATACAATGCATCTAGCAAAGGAGATAACTGCTCTGGGCAGGGCAGTCAGACATGTTCTGATGACAAAAGAAAGGAAAATTCCACCCAGGTATCCTATTCAAACTCTCCTCCCAGGTTTAATCTGGTCACATATCTCAATTCAGACTTCATATAAGCTCAGAGTTGTCATCCCCCCAGAAAAAAGGGATGTTGGTCTGACTTAAAGGGGAAGTAAATCCTGACTCACCCCTTGAAAACTGTGCTGGAGTACATCCATACCGAAACTAATGCATGAAACAGCCCTTAAGTACTTATGCATGAGCAATGTAGTGGTATTTTGCACAACGGAAGAAGTGTGTCTTGTCTCGGGTAGTTTCTGTAGCAGGTTACTACATTTTGGTCTGTTTAAGAGATCTCCTACTGTTTGAATGAAAGATGTTATTCACCTACTGTGTACAGTCAGCACCAGAGCCATGTTGTATTGTTCCTCAGGCAATTAACACTGCACTCCATGGGCAGTGGTGCTAGAGAAATGGTTTCTTTTTGGTTTTCCTACTTGCTTTGGTTTTTAAGCTTCTGTCAGTGGAAGCTTTGGATACCCAGTGCACCGACAGCAGGTATTTATCTGCATATGCACTGTAGACACAACTGATGTTTCTAGATACCCAGGGTCAATGACAGAGCTGTTGCAATAACCTGCTGGGATGTCAGGCCCATACAAGTGTATCAAATCCCCTAATTCCCTTCAGACAAAATTTCCAGGTGGCAAAGGAGGCTCAGCTCAATATATAGATGAGCTCTGCCCTCTGCGCAAGCCCTGCTCTGGCAGCCTCCATCCCTAGGGATCTTGCCCTAATTCTGCCCTAATTACCGAAAGCCGAATGGTGTCTGGGGTCAGGCAGAAAGGATGGCCGGAGGGATCCAGCTGGATTGCTCTGACCTACATGACAAACTGCTCCTGGGAATAAGGAATGCTGGTTTCTATTCCTGGCTCTAGAAAGCAGTATAGCCTCTCAGTGACTAACAGAACAACCCGCGGCAGGGCTGGGCAGTTGTCACCTGCTCATTTCACTGGCCAGCTCACATGTGACCTTTATTCTTTATTGGTTTTTGAACAAGGTACTTTGTTGGAAGGTCAACTTAAGCAGGTTTTTCTCATTTCTCATTTTTTCTCGGGCAGAAACCTTACACTTAAAATAATGAGTTCATCTTTAAAAGAGCTACAGTAGGAGGCTTTAAAATGACTCAATACTGTATTCTGAAAAGAACTCGTGGATCGCTTGTGCCTCAGAGCTATTTATACGCTACCTGCCAGGGAAATTCACAGATGAACGAACTAGCAAGAAACATACTATTCAAGAGAGAGTTTCTTAGGATTGGAGTCAAAAAACCCCACATAATTACATAAGGGTTCTGGTTTGCAGGGCTCTGCTCACTGGAGAGAAACACTCCAGCATAATTTCTCCATGGGCTGCTGACAAGGGGCTCTTCCCTCTGCCAGAGAAAGTCACTACCGAGGAGGTTCGGAATCCAAAACATTTCAACAATTTGTTATCGTAGCAACGTTATCCACACTATAACTGTCATGTGAAACCAGGTTGCAAAAAAATGGGAAAATGCATATGCACGTAACTGCTTTGTGGCCCATAGTTGCTCTTTTCCATGCATAAATAGCAATAAACAGAAGTAAAAATCCAGCATTCTTCCTTGCACTCCCCTTAAGAGTGCACCATTAAAAGCATCGTTTGGAGGGCCATGACCTCTGTGTGTCATTTTACTCACCACCAAATACCCTGTAGAGTTTCTTCATTGCTGAAAGCTGGCTTTAAACATGCCTGGTGCAGCCTGCAAGATGCTAGAGTGGCACAGAGGGAAATCTTGGAAGAGGTGGAGAGGCAACACCAAGACACCCAGCTCCAAAATTAAGATGCAGACAGGTGTCTTGTGTTAGGCTCAGGTACTTACTTCCACTAGTTTTAACAGCACCAGAATTAATGCAAGGCACATCTCTAAATCCCGCCAGGGTGGTCCTGACAGCCTCAGCCTGGGCTCCTAAATAGCAGTTCAGTCCCTGCCCAGTGAGTGAAGGCAGGGGCTCTCCCACACATCCACATTTGGCACGGGGCAGAGATTAATTTCCTGCTGACGCCAACGCAGAAAGCAGCCTGGGATTGAGCATTAGCATGTAACTGATGTTTCAGTGCGGCACGGTAAAGGGGAAGTGCAAGAGGCACATTGGATTGGAAAGGAGACTTTTTGGGGATATCACCTGGGAGAAGGGCCTCCTCACACCTCCCGCTATATTGCAGGGAAGTCCTTGGAGATTTCTTCCTCCTCCTCCACCTTCTCATTGTCCTCCTTTTTCTCCTTCTCCTCTTCCTCTTCTTCCTCCCTGCAGGGCAGACAGCAGGGCATGGGCTGTAGTGACCTGGTCTCCCAGGGGACACCCCAGTCCTGAGCCCACCCTGGGCTGCTGCAGATCATGGCTTGAAGGCAAAGGCCTCAGGTTTTGCCCTCATTGTCATACCTTCCTCTTTTCTCAGGTACTTCCTCTGCTTTAGGGAAGGGCTGTCACTCTTCACTGTGGACCCCTCCTTCCTTGGTGGTTAAACAGACTCGCTGCAGTGTCAGCTAACACTTGTATCTCTTTCCCCCCACAGGTTTTATCATGCTGCAACATTGCTAACCTGTGTTTTCCCAAACCAGCACTTATTTGTGTGTGAGCTCTCTGCAACCTACTTAATATGCACAGGGCTGTGGAAATGATGCTTCATAATCTCTCCTTAGGCAGCCACAGAGCTCTCTGGAGGGACCAGGCTGGGACAGCTAAGGGACTGAAGGGCACTAATCCACCTAACAAAGAGTAAAACCCATGCCATTTACCAAACCAGCTGCATAAATATTGCATGAGCTGCAGACACAAAGGTCATCCCTGCATCTCGCTGAGGTAGGAAAGCCTGCTGGGCTGATCTCTCCTGACAGGTAAATGGAGGCTTCACTTCCCTGCACCATGCCCATGGAGGATGCTCTCCTGACAGCAGTAAGTTCCCTGTGTGCCACAGACAACCCAAAACCTTCATGCTCCTGCCTGCCACCACCAACCCACTGGCTCTGATCATTTCAGGAAATTTTCTGCCCTCGCAGACCCGGGCTAAGATGGTGAGGGGTCAGATTTGTCTCACTAGGCTTCCCTTGTGGTCCCACAGGAGAGCAGTTGAGGTTGTTTGCCACTAGGGAGGTACCCAGCATGCTCAGCTGCCCAGAAAAGCTGCTATTTAAACATCTCACACATCTCTGGAAACCCCCAGCTCACACAAAGTCAGCACTCAGAGTCTGCCACCTGCAAAGAGGCAGCATGCAATGAAGTGGGTGGAGGAGGAAAGCAGTGCCGGGACCGTAAAGCCCAGCCCTGCTGCGCAGTCCCCTGAGCTGCAATGAAACTCCCACCACAAGAAGAATGGTGGTCAAAAGGTGCAATGAGGGCAAAACCACAACAAAAGCATAAGACTTATTTCCACTGTTCTCTTTTTTCATTGCAAATTGCAGAGGATCTGGCAGAATTGTTGCTGGAAAATATACTTTTGAAATGGAAAAGAGTGGAAAAAACCTCATCTCTTTGTTTCATGATCAGCTGATCTGATCTTGTGTTTGATGGACTCCTTGTCTCATAGAAGTCCCCCTGCCCCCAGCAAACTCTACAATGGGTATGTTTTAAAGTCAGCAGGATTATAACCCCATGGGAACAAGTCCCTTCCTATCTACACCCCATTACACTGAATGGCAGGAAACCAGCCCAAAAGACAATGAAAAACAGTTAATCTAAAATTGCCTCCCTTTAAAAAGGTATTTTAAAAACCTCTGTAAGAACAGCTTCCCATTAACCTTAACAGCAGCAGTGCACAGGGAATAAATGTTAGTGGCCAACACTGCAGGCTCATCGACACAGACAAGCACGTCTGCCCACACCTGGGCTCTGCAAGGGGAGCAGATCCATTTGCACAGAGAGCAGCAGCCCTGGACCACGTTAGTCTTTCTTGTAAGATTTTCATGATCGACACCAGACAGGGCTCCTGAGGACGGCCAAGGCCCAGCCTTATCTTAGGCTCATCAACATTTTTGTCCTTTAAAAGGTGAACCAGAGCAGGTTGAGATGGAGGTAAGCACCTAATAACATAGAAGATAAAAGAAGCCATTCCAGGATGGACTTTGAGTTTCTATTGGGTCAAAGCCTTTTGTTCTTCCTTCCAAACACAAAAAAGTTGCAATCTGGTGACATGGAAATTGTTCAGGGAAGACTGTTCCCCTTCCCAACAGGGATTTCTAACCCACTTCCCTCTCCCTGTCCTGCACTGTGTCTCTGTGTGCTTTCAACAGCCCTAGATCAAATAATATCCATTTTCTGAGCAACAAATACCTGGAGATTTGGGCTTCTGGGAGCAAACAACGTGAAAAATGTTGTGGAAAATGTCAACACAAAGTTATGGCAAATATAATGTGTTTTTCAAACACCTCCAGGAGCTTTCCCCATTACAGACAGGGAAAACATTCCCTTGCTGTATTTACAGGGATGTTTTTTGATGCCTGTGGAGATTGCCAGGGCAGTGACCCTGTGTGTGTTACAACGCGCTGCCATGCTCCAACCTTGGACTCTCCCTGGCTTCACATAAGAGCAGGGACAGGGAAGAGGGTCAGGAAAATCACCCTTCTCAGGGCGTGCAGCTCTGCCTGCTGGAGTGGGTTTTGCCCTCAATTTCAGCATCCCAGCGTGAGTCGCCCTCACACAGTTCAGTATCTTCTGGAGGAGGCACCTTTCCACAGTTTATTTCCAAACACAGAAACAGCAGCCAATTCCTCTTTTAAACAGATCAAAGAAAGCAGCAGAAATATTTCTGAAACTTGCTCGCAGGCCTCAAGGGCCATTTATTTTCCCTAGTTTATCTTCCAGATCCATTTAACTATTTCTTGAGCCCCAAATCCCTGCCTGGATGGGCCAGGAAGGCCACACAAATCATGTTCACAGTTGCAGTGGAAATCCTGATGTCCTACTCAACAGCACATGTATTCAGCTGAAGCCACTCCCATAAAGAAAATAGCATTGTACAGGATGATCTGGGTTTTTTTTTTTTATCATTCAGAAGAGATATCAGTAAATATGAAGTATACAACAATGTCCCTGACTTCCCAGATCTCCTGCACGGAAGCTTTATCAGTTTATAACAGCGGAGAATTAGGCCTGTGGATGGTGGATACCTTTCCATTCCTGGCACACGTGTTCTTCCTACTACCTGCCTGATGCACTGGCTGGTCCAGGTTTGTTTAGCGCATATTCCTGTCCACTCTCAGTTTGTCCCATCTGCTTTCCAGGAGGAGCTCTCCTCTGCATAACCCTGCCTGTCACAGAAGATAACGATGCTCTTTGTGCTTTTCCCCAAGAGACAGATGGAAAAGAGAGAAGAGGGAGGCATCGCAGACATGCTGTTGCGGTGTCAGAAGGGGCCGGCTGTGACGGGCTGGTGGAGAAGAGGGCTGTCTGACACTGGGGCTTCACCAGCCGGCAGGAAGGTGCCAGCAGGGACCCTGTGACTCGTTTCCTATGTGGGGAGTTAGGGGAGCATATGAAGGGATCTCCAGCTGATGCTCAGGAGAGAAAGGGAGGAAAAAAATGAGCCTGGTGAAGTGACAGCCCCCAGCAGAAGCAGAATTGCAAGGCTGCTTGCAAGTAGGACAAGCTCAGATGCTAGGGATGACCTGCAAACATTACATCTCCTTGGAAATGGCCTGGATACAAAACCACATATTAACTCCTACAGTAACAGAGCATGGTGCCAGGGGCTTTATTTTCCCACTCAGAAGTTAAACAAAGAACATCCTGGCTTTAAGCACAGCATTTAAAAGAATGAACACTCTCCCACAATGCACCCAACTAGTTTTACAGGAGGGGGAAAGGTATTCCTGCTCCCAGCCGGTGAGGAGCTCAGCCAGAGCAGTTATTGGCCTTCAGATTTTATCCTTGCTGGAATAACCCAGTGTCATAACTAAGGGATATAAGTGACAAATTTCTCAATTTACGGATTAGAGAAAGGTTAACCCCAGCTTAATCGGCTGCTGTGACAGGTCAGGAGACACAGTAACTCACAGTGTGAAATTAATATAAGTATTTAGCATATTGTGAACAGAGTTTCCCATGCATACAAAGAAAACCAAAAGGGGGGACCAAAAGCCCTCCAAGCAATTACCAAATATCTTCTTGGAAAAATTGAGATAGGAATGCGGTAGGGAAAAGTCAAGAGCGTGCAAACTGCGAGGGCTCAGACCTATCCTTCCCAAGGATTGGCTAGGGGTAGAGAAAGCTTTCAGAACAGGCCTTTGCAAATGCATGGCCTGCCTGAACTTGAAGAATCAGAGAAGAAACCTCAGTGGAGCTCTGCTGGCTTACAGTGGCCATGGGCCTGGGCCTGTCACCCCACCTGTCACCCTTGGTACTTACAGCAAGGCATGGCCCATGCAGGGGTGGCAGAGATCTTATGGATGTTATTGGTCTTACTGGAGGAACTCCGGCAGAGATTTCTAAAGGAAACAACAGAGATCCAGTCTTGTGCAAAAAGAGACAGTAAATATCTGTGGTGAATATTTCTGCTTTATTTAAACCTCCTTTCAAAACACATTTAGGGCTTAACAATAGGCTTCATATTTTGTTCAGGATTCAAATACATGTTTTCTTCCACTTCACCCAATTAAGAGCTGCTGGTGTTTCTGCCATTAGAAAATAATCTATTTTGTGCAGATAAATGGCACAGCAGATTATGTTTGGGGCAGACTGTATTAGGTTACTTAGGAAATTAAGGCTCAGGAGCACAGCTTGACTTCTGGAAAACTGCACTTAAGAATGAAATGTTATACAGCAGGGCTGCACACCTCATAGCTTCTATAAACCAACAGACAGCACAGTAGAGGTTCCTGGCATACCTTCATGCCTCTGTACTACAAATCTTTGTGTGCCATTCCTAACCTCCACTTGACCTACAATCCCCATGCAGTCCTCCATACCAGCACCTCCTGATGAGTGTCCTCTTACTTCCCAAACCTTCTGCAGACCAGTTACAAGCTGGAGGCTGACTGTCTTCTCAGACCCATTCACCCTTTGCAAACTGGATGGTGGAAAATGTCCGGCTTGTTCTTGGGCACATCTGCATTGCCCAAGAACACATTGCGTCACCACAGCAGTGCCGCATTAACCCTTAGCTACTCAGTCCTGCTGAGAGGCTTATTTTGTCCAGACAGGCAAAGCACTGCAGAAGCTCAGCTCACAAGGACAAGATGGCACCTCCACAGAGTGCGGTGCTGCCAAGGATGGATGGACAGACAACTCATCTCTAGTGTAATGCTTGCTACTGCCTGGTCTCAACGGCCCCTGCATCTCAGTAACATCTCTCTTAGCACTTTCCCATTCTCTCTCTGTCTGGAGATCCTGCTTGTGTCTCCACATCACCTGCAGCACTCTCATCCTTACTGCAGCATTTCTGCTGGGGCCAGGCTCCCTTGGAATACCCATCCCACATCACACTCTTCACCTCGTTCTCACATCACAGCATTTGCTAGAGGGAGTTTCTCCTGAGCTAGTCAAGGCCTGAGGAATCCAAAGTCAGTACTCAATGGTGAAAGGTCAGTCTGCATCAGACCATCTCACACACAGCACATTTGGGGTCCAGCATACCTGCTTAGTTCCCCCTCATGCAAGCAGCTACTCACTGAGATAGATAATGGTGCTTCTTTTTTCTTTTTCCTGCATTGCTAAAATGTTGTCATGAACTCACGGTGAGCAGAACAGCAGGAGAAGTGCACATTGCTCATGGAAATTAAACCAGAAAATAAACAAGCCAACCCACAGCAGGAGAGACGGGGCAGTCCTGGAGACTTGCTCTACTCCCTTTGTCTTAGTCCAAACCAGCTGGTGTGAGCTGGTCCCACCACTGTGCAACAGGAGTAACGCTCAGAGAGGGCAGATTCATGGTCAAACACCTTGTCCTCTGGAGAAATCAAGCTTTCTCAAGTGTTGAGTTTTCCACCTATGAGCTGATAACACAGCACATGAGCAAACATCAGCACTTTTGTCACTGCCTTGCCCTTATTCTAGTACCACCACCCATCCACACAAATCGGTGCTGGCAAAGAGTGCCGGCTCCGAGAGACAACTGTTACTCATCTCTGAGGAGGGGGAAAAGAGGGAGAAAGGCAGGAAAAAAGACATGTGCACAGGTCTTGAAGGCATTAGCACTTGGGATGACAGGTGGCTGTCCCCATTTCAGTTGCCTGGTCAAATTGCCTCACAGAAAATTCTTCACTGCACCTTCACCTTTCTCCTTAGCTTCAGTCCAGCTTTTCAGTCTTATAAAACAAAAGAAACACTCCATGCCAGCTTATTCCTCCTTGAAACCAGCAGCATCTTCAGCAGTGCAAACCTCTGGTTTACCTTGCTAAAAAATTGAGTTTGTAGCACAAATATGGGATATGGGATCTCCCTGCTGTACTGCCAGAATTTAAGGTGGGTGAGATTTTGGGGCTCGATAGTTCATTTGGTAAAAAGCTCAGACCTGATCAATGCCAATGTTCAGAAGTTTCTGCCAAATTCAGCCAATAATTTTAGCTAAGAAAAAAGATTCTGTTGAAAAGGCTTGCATTTATTGCACAGTGGTTGTGGCAACTGCACCGCAATTTGTTTATGTGCAAACAGTATCTTTTGCCAAAGCTGTCTTTTCATAAAAATAGTAAATAGTTTCCAAAGTGAAGTGAAAGGAGTTGGCAAGGAAAGAATTTATCACCTGGGATTTAATCAAAACAACTTTTTGTTTGTTTTTTTGTTTTCCCGAGGAAATGGAAAATTCCTTGTCTCAGGCTAACCTGCAGAAATACATATATTTTTAATTCATTAATTAAATCTGTGAACCTGAAGGAAAGAAGCGACTTACTCAGCAGAGCAACAAGACATACAACTGGGCTTGAGAAGCAACGCAAGCCCTTTGTTGGTGCAGAAGTGCCTTGAGGGCCAGCAGCCAGCTTTTAAAATAGCCCTAATTATATTTATAATGGGAAAACAGGTGGAAGTGGTCAGGAATAGTAGGTAGAACCACAGCAGAGAAAAAATGTGACATAGCCAAGTCTTAAAAGTCATAAAATCACAGAAAAAGTCAGGCTGAAAGGGGCCTCTGGACGTCTCCAGTCCAACCCCTGCTCAAAGCAGGGGTATTTCAAAGCTAGCTCAAGTTGCTAAATTTTTTCCTTCTATCCACGCTTGGCTGAATAAAGGGAATAATCTCTTCTTCAACTCACTGGCTTTGCTCTTGTTTATACAGCCCACGCTGCTCACTCCAGCTCAACATACTGACCACCAGAACACCAGAACCTTTGCACATCATTCTGATGAAAGAATTGCACCATGTGTTTGGAATGTACACATGTACGTTTGTGTGAATAAATGCATTATGCAGATTATGCCAGCAAAATTCTAATGACCTTTAAGTTAATAAAGTCCAATAAAATCCTAAGAAAGACTCTAAAAGTGTCTAATACTATTCACTCCCTGTATAGGAAGTGATTTGCTTTCACTGTCCCATAACAGATTTTTTGGCCTTCTCTCAGTAATCCACATGGCACCAAGGACCTGCCACTGGGCCAGACCAGATGTGGGATGGGGAGGGTGACTCAGGGCCAGAACTGGACAGCAGACCCTGGAGCCCTGCCAGGTGTCATGCACTCACAAACACGCTGCATCCTCTCCACAGCTCCCCAAAATACGAAGCTCTCAGCAGGCGGTGTTGTACCTGGGCATCCCTGAAATGTGGCAGCATCTTGTGTTGCAAAGGTGATGTCCAGCTGGATGGGGGCATCACTTGGTGATGCTCAACTGGAGCATCCTCAGGATATCCTCCAGAGATCCCCAGGGAAAGGCACGAGGTAGAACATGTCAGAACCTCTCCAAATTCCTCAGAAATCGCTTTTGTCCCATGGTTATAATGACATTAACTATTATTCCCGCTCAAAACGCAGAATTTGAATTTCAAACTGGATGGAAGTTCTTCCCAATCTTGCATACAATTAAATGAAAAAATACCCACAGTTCAAGACTACTTCAGCAGCATGTCTTATAAACGTAAGTTTAAGACCATTGATTTGTGAAAGAAAACCCAAACATTTGGTAGAAAACACATTAATTGCTAACTGCAGCTACTGAAGGTTATATAAAATGGATATGTTCCTCTATAAATGTGTAAAACAATATTACCCCAAAGCCATATAACAAAAATCTAGGGAGCTATTCAAAAAGTGGATTTTGTCCTCAGCTCGATGAGGGAAAGTGTGTGTTTGCAGTTGAAAATATTTAATAACAAAATATTCAGCACAGGCCAATTTTCATACACTTTCTCTTCTTTGGCCCCTTTTATTTCTTGGAGCTTCTCCCTGCTCTGCAACATTAGACAAGGTCCCCAATCTCCCAAGCAGCAAATCTTTCACTGTACCGCCAGCAGGAAGCAGAAACAAAGAAAGCTGATCCCAGTCAATGCCACCCTGCTACCAGCTCAGCAAGATTTTCTCTGATAGGAACTTAAGCTAAAATTTTCTAATAAGGGGTGCCTGGAGTTTGCTACTCCAAATAAAATCCTTTCTGTAATAGGGGTGTAGCATTCTCAGATGGCAGCAACTGGAAAAGGAGTTAGGCATTCCCAGCACTTCAACGTCTCAGGCCATTTAGGTTGAGTCAGCAAATCACAGAATACCAAGCTTATTTGAAGCATGCAGAGAGTTCTGTTTGAGACCTTATTTTCCTCCGTACATACAGAGAATCGTAAATATTGAAAAACATGAAAATTGGGTCTTTGTATTTTATGAGAAAATACTTGTCCATTCAAAAAGGAAACAACCATCTGGCCCCTCTCCTTCAAGATGTTTTTCTAAACATTCTCCATTTTTTCTTCCCAAATATGTGTTCTCTGCATACTCAAAGGACTGCCACAATCCCCTCTTGTTTATCCATACCCAGTTTCAGATTTCCAAGCCTGTTATTTCTTTCTCTTTTTTCTTACTTAATCTGTCATTCCTTCAGTCAGTGAGTAGAATGTATTCAACAAAGAGTATTGTGTTTTTAGAAAGAATTTGCCTTTTGTTGTGCTTGTGGTTCAAGGGGTTGTGGCTAGCTTGGCAGTGGTGTTTGAAAGGACAGCTTAATAATTTAAACCAACACATAGACCAAGGAATTTTGGAAATATCCATGCCACTAAGATGAATTTACAACATTCACTTGAATTGGGAAATAATCATCAATGTTTGGTGGAATCTCTGCTAGAACAGAAAATGAGTGTGTTGTACCTGTGGAGTCACTTTCCAAACAGATAAACTCTTGCTTTTGTACTATATAAAAAAACCTCTGTAACCTCAGGGATCAAGTAGGACAAGTATCCTGGACCATTGCAGCTGTGCTGACCTTTACAGTGTGAAAAATGGACATTATTTTTTAATCCAGGCAGCCCACTGGTTCTGTCTTACATCAGCAGCAGCCTTTGCTGCTGAGCAGAAGGAAGATCACATATGTTGTGTTTTATATTCATGAAACAGAGCTTTAATTCCAATGAAAAAGTCTCCAGAGAAGGCTCTCTGAATAATGTCATAGCTTTAATCACAGAATCATAGAATCATAGAATTATTAAGTTTGGAAAAGACCTCTAGGATCATCAAGTCCAACCGTCAACACAACACCCCCAGGCCTCCTAAACCATGTCCCAAAGTGCCTTGTCTACATGTTTTTTGAACACCCCCAGGGATGGTGATTCCACCACCTCCCTGGGCAGCCTGTTCCAATGCTTAACCACTCTTTCAGCGAAGAAAATTTTTCTAATATCCAATGTAAACTCCCTGATGCAGCTTGAAGCCATCTCCTCTCATCCTGTCACTAGTAACTTGGGAGAAAAGACCAACACCCACCTCACTACAGCCTCCTTTCAGGTAGCTATAGAGAACGATACGGTCTCCCCTCAGCCTCCTCTTCTCCAGGCTAAACAACCCCAGCTCCCTCAGCCGCTCCCCATCAGACTTGTTCTCCAGACCCTTCCCCAGCTCCACTGCCCTTCTCTGGACATGCTCCATCACCTCAATGTCCTTCTTGTCCTGAGGGGCCCGAAACTGAACACAATATTCGAGGTGGAGCCTCACCAGTGCCGAGCACAGGGGCCCCATCCCTGCCCTGCTCCTGCTGGCCACACTATTCCTGATATAAGCCAGGATGCTGTTGGCCTTCTTGGCCACCTGGGCACACTGCTGGCTCATGCTTAGCTGTCTGTCAACCAAGATCTTCAGGAAAAATAGAGTATTTTTTCCCAAACTTAATAAACAAACTTTTATGAAAAATTGTTGCAACAAGCAACAAGCAGTGCACCACAAATGGTAAAACTACCAGTCTCCTCACACGGTGATCTTTTGTGGACCTTGTGATTCCCCATTAATGCTGCATGCAGGATGAGACTGAGACCAGCAGAAGATGTGGCATTGGAGCAGCAACACCCACTCTTGTTCTGAGGTGAGAATTACAGCCACCCTAACGCCCAGGAGAAACCTAAATGTACAAGAAATGCAAAAAAACCCCAAGCCTCCAACTTACAGCAGAGCTAAGAAAGTGAACGAATTGGCCTTTCCTGAAGCTGGTTCTGACTTCACCTAATAAAATTTTCCACAGGTGGACACATACAATGTTGACACCCAAATGTATCTCATTAGCGAACCTTAGTGTTATTTTCTTAATTTTGATACAGAGAAGATGATACATACATTTTTCAGTGGCTATTACACGTTTAAGTATTAACTAAATCCATACACTGTTTTCCATCAGTGCTTGAGAAATTATTTTTTTGGCAAAGAATCATCTGCCAAGGCCAATGACAAATGTATATGTATCAGTGTCAAGAGAAAATAAGCACTGAAATGGGCACAATCAAGTATGTATAAAAAATGTGTTTGCTCATTCCTCCAATCAAGGATCCTTGTTAAATAATCACGTGACTCACATGAGAGGCTACAATTAAGCAGTACAGCTCACATTCATGATCAGGCCAGAGCCCAAATATAAAGGGCATCATTTCCAAATTTGGCTCACGAG
This sequence comes from Phalacrocorax carbo, assembly GCF_963921805.1. Lineage (NCBI taxonomy): Eukaryota > Metazoa > Chordata > Aves > Suliformes > Phalacrocoracidae > Phalacrocorax > Phalacrocorax carbo. The sequence continues at coordinate 32,414,070 of NC_087521.1, read as the reverse complement.
TTGGTCTGAGGAAACGCTGTTTGCTCACTGCTATTAACACAGCTGAGAAGAGGTGCTACATTTCTCAAAACTACTTTCATCGATTATTGCCTCATCCTTTGGGAAGGATGGAAAATTTTAGCTAAAAGAATCCGCTGGAAAAAAGTCATTTCACTAAAACTGGATTTTAATTTTTTTTTAATTAAAACTGTTTCCAAGTAAATGTATTTTTTGTTTTGGAAAACATCAAAACCAAGTGTCAAGTATTTAAAAATTCTTTTTTTTCCTCTGATGTCATTCTTATTGCTTTCACCATTTTGTCAGAGGGCAACAGTGACTCTGCACATACCCAGTGCAGAGTTACCCACTACACTGAATGACAGTGGTGATCCCAAGGTCAAAGCTGAAGCCAAACCAGCACTTGTACAAAGGCATTACAACCTCACTCTAGAGAGGATACACCTCAACAAACAGCTCTTTTCGCCCTTGTAGGGTGTCAGGGTGTATTTCTACAGCTCACAACCATAGAAGCCCAGCCAGCTTCCCCTGTAAGATGCTCCAGCCACCTCTCACTCCAACTCCCAACATCCTCCCTTAGTCTGCTCTGGCCTTTGGTACCAAACATTTCAAAAAGATATTTAATAAGATGGGCCTCAAGACTGACTGAGGAGCCCCATCAGCAGCTCCCATGCTGCCTGAGCATTTTCCTTTCAGCATAAGCTGTCTGCTCTTTAGGTACCACATGGCGTGCCACGGCTACATTGCCCTCCACCTTCTCCAGCTCAGCCAGCAATTTTCAATGTAGTACTGCATTTTACACTTCATTAAAACTCAGTCAGAAAACAATCAGTATCTTACTGAAGTAAACTATCCAGTTTGTCTTCACAGTCTACGTTTATAAATAGATGATGCATTTTTCCCATTTTCCATCTACCTTAATGTTCTTAACAATACCAATTAGATCAAATTATTAAGCCTGTGCTTGCTGTATCTTTTTCCCTTTCCTACTTCTTTGGATGCAGGCACTATGCTGTTAATCTCCAACGACCACTGCACACTTCATCTTCTATTATTTCTTCCTGTCAAGCCTTCATTTATTAAAAATCCTTGTTATTACTATTTTATGCTGAAGATTGCTCTGTTCATCCATTTTAAGCCATTGAATGCTATGTTTAGGTTTGCCTGCAGGAGTCAGTTCACCCCCCAAGGAAAGCAGGGCTTTTCGTGCAAAACAAAAAGAAGTTATTTTTCTGGAAAAAAAATAATAATTACCATCAAAAGCCACTGAAACACAAAGAATTCAGCCATTCCTACTTTTCTGTGACTCATGGTTGGCGTGCACTTTCAAATGGTAACAGAAGAAGCTGCTGGTTTGAACAGGACAGGGACCAAACTGAGATGGGAAAAGGAGAAATTACGTATTTCCCGCTGCCATCGATCACCCCAGCTTCTAGACTTTTCAAAAAATAGGGCCAGAAAAGCCTGAAAGGCATCACCTAGCTCCATCGCTGGACCCAGGCAGCGGCACCGATTCTTACACCATCTGGGCAACATCCCTCTGCACTGCCTGTACAGCCCTCCGGCAAGGGAGCCTCAGCCACCCTGCAACAACCTGTTGCAACCTGCCCCCTCCAGCAACCTGTGTTTCTCTATCCTACACATCCACATTTGCCAAACATTTTTTCCAAATGACTAACCTCTATCTCTTACGTTGCAGCTGAAGCCGTATCCATTCCTGCCCACCATGCACCTGGAGATTAGGTTGACTCAGGCTCTTTTCTTGGGCTTTCATGTACTTAAAGACTACTCTTGTTCTGTCCCCCAGTAGTTCTCTCCTTTCACTTAAACAAATCTAGTTCTTTCAGTCATCTCTTCTAGATCATGTTTTGTTTCCCAGACATATGATCACCCTGGTTGCTCTCCTCTGGACTTTCTGCATTGGTCCTGAAGTGTTATGCTCTGGACTAGACACATGCTCCTCTGCAGGACATTTGTTGCATGATGCACACAAAACCCCCATCGCCATATCTCAGTGTGATTTTTGCTGTTTAGCAACAGCAAAACAGTACAAGCTTTGCAGCCTGTGGTAGCTTGCGTTTGACTTGTGACCCTCAACACCCCAATCCTTCTCCAATGGACTCATCTGTGGTTCCTCATCCTGTGTTTCTGAAGTTGGCTCTTCCTGCTGAGATGCCCTGTCCTTGCTGAACCGTTTCCTATTTACTCAGATCATTTATACAGACGGCCAAGATCATTTGGAGTTGTCATGGTCTTCCTTGTAGTTTCCCAGTGCAAGATGTAGGAGCTGGAGAGGTTGGCCGGTCTCCAAGGGTCTGGAGAGTGAAGCCATTGCATTGGGTGCTGCTGTGGCACAGCACTCCTCCAGGTAGTCCTTGCATGGTGAAGGGTTGAACAAATTTGCCTCTGCCTTAAAGAGCGAGGATTTTATGCCCTTCCAGTTGAGTAAAAGAAATAACTGAAAAAATAAAATTAATTCAAAAGCTTTTTTAAGAAAAATTTTGTTAGTAGCTCCAATGAAACAAAGGGTGGGGGGAGATGGTTTTGCTAGGAAAGTCTGTCTCCAGAGCTCATGAGCACAGGAGGAAGGCACCTGCTCAGTTTCTAAGCTCAACCCCCTACTACTACAAGCATCACTTTACCTAATTCCCTCCATAAACTGATTGGACTCCTCTTGAGAGTAGTTTGGATTTCTTCTTGCTATTCATCCTTCTCTCCACCCTCACTTCCTCTCCTCCCCAGCCTGAACCCTCCTGTACAATGTATACAATTTTGTCCTTGTGCCTACACTGACTTTTAGCATAGCCCATTTCTGCTGGCTGTTTGCCCCAAGCATCAGGAGCAATCCTTCCCTCTAAACTTCCTGTCGGAGGAGGTGAGAAACCAACTCCTCTGACCCATCTTCTCAGAAACTGCCTTGAACCAGGCACAGCAGAGCAGTTATGACCAGAAACCTGAGCAAGGAACACTGCAGGCAACATGGTGTTTTGCCCACATCTAACTTTTCCATTTCTAAAGGCCACAAAAGCCTGGGTCACCTGTGCTGGGTGCAGGAACAGAGGATTCCTGGGAAGCCTTTGACCTTACCTGGTCTGGCAGTTACCACCAGCCAGCAAAATGGGTCTGAAATTGGTTGAAAACTTCTGGAACAGCACGCTTTTTTCTAAAATGCTGGTTAAAACACAGAGCACAGCAAGGCTGAGGAAGGGGTTGTCACTGCAGCTCCAAGGCCAGGTCGGGAAAGGGAACCTCATAGCTTCTAAAGACTTCACATCCTGCCCACAGAGGAGCCTGTGCTGCTTTCCTGCTCACACAAAGCGAGAAGGGGAGGGCTTTTAAAAAAGCAGTTGTCGTGTATAGAGCCTAAGAAGGAAGAGTCAGATTTGCTGTCTTCACTGGCTTTCCTTCCCTTGCTCAGCACCAATAGGCAAGACACATTTTTAAGTAACAGAGGGACCACTACATAATTATTTGAATCCAAGGGTGCTGGGCAGCTGCCAGGTCAGGGAATGCTGATGGCCTCATGACTTCTTCACCACAGTGGTGTCAAAGTCATCTGCCAGAAAGAGAAAAGAACCTGCTTGGTATTATAGTTCAGCAGCAATTAGATGGGCTGGACCAGGAGGCAACTTCATTTTCACCAGTGACAGAGAACCAAGGTCACACTCCTGTGGAGTGCATTAAATAGGTGCTAACAAATCCTACTTGCTAGTGCACTAGCTCTTGGATTTCATGGGTATTTTCAAGCTGAAAGTAAACTGTGTTGCTGTCGCTGCTCTTCAGACAGCAATGGCAAAGAATAAGTCATAAATGCAGGGTTGAAAGTAAGCATACGGACTGCAGTTGTTTGTATTTTTCCCGACATCAGCAGGAAGTGGAGCTATTGCAAAATAAATTCTGTCCTGTAGGAAAATTTCATATTATTTTCATTTTTCTTTTCATCTCAAATCAAGGGGAAACAGAAAAACTTTCTATGGAAGAGAAAGCTCCGCAGAAAAAATGTTTGGAAATGTTGAAACACATTGTTTCAGCAAATTTAGGCAATGTCAGTAGAGATGGCAAATAACACATGGTATTTCCTCTATGTTGTTCAGTTGGAAGGGTGAATGTCTTTGCAAAACATAACTAAGGATCCTTAATATGAATTTAGATGTGAAAAACAGGTGAAAAAAAAAAACCAAACTATCTTCATGCACCTAAGTAAAAATAGCTGCCCTACATTTTTCAGGAAAGAGGAATGACTTTTTGGAGTCTCAGCCTGAGGCACCTCACAAACTGACTCAACCATGATGAAGCTGAGACCCCGTTGGAGCAGCCTGCACCGCCTGGGCCTCAGCAGACCCAGACCTAGTTCAAATGCAGCTGCTGGGGACTATTTGTAAGACCCGTCACTTCAGTGTGCATCAGTTGTCCCATCAGCAAAATAGTAATAAAAGTATCTACCTCCTTATGCCTCCCCAGAATGCAACCTGAGGAACACCAGCTTAGTCTTGCTTCTGTGCTTTTCACTGTCGCTTGGAAAGCAGTTGGCAGAGAGCGGACCAAGAGAAAGCAAATAGAAACACGGAGACAAAGCAAGGCTCCAAGTACTACAGCCTTGCTAAACTCCTGGTTCCAGTAAATATCAAAGACCCAAGTGGGTTATGGGCAGGGGAAGGAGAAAACGGACTCCTAAGAAAGTGCTGGAGGATGTGGCATTTCCATTTCCAAGATGTTGCTGATATGGTGAAAAATCCCTTTTCTGTTCATTTAGCACAGCTGGAACTTTGCTAAAATCAAACCCTCCCTGTGAAATATTTTTTGCAAATCAGCACATTCTGCAGCACATTTTTCTTCCCTTGGCAGGGAGGGAGGCGTCAGGAGTTACCACCCGGCTGTGATGACACCTCGTAGGAACAGGGAGAAGAAATTCCTGAAATCATTATTGCTGAAACTCAGGCTTTAACCAATATAGCAGAGGCACCGTGTCCACTCGCTGCTAACAGCTGCAGGCAATTATCTGCAGGCTGAGATGGGAAAACATGTAACATATTTTATGCAGATGTCAGACTTCGAGAACAAGTAGTAGAAAAGGGAGCAACCGAAGCTGCACATCTGGGACCAGTTCACAAAACTGTGTAGAAACAGTTCGAGATTCATCCTGTGCAGATCACATTAGAAATTTTCTTGATGACAAAGGAAAAAGAAACGAAGCTCTTCTGTGCATCTTCTACTCTTTAGGGTGCAATCAGAGCACATCTTCAGCATTGCTATTAGCATTCCTCCACCAAAGAAATCTCAGCAAAGCATTGAGCTCACATTTTCAAAGATGATGCTGGAAAGCTTCCCAGATTATATATTTTCCTCTTTAATTTATACCCCTGAGGATAATGCTAATGAAGGCAAAAGTGGTGAAACATCCTTGGATCCAGGTTGATTTATTAACAGCGGTTGCATTATTCTCACTTGGAGAATGATGCTGGTGTCCCAAGCTTCCAGAAAAAAAAAAAGTGTTTGCTGGTAGGTTATCAAATACAAGTTGAAAATGTACGTGCACAGCAGATATGCATAAGTGCATTGCACAGTATGATTCATCTGCAAAACATCTAGCATGCTAGATACTCTGTTTAAAGTAGGTTAGAAGAACGATTCATTAAAAAGCAACAGCAGAGAGAAAGGGGGGAAAATGAAGCCCAAACTCTGAAATGTCCTACTGGGAATTACGTATTTTCTTCCCACTCCTTGTTCAGCTCTCTCTCCTCAGGTCGCTTTTTAGTAGAGTTTGGATGGCACAGGGAAGGACAACGAGGTAAAAATACATGTAGCTAGACAAATATTACAAATGCCACCTTCATGGCAAAGCAGTTCTACCAATATTCCAGGGATTATACATGGTCTGTTTACCATGTTCAAAGTGAGAGCAGATTGCGAAGATTTTACACAGCATAAATTGCAAAGCCCATCTCCTTAATTCTGACCTGAAGTTCTACTACACAGCAACTGAATTATAAAGGTTAATATCAGAAGCACTTTGAAGAAAAAAAATTCCCACAATGGCAACTAGCTTTTACTATGATAGCCACTCACATGAACCACCGTAATCTCCAGGTGGTATTTTTTAGGGTAAGGAAAGGAAAAAAAAAAAAACCACAGAAAAAAAAGGTGCATGACTTGGCAATTCTAAAATACAATGGAGAACTCTGCAGTCCAGAATTAGTGCTTTTAAAATGGAATTTATGTGTACTTGGAATAAATGTCCTACTATAAAACCAAATGTAGACAAGGTAGATTTCTAAACTCTGCTACCAGCAAAATCAGGTGAAACATATGAATTGAAGTGGTAATAATTTGAAAATATTTGAGGCTGACTCCTCTGGGACTTCTGACTCTCACACATCATCTTGGAGCTTCACCTTTGGGCCCAACACCTTTCCTACAAACTAATTATGGTCTGAGAATCACAGATTATACACACACAGTTTCAGGGTAACCAGGAGGTTCTGGGAAATCAATTCTATTTTCAACCACAGTGATACTTTTGCTAGAGCAGTAGAGAAAACAGCAACAACATGAATGCTGCATTATGACTGTTTTAAAGAACTGCAAAAGCTGCAAAAGAGAGGAATCAGCCTCAGCTTTAGGTCAGCCCCACATCAAAGGTGACTCTCAATTAAAGTTCAGTGCACAGCAATATTGCCATTTAGAGCATCTATTTGGTCAATGATGTTTTCTGAAGATATAAACCTTTGTAATAAGAAAAAAACCAGTAAACATGGTACATCCTGAGACAGAGATAAGCACTAACCAGAAGATGAAAAAATGGCGAGCCGAATTGGGATACACATTTTTGTAACTTTTATAAGGGGCAGGAGAAGGCATTTCCCTTTTTACTACAATCAGTCTGCAAATAACATGATTACTGTTCATATCATACAGCTACACCCAGGCACAGAGTAGTTAAGCCTCCAGTTCAGCTGAAGTGCACATTTAAGCACACTTTTTTTTAATGCACATTGCTGCGTGTTGCATTGCGCTTCATTGCTGAAGTCAACAGGAATGAAAATATCCTGAAACGCAAAACGATTCCTACACACATGAGCAGCAAGGGCATCTCCTCTGCCTCTAAATTAAGGCCATCAAGGGAAAGACCTAATTAAGACTTATTGGAATTCAGACCCCCCTGTACATCAATAGTCAGTGGAGAGATGGTACCTGTGAAACCTCACTGCACCCTCCCACAAAGCACATGGAGATGCTGCTCGGTAGATCGCAGCAGAGATGAGACACACTGCTCCCCAGGATAGCCTCCTGTGGGTTTTCACCTCCCACCCTGACCATGACCTCTGTGCACGTTCCTCGTGCAGGGAGGGGGACACAGCTGACCCGAATATGGATTAACACTTGCATAGTGGTGGCAGACTTAGAGCAACTTCTAGGCTTTGATCAGGATCTAGCCCTTTGGCCTGCCAATAAATTTGGGATTAAGAGCATTTCCAAGCAGAGGTGCTCTGCTGGCTATATGTGTGTCAGGACCTATATGGGGTGAGGGACTCCCCACCTCCCTGGCATACAAAATGCTGCCTTTGGTGGGTGTAGGCATCCTCCCTGAATCAGCCTTGCTACCTCCAAGCTGGGGGTAAGATTAGGCCTGTAAATGGCAAAGCTTCCTTGCTGATTGAAAGCCATAAATGCAGCCTGTCTCTCCAGCAATTCCTTTACAGCTGCCCCCGAGTGCTTTTGGGAGCAGCGTGTAAGGGACTAGGCTCAGCAGAAGAAAATCAGTACAAACTCGAGCGGCTCAGGCTGTCTGCAGCCCCTCTCTGCACAGCTGTGCTGCAGAGGCTGCCCAGGGTGAGGGTTTTTAGGCTGCTTGGTCGTACAGCCAGTGACTAACACAGCTCAGGCTGGGAAAGGTTGGGGACGTTGTTCAGATCTGTAACTTCTGCATTTGCAGCTTTGCAATGTGCATATGAAGGGTGCTTCGATGGGGTGAGGGAGAGCCGCCCCGGGCTGTGTTTGGGAGAGAAAGCACTGCCAGTACTGCCGGCGAGAGGCTCCGGCCTGGCCCCACGGCCAGAGGCTGCGCCCTGGTGCCACGGTTCCTCCTCCTCGGCCACGGGGCTCACCCAGGGGCACCTGCATGTGCACCTGAGACATGGACTGATATTTGCACAGAAATAAACATCAGAGACGGGACGCACAAGATCCCCAAGGGCTGGGAGCAGGAAGGTTTCCAGCCTGACAAGGCTGCCCCGTACATTTGCTTTTTACTGGCTGCAGTTAACAAGCCTTTCAATGTCTTTAAAGCTACCAACAATAAATCAGCTGCAGTCAATAAATTCAGCACTGCTGAAAAATAAGACATAATTCATGCCCTGAATGGCACAGTAAAGCCTCAAGCTGACATAACTCCGTGGGTCTGCAGAGTCACCCTGGCCCAGAAAGCATCCCTCAGCAAGCATCCCCCTGCGCTCCGCCCTCACCTGTCCCCAGGCAAACACCCCGCTGCAGCGCTGCATCCGGGACGGGAGTCACTGCTACGTGAAGCAGATGTTGGGGATGCTGCGGCCGTTAATAGCAATTGTGTTGAAAAAAATCTCTGAAGAACCGGCTACCTTTTCTGATACGAGATCTCATGATAATTGCAGGCCGTGTCAAGGACAGGCGTCTCATTACAGCAGTGAAAGAAACATTCAAATAACTCTTTTAGCAGCTGTTATTTAAATAAAGATGGAAAAGCCTAGTTTTAAGGAATATTAAAGTGTAAAGCCAATACTTATGAGATAACACCTTAATATTTGAAAGAGACGCTCTTATGAAGGCTGTAGGCATTTCCAACAATTTTTGGTCTCACCTGGACACACAGAAAACAACATTGTTTGTCAAAAGACACAACAATAACATTATAATGATCTTAATTCCAGGTTTTCAATGTCTTTAAATGTTAATTTTCACATTGCTGTAATGAGCTAGGAGAAAGGCCTCCATTTTACACACAAGTGACCTGAAGCAGCCTGTTCTAATGGGTAATAAAGCAAATTTATTCATGATATATCTTCTACTTCATTTATCCCTAAAGTTAGAAAAACACATGCTCACCTTTATGCATATGCTTGAGACCATTCTAATTTTTAAAAGCAGTTAAGAATGAGCTTATGTTCCATATAATTAGGATCTTAAATACTTTATTGAAACAAGGAGGACTGAAATAGATGATTAAGGTCCCCTCTATTTCAAATCTTGTCTTGCAGGTAAGTGCCAAGAATTTATTCTCACTGTTGAAGGTATGGGGTTTCTTAGGTGAACAGGCTGACCAGAAATCATAAGTGCCTTAAAAAACCAAGAATACTAAATGTAGGGTGTGTTCCTGAGTGCTGAATCATGCCAAGTCTACAGCAGCACATGTATTTATTTTCCCTAAATTAGCAAACTAATTACAAATAATACTTCATTACTTGAAACATAGTTTGCTATGTGATGGCCGCCTTCTCTTTTTAAAAAGCAATAAACAACACAAGAAAAACAAGAACCCCCTGAATTTTGTAAGCAGCCTTGAGCTGTCAGTAAGAGAATACAACATGAAAAACATAAGAACATAAATGCTACATTATAAATGAAAAAGGCTTAGGGGGTACTTGGCCCATTTTAGAGGTACCGACTACTCAGGAGGGAAAGTGAGGCAAATACCTAAGAAGTCACCCATTTAAAAACCTCCATTCCCTGTTGATGATGTGGACCTGCAGCACAACTCCTTGGGTATTTCAGGAACTTTGAGCTAAAACACACGTGCACAAAGTAATTAGGCCTTGGGGCCAAATTAGGTCTCAGGGCCTAAAGCAGAGCCAAATGCTAGTCCTGAGCATCGCAGGTCAACCCAGGCCACGCAGCTGGGCCAGCAGCCTTTCAGGGGACAGTCTGTGAAGACATGACTAACAGATGTGTGGGATCTGCCCAAACTTTTCCAGGAGGACTGAGCCAGAGGCAGCACCCAGGCATTTTCTGGGGTTGCTATCCCCAGGCAGACTGAGACCACACACTGAGTGTGCATGTACTGCACAGTACAGTTTGGGGGGGGGGGGGGGAAATCTGTAACACATCTCATTGAACAGCATTTCCAGAGCTGCAGAAAAAAGGCAGATGTGACTCCCAGGAAACCTTACACTGGTGAGACATAGTGAACCACCCAGCCCAGGGGAGACTCGCAGCCCAGGAAATACTGCAACACGCAAAACCCAATGCTTGCCGCAACTGGGACATCCAAAGCCTCTCTCCTCCATGCCATTCTCCTCCTCCCCATCCTCTGCTCCTCAGTTCCTTGCCTATAAATAAAATATTCCATTACTGAGCAATGAAGATTAAAATAAGGCAGGTAAGACACCCTTCCTGGTACTATTACATTCTTTCATCTGCCTCATCCTCTTCCTGAACTCGTCTGCAGCCCTGAAGGCTGAAGAAAACCCATCAGCATGGAAGTCAAAGCAGGGATGGAGCTACCTGCATCCCTGTGGGGAACAGGGCAAAGACAGCTGCATTTTGATCTGTATGGAGTTGAGAACTACCTTGCTGCACAGATTTTAAACCAGGAGATTTTATGCACCTCTAATCATGCTTTTCATCCCCAGATGCAGAGCACTTGCTGGAGGATCCCAACACGAGCCATTGCTCCTACTTTACCCAAGTGGGAATGAAGGATGGTATTTTAACAGGAATTTTTTTAGATGACTGATTGTGGGCTGTGATGAAATGGCCACTTTGTCAAGCTTCATGAGATTTACAGGAACAGAAGGATCCAAGAAGAAATCCGCTGTGTTTCTGTTCCTCTCTGCAAAATCTGCTTGTGCTCACAGAACTCCAGGGGATGGGGAAAGCATCCACCAAACAATCTCCATCACCTACACTCCCACCAGTATGTCAGAGGTTTTGAGGGACTAATCCAGGGAGCAGAGAAAAAATAAATTCTCTATGTCAGGAAGGACTGAAATGTCAATAATAGAATTGGTATGAATATATACACTTCCAAAGTGATATTAAATACAGCCTCAGTTGGCTAAATCTGAGCAAGATTGCCTGGCAGTTGAGGACGTATTTCCAAACAGCTGCTTAGGCTCCCCTGTGGCATACGCTTAGGTCAGTGAATCCACCCTATCAAGACTTTTTCTACAGCAACCCGAAAAATCAGGGTTTGGATCTTGGCTTTTACAGCGCACATGGCCTTCAGCAGTACATCACCATGGATGCTTAGGGAGGGGCAGCTCTTGCAAAAGCAATACTTGGAAAGGGGTGGGAAGGCCACAAAGAACAGCTGAGCCAGTTGTCTTGGGGAACCTGCTGCATCTGGTTGTGTTCTTACATCCCCTAAAAGCGTCAGTGCCAAACCCGAGCAGTGCAGACACTCACATTCATATCCACTTCTCTCTACCCAGGTGAACCGCAGGGCTCTCAAACTGCCTGAAAAACACCAAAAGCCTCTTTCATGTTGAAGTGTAAAGCCACCAGTAATCCACCCTCTCCAGTAACTGAAGAGAAACAAATTAATTGAGATTTACAGGTGAAGCATTACCAGTATAAACACAGGCTGATGCTAGGAGCATCTCACTGCAGCCCCTTTCTGGCAGGGGGTTTGGTGGATCAGTTTGTGGTGAGAGCATGTGGGTACAGGGCACAAATTTTTAAACTCAACCTCTACAAACCACAGGAATTAGAAAGGTTTTATAAAAGTGTCTTTACTAAAAGCTTTAAGCCTAGATGGTCTGTCCCCATCACAGAGCAACAGGAGCCAGGATCACTAACGGTCTTGTGCACAACAGCTACACCCATCGGAGCATGAAGTGCTCCCAGGATTTGGTATCCTACTGCCCCCAGGAGCAGTAGGCAGAGGCTGCTCCTCAACTTATCTGCCTCATCCAAGCAGCTTCTAGTCCCTCCTTCCCACCTCGCCTTGCTGGCACATACCACACAGGTGCCATCCAGTTATATCATAGAACTTTCGTGCCACTGAGGCACCCTGGGGGATCCCAGCCAGCCCCTGGCTGCTGTTCCAGAACGGTTCCCATAGGCCATATTTGCCACGCCATGGTATCCCTGTAGACATGTCCCTGTAAACCACACTGCAGATATGCACCAATGCACAAGGCTACATACAATTTCTGAGATCGTGACACAGGAATCACCATCTGAATGAGCTCCTGCCCTTTTTCCCCTCTTTCTCCCCCTAAATACACCTGCACCATGGAGGTACAGTCCATTCTTACGTTCTGCCATTTCTCTAAAGGAATCCATATGTATTTATCCTGGGGAATGCCTGGTAGCCTGTGTAATATTTTTGGAAATAATTCTTTTCAAGGCATTTTAATCACTGTTGATGTATAAAAATAAATAACAGAATCTGTGACCAGATGGTGTGTTGGGTGACATGGGGCTCTCTTCACCAACATGCAACTGCTCACCAGCCTTTCAGGACTGCTTCAGGCTCCAGTCCTTGCAAGAGCTGCCTGAAAGCTCCTCTCAACCTAAACCAAAACCACCTTTGGGAAGAAGAGATGCTCTCCATTTGAGGGAGAGAAACATTTTCAGCAAAACCCAGGTGCCATGTATAAAAGCAAGAGAAACTGCTTTGTCCCTGCCCAGAAGCTACTGGAGTCAATCTTCATTGTAGCTCTGCAGGAGAAGCAGACATGGGATCTGCAGCTCCTTATTGCCTTGACTTTGCTTGAGAAATCTCTGAGCTTTCTATTCCTTGTGGGAATTTTTTTCTGCACTCCAAATCATTGCCGATTTTCATTGATCTGAAGAATGGGGAGTGAAATCCATTGCTTTTCTTCATTCAGAAACCACTCACAAGGTTTTGACAAAAGGCCAGCTTGGCTCAAAGCCGGGCCCATGGCTGGCTTGAAAATATTCCTGAACCTTTCAACAATCCCTGGCTAGTTTTCAAACTTAAAACAAAAGCCAAGATCAGGGAAAGTTTGCAAATTTTGAGGTTGTATAAGAAAACTTCTGTACAACTTGTGATAAATTCCCACCACTTATTCTCAGTTGTTTTCATGCTGGGAGAATCTCTGAATCTCCAAACCCTGCTCTTGCCTCAAAGAGCATAACCATATTTTTCACAAAAACAACTGGTCTGAGAGGTGTGGAGGAAGATATAGGCTGTGTCAGGAAACTACCTGGAAAACATACCGTCCAGTTTGCTCTTGTTTGAATGCATTCTTCCTTGTCTAAAGTGTCCCCAGGAGCACCATTATATAGGGAATGTTGTAAGTTTATGGCAGTGTTGTAAGTTGCTGGAGCTAGGTATCTCCTGCTGGGTCCATTCCTACAGCTTAGGAACAGGCAGGAATCCCCCTCTGAGCAGGAGAATTAAAGAGTTTTCTGAAATACTTGGCAGTTTTAGATATTCAGCAATATGACAGACCTCTTATTCAGCAACTTAAGAGTATTTAGTCACACACGGAGAAGTGGGAAATTATTTACTTCCCCCAGTGAAGGGAGCAGGAGCTGTAGCTGTCTAAGTAATGTGGAACAGAAATGCAGGTGCTGCAGCCACAAACAGAAAAGGAGACTGCATGCGCAGGACTGCACTGGTTGGGATGCTGCTCTGTCTGACATGGTCAGCTAGACACACACACAACCACACAACAGTTACTTATTAAATGGGAAAAACAAAATGGGAAATGTTTAGAACACAGTACTACTCTTATGATATTGCTAATTTGATAGTCTGTCCATCCACAGCTAGCAAGAAGCAAAAAAGGTCTGTATTGCTCACTTTTATCTCCACCTTGCCAGATTGACACCTGCAAACAAACATGTCTAAAGCCCCTTTGCAGAGGATTCCAAAAGCCAAAAATTTTTTCCTTCTCTTCTTCCTTTTCTTTCTTCTTTCTATTTCTTTCTTTCTGTCTGTCTGTCTGTCTGTCTGTCTATTCTGTCTATTCTGTATTCTATAAGCCTGAAGCTACAGATCAGGTTAAGCCTGAAGAAGCCTTCGTTAAATGTAAGCAGTATCACAGTCATTCAACTTAATGGGGATTTACACTATTTAAGAGACCACCCCTCTTTGTTCTGTATGCTAAGATTCAGCATGGGCATATTTTTATCCATCAGTGAACAACAAACGCTCACCAGATCTTTTCCCCCTTCTTCATGTCATAATACTGTTGAGACAACCCTACCTGGAGACCCTAATCCTGCCCCCCTTCACACACACACCCCCAACACCTGGAACAGCCTTTACATAGCAAGCCATCTGCCTCTCTCTCTCTCCAGTAAAAAGTCACGTTTCACAACCTACCACTCAGATCAGCGAATGAGCAGCACATCAGCAGATTTGCTGCCTGCTCAAAGCTACAAAACAGCAAAACATTTCCCACATCAGCTGATGGGCGTTAGATCCCATTTTACTACTGAACTCAGTAGCATCAAGCAGACAGAAAAGCACCAGGGAAACATCCATGTTGAGAGCACACACATGCACAGATGCACACTCAGACCCTGAAAAAACCATACAGATGGGTATCAGTGGAATAATACACGTAGTCATGCAGACTGTGTTGTTTCTGGCCAGCAACTCATTGTGCTGATTGACTGGAGGGGATTAGAAAGGACTCAACCCAAAAACGCAGCTCCTAATGCTCCTGCAGCTATTGCATAACAGAGACCGACTCCCGTCCCAAGCCCTGACCCTCAACTTACTCAAGGCAAGTTTAATGCTGTCGGGCTGCATAATGGAAACATCTACTTCCCAGTGATGAGGAATCTAGACGGGATACACCAGCTTCCCCAGGTCTGGGTTATTTGGTTGTTTGGGTTCTCTGATCAGCAGCAATAGGAAAGAAAGTACGGGAGTGTCACCAGGAAGGAAATAGAGTAATTTTATCCCAAATATTTCTACCAGGAGCTACTAGAAGCTTTCTGGGGTTTATTAACAGATATACACCTGCTATTAATAAACCCACTGAAGAAAGGAACCCTAAACCAAGAGAAACCAAATACATCCCAAAAGCAAGCTGCAAATCAGTGCACCTGCAGACCCTAGCTAAACTAAATGCATCTTAAGTCAAATGCGCCTAAAAAAACAGAAGGAGGAAAACACAGCAACCAAAAAGTCCACGATTAAATGGGTAAATGTCTCAAAGGCATGCAAGAAATATACAAACACTTCAGAATTGGCACTCCATTAAAAGCTACATGTTGAAGTAATATAAGGGGCCGTGCAGGAACTCCAGGTGCACGGGGAATAGCTGAAGTAACTCCTTTGAGATCTGTCACTCCAGATGTGTACAGGTGTTCGACAAATGAGGACAGAGCCCACCAAGTCAGGTGAAATCAAATGCCCTCCAACATTTGCCTGAAATCTGGATGCCCTGTGCCTAGCAAACTGCAAAGAGCTTTAGGGAACTTGGCTGGGTCCTGCGTCCCCCCTCCCCCCACACCAGCAAAAATGAATATTTGCAAAGGCCGCAATTGCTCATTATTTTCTGTTTTCCTGCGTGCGCTCACTAACTCCTTAGTAATGTTTCCAAGCAGCCAGGCTGGGAGAAGAACCGGGGAAGGGACAGGAACGAGACAACCAGGAGATGCTGCTGCCAGGGCCCCTTTGTTGAGCATCCCTCGGTACCCCTTGCCTTTTACCTGGAGATGCAGTCGCCATGGCAACGGGCGGGTGTTCCCTGGCAGAGCCGAAAACCAGCTGTTCCCGCTGCTGAGCCCCATCTCCATCCCGCAGCGGAGCCCCAGCTGCATACTGGTCTGCCCCGTCCGCAGCCCAGTGCACCCCAGTGCCTGCCAGCAGCAGGTCCTGGGGGTCCGGCGGGGCTGACATGCTGCCTGCAAGGCGGCCGCTGGTCTCCGGCTCTCAGGTTGCAGCAGGAGCCACCAAAAAAGCTGCGGTGGCCACCGAGGGCTGGATGGTGCTATGGCCGCACTGGAGTCTGGCTGGCTGCGGGGACTCGGAGCCGCTGCCGCTGCTGTTGCTGTATCTCCACTAGTGCTTATTACGCAGGTGAAAATGGCTTGTTTAGTTGGAGCCTTCCAGCCCTTGCGTCACCCTGTGGCTGGCATATCACAGGGCAGGAATCTGCCAGCCTGGCTGCTGCTCTCCCCCGTTTAACTGCTTCAGCAGGGTAGGCATCGGCTTGTGTGTATAAGGGAAGAAATGTCGCCTTCCAGCCAGGCACACACCTCCCCCTCCTCTTCTGCGCTCCCCCAGACAGCACACACCCCCCTCCTCTGCATCCCCTCTTCTCTAGAGCATCCCACAGAGTGCCGCAGCCAGGCACAGCAACGCGCCCACCATGGGAAAGCCGCTGGCTCCTTCTGCACCTCCAGGCTCAGCAGAGAGGGGCAAGACAGCCCACGGCGAAGCGCATCCTCAGAGCTCCCCATTTGCCCCTCCCGCCAGCCCCCAACCCAGTGGAAGAAGCCGCGCTCTGCTCCCAAGCACCTGGGTTTGTTTACCCAGTTGGCTCCTTTCTGTTTGCAGCCACGCCAGAGAGATGATCACAGCTTATTGCATCTAAATGACACTTGTCAAAATAAACTCACAGCAGGTGTCTGTGTGCCTTTTTTTTTTTTTCCTTTCCTTTTTTTTTTTTGGTGTGCCATTGTATTTGCTTGCTTACAGAGGCAGTGTGAACTCTCAGGGATCCTTGCTGTCACTGACAGCAGCAGTGGCATGAGAGACTGCAAAGGTGAAAGTACAGGGCAGGCTCTGTGACACTTCCCAGGTGACTGGGAACCAGTATCCTTGCCATCCTTTCACAGATGAGGGAACAGAGTTACCGGATCATTCCTGCATTGCACGGAGCTCCAGCACTAACAGGTTGAAGTAAGGAATATACTGTCTTGCAGAGGGACCTCTCTGTTGTGATGTGACAAGTCAAGCTACGAAGTGGAGAGGTAGAAGACTCGGCATCCATCTGGCTCTTTGCCTGTTGCAGCGACAGATCGCCAGCTGTGATCTTTATGTCACAGCATCCCTAGGCATGCTTCAGACCCTCTCCAGCTCCAGCATGCTTATGCTTGGGTTTGAAAACTTAACATGTTTCTACTCTCTCCAGGCAAGGGGGGAGGAAATTCAGGATAAGGCCACAATGCAAGACAACGAGCCTCAGAAGTAGCTTCCAGCATTTCCATTTGTGTTATTTTCCCAGGGAATCATCACCCTTATCCTCACTCCAGTCCAGGATCTATTTCTGGGAGCCATCCTGCTGCTGCCTGCATCCATGCTGCTCAGTCCCAGCTCCCCATGGCCCTTCAAAGATGGGCTCCTCAGCACGGTGGGGTGGACCAGGGACAGGGGTGTCCTTTTGGAGGTGTGCAGCCAAAGGCACCAGCATAAGCAACATGCTCACGATTAGCCAAATCACACTGGAAGTGAAGTGACTGCTGTGAATTCAGATAAACGCTGTCTCAAACTCTAAGTTGGGAAGGTGATTTTAAAGAATAAGATGTTATTCTGGTTGGGGTTGCATGGTTCAATTTTATTGTGGAGATACTGTAGGCTAAGACCAGCAAGATTTGGCTTTAAAAAGGGAAATCACATGACTGTTTCTATATTCTCATGAAAAAAACTCTTTGGAAGTAGCTATAAACTGGGTACTATCTTCTGCCTGGCCTGTAAGTTCTGGTGTCTTGTGGGACAGCTTCTGCAAATGTGATGCATGACATACCATGATCAACTGCACTTGTATGTGCAGGGCCCCATGGACTTCTGAGGCTCTGCCTGCCCTGACAGCCACGCTTGAAAACTCATCGTATAGGTTGGTGAGTTAGTGCTTGAGGCAGATCTCAACAGGCAGTGTGGGCCTAGCCACCAATAACTTCTTCCTTGTTTTGAGCTCACTAGGGTGATTAATTACCAAAAAACAATGACATGAAACACATTTCTCCCTTTTCTATGCTTTGTGTCCTATTTCAAGATCAGCAATGATTATAGAGGCCCTTTTACTTTCAGGGCAACGTATGCTTTAACGCAGCATGCAAGGCCATCTGGGCTAGAACAAGAAAACTACTCCAAACCACTTGGCTGAAATATGGCTATCCAGTGGGTAAAGACTACCAGGTAACCTCCTGTTGAGCCACTGCTTTGTTAAAACAGTTACAGAGGTGTCACACAACACAGTCCATCAAATTCGGTTTTACTTGTGAGTTACTTCCAGGTAATCCATACTCCAAAGACACCTGAGGTAGACAGAAAACATATCTTTGATACCAGTTTTTTGAATGAGGAAAAAGCTGCCTGACCCATGCGGCTCTGCTGAATCCCTTGTTGTAAACGCTGATTCTCTTGTAACTCACTCATAAAGCATTTATTAAGCATTATTTAACATTTTTGTGGGACAATGGTGGAAATATGCCCTTTAGTGTGCTCAAGGTGCCTTATATGCACAGGCTTATTGGATTTTCTTTATTTGTTATGTCAAATAGGACAGTGTTTGCTGCAGTTCAGTAGCATATGATTTTAGTCATCATGTTTGTACTGCCAAATCCCACACCTAGAGCTCACCTCATGAGCAATGGAGATAAATTTACCTAATTTGTACTTCTGTCTTTGACCTATACCACGTTGTGCACGGTATAATGAATGTCTGATTATGATTCTGGCAAGATTCTGGTGACTTCAAAGTTGCTATTAATAATGTTAATGATATACAGTATGTTTTCAAAAATATGTTGTCTCATAGTGCTTAATACATGTCCTTGTTCAGACTCTCTGGTTTTCTTTTGTGGCCATCACTCTCTGTGGCGGCCCTACGATACTATTTGTGTGAGTTGGTAATGGGCTGAAGGGCTCCGGAGGAGGCCTGTAAGAGCACCAAGCCCCTGACAGCTTTGCTGTGTGAGCAATATGCAATCACAAAGGTCTTCTGATAATGCAGCATCATCAGAATGTGTGCACACAGGACAGGCTAGGAATGATTCATTTCTACAGTCCAAAAAGGTTGTCATGATCTGAGGGTTGCTGGTGTGAACACAGATATTGTTACTACAGTAAAAGACTTAGAGGAAAGAGGGTGGACTGTGTGCTGTGCTTATTGAAGAGAAATGGGGACAAGTAGGGACAAGCACATAAATAAAGCAAAAAAAACGTTTTTTGCTTCAGGGTTCCCACTTGTAGTGCAACCCAGGGCCTTATTTTACCAGTTCCTGTACAGTCCCCAGGTGACCTGGAACAGTCTCATGCAATACAATCAGCCCTGCTCATCACCATGCAATATCAGGTGAGAAACTAGAGGTCTAATTTCAAACCTTGGATACAAATCCTGGGCTCTCACTGACTGTCACAGGTGTGGCACATACATTTCTGATAGCAAAGCTTTGGTTTGCCAGGATGAATGAAAAAAAAACCATCAACAGGAACAACAGGACAGATACTCAAAAATCTTGATCGATCTATTTTGCGAGCTTATACAGAAAACTTTGAACTTGGCACAACCTGTGCTGTCATGTATAAGGTTATGTCACTAAAGAGTTTTCAGGCTTTTTTAAGATCCCCGCAGGAAGATTAGGCTAGATGAAGATTTAATCAAATGTGTACTTAAGAGAGGTGTGAATTTAAGTAATACTCGGCACAAAGGAACAAAGATGATTACTTCCTGTTTTCAGTGAATTTTCAAAAGCTCTTGGTAGTCTACATCATATTGTGTTGTGTTGAAAACTGATTTGCAAAGGGCTCATCTGTCTCTGCTCATTGGTATTTAATTCTCTTGCTCTTCCCTTTGGACATTATGAATCTCTGAATGTATGAAGTCTGAAAACATCTACACACAAATTGCTTCTCTTTCCATTATAGCCTTTGTGTTCTGGGTCTGATGTATGCTGCTGGGCCAGAGTGACTTTGAACCTCGAGGGGATTTTTGATCTCCGATGTAACATTACCAGCAAAGAGCACAGGGCTTGGCAGGGTATATCAACTGATTCAGCAACAGAAAAAAAATCTCCTCTTCCTCAAGGAGGTTCTAGAATAAATTAATTGCAATAGGAAAATGCAAAGCAAAAAAAGAAAAGAGGCTTCTGACATAACTGGGAAAACAAAGATAAGTAAAACAACCTCCCCCTACCCCATAGAAAATACTCCAGCACTGTAGCAGCTACAGTCTGGTTTTCAGTTCACCATATCTGCACTGTAGGCCACCTGGTTTCCACGTGTCTCACACCCTCTCCCCCAAACAGGCAAACCTCTGGGAGTGTATGATAGCACTGGCCTGGCCAGCATGAATGAATTTCCTTCCACAGCATGCAATCAAATTTTATTTGGACACAAGCAGGTAGAAACCGCAGGAGCCATGCTGTGGAGTAAATCAGGCATATGACTGCCCTACAAGGCATAGAGAGCTACTGGGATTTCCAAGGCAAGGCTGGATTCCTGGTGAGAACAAGGACTCCTCCTGGTCAAGCTGAACTACTCAAAACTGTCACTGCAGAAAGACAAATGGCCTGAGAGAAAAGCTGGCCTGTGGTGGTGGCTCTACCCACAGCGAAGGCCATCTGTCATCTTTCAGTCCACCAAGCAGTGGTCCTTCCAAGGGAGCCCCTTGGACCTTTGGTCTCCATATCTTCTCCCTCTCCACTGTTGCAAGGTCTGTCAGTGAAGCAGGGCCAGGCAGCCTTTCCAAGGTCATTTTCACCTATGCCTCCCACTGCTCCAGCTGCAAAGGCCAATGCTTCAGGTTTATCTGGAAATAGTTACCCCAATCTCCTGCAGAGCTTCAAGGCATCATTGACCTCCCTGCTTGCCCCACAGCACTTCTGGGACCCACCACACAAGCTCTGCACTATCTCAGCACTGCTTACAAACTTGGAGTAAGTTTCTGCATCAGCCAGTGGGTCTTAGAACCAATTTTGCTACTGAAACCACAAGCATCCCAGTGCCAGGAAAGCAACAGCAAAACTGGTTAAGCTCAGGAAAGACAGAAATTTGAGTATGGGTGTAATAACAGTCTTCCTGGACAAACAGATGTGTACAGTATGCTCTGCTATGTAATGAATGACCGCAGAGATGAGACAGGTACTCAAGTCCAAAAACAAAAATTATTTTCTGGAGAGAGCTATCTCTTACCATGTGCTGTAAAATTAAGAGATTGGTTCAACTGGGGGCTCTAGTAAGTGCAGTTTCAAAAATACTAGAGTCTAAATAGTAGCATTTTTTACTGCATATTGTGTAGTGTAACCTTCCCTAACTTTCAAAGGTCACAGCAACAGTTTTTAGCTGACAGTTTGTTGCTCTGAGGTCTGCCTGGCTATAGCCATAGCAGAGCAGTATATAAAGTCCCTGGCTGGCCCTTTAATTCCCACATCATGCAAGAGCTTTCAGCATCTCTAGCCCTCCAGTTGTAATGAAATGTGATTAAAGGTGGTGCCTTCCCCGGGTAAGCCTGACTGACTGCTCTGTCCTTCATCCCCTCCACATCAACAGCCGGTCTAGGAGCAGCGAGGATTACCTCTCTTTCTCTGAAAAGGGAGTTTTACAAGGAAATCCATGACAGGAGCTTAAATAGCAAAACTGCTGACCACATGAGCAGGCACTGCCATAGGATGCGCATGTATCAGGTGTCAGAGAGGAGGAAACCCACCAGGCCCCTGATAAACACAGACTGTTTCCCCCTTCTTCTAAGCTTCAACCTCTTTATAGAGGAGAGATGAACAGAGTAGACAGGTGAGTAGGTGGGAGCCCAGCATATGCAAGATACATTCAGTAGTGGCCTAGATTCAGCAGTGCTTGGTAGCTGAATTGCCATCCATGTCTGAAAGGCTCTGCATTCACCTCTAGAATATATGTCTATTGAAATGACTCCCTGTCCTGGAGGACACTGGACCAGGATTCTGCATCTGAATCCATGATCTTAACTGGTGATACTGTTTGCAAGTACATCCTCCATGCAGGAGCAGACCTCTGTGTGCTATTGCAAGTGTTGTTCACGAGTGTCTTCAGAACAGTAACCTTTTTCTCTTTTTACAGTGCTCATCCTCGGGGCCCAGCCCAGGGTTATTAAAAGGAGAAGCATTAGAATTTGTCCTGTCAGAGATTCCCAGCTGCATGGAACAGGACTTCCTTCTTCAAGCCCTGGCAGCGCAGTTTCAGAGGCCAGCGATCACTGAGAAAAATGTTCAGACTGACACCAATGGGTCTGGTGCTGTTTAATTTCACTGTTAATGATCCAGCTGAAAGTATCAGACAAGACAGTCTATTTGACCTCAGAACAGAACATACAGTGGCCAGATGTTTATATGGGCAATGGTGTTAACACTGGTAAAAGAGCAAAAGTAAAACAAAATTAACAACAATAAAAATACCCACAGATTTGCTTTTGGGGGAAGCTGAAGAAAGTGAGGCAAAGGTCTAACCAGAATTGCTTCTATCACCGGATAGTTTGGTTGGTACCCAAAAGGTACAGCCAGCTGC
This sequence comes from Phalacrocorax carbo, assembly GCF_963921805.1. Lineage (NCBI taxonomy): Eukaryota > Metazoa > Chordata > Aves > Suliformes > Phalacrocoracidae > Phalacrocorax > Phalacrocorax carbo. Next base: position 32,391,689 of record NC_087521.1, on the reverse strand, counting down.
CAGAGAAGAAGCAGCAGTTTTCTTTATGAATTCTCATTCTCTTGCATTACATCAGAAGGTATTTGTGCACAGAGTGCTCTGTGCACTTACACAGCTCCACAGTGAGTCCATTAGCGGTTAGCATTCGAGTCCTGATTTATGCTGATACAGTACATGCATTTATCAGATTGAGTGTTGATTATGTACTGTTTGCAAATCTCTGGAAACTCATAGATGCTAAAGATTACAGCTTGCATGGTGAAGGAAACAGAAATGGCCTGATATGCCTCCATTTAGGATCTGGCATGGTACAGAGGGTACCGGAGAATCAGCCTATGGAGTAAAACCTGCAATCACCTCAAAAATACACAAGAGATTACACCTTTTAGTGTAACTGAGAGACACATCCACCAGAACTCCTGCAATATGCAGACCCAGAACTCCTACAATATGCAAATATTGACAAAACTGCAGTGAAAGGGAACATATTCTTGATAGGCACAATGCTCTGTGCCCAGAGATACCTCTAAGCAATTGTCACCTGGAGGTAATCAGCAATGCTTCTAAGAGTTGCTAAGAGGATATCAATGTGTCTGCCATTGGTTCATCTGAAGATACAGTGATAATAGGTAACCTGAGAGATCAAGTTTAATGTAAGAGGTCTGAGGACAGAGAAGTCTGCATATCATAAAACTGAACACTGCAATAGATACCTCAGCATAACCTTGATAGCTGGGATTTAAATTCCCCTAATGAGCAACATAGTTGTCTTTTCTTCCATTTTTTATAGCACAGACCTCATTTTCTTGCTTTGTATACAAATGAGAACAAAGAACATCTTTACAGCAGCCACTGAGGCCAATTCATAAATCAAAATCAGGCTCAGAACTCCCCATTTCTAATTATTCGTTTAGATATTTCTTATGAGAAGAAGTTATGTGAGCAAGAGGCCAGTGCCTGTTCATTAGCTGGCTCATACCCAGTCAACCCTGAGCACGCCTACTCTTATCTCGAAATAGACAGCAAGTAACGGATGTGTCTGGTTGCCCTTCTGAGCTGGCTCTACTTGCCTGAAGGTTAGGTGTTACAATACTGAATATTTAGGCTAAAATACTGAATTTAACCCTTTGCCAGTTGGTGCCCACACACCATCTATGATATGAGAACTGTAACACTCTGTGGTGCAAAGTTAAACACAGTTCTGAGGTGTTGGGTGCTAGAGGCCCACAGATGGCTGAGTCAGGCAGGGATTGCATTTTGCCAGTGTGAAGACAAGCTAGAGTTGTACTGAGACCTTTAATCTATTTTTTATTAAATTAATGAAATTAGATTCCAGTTAGCAGAAGTGCTGTAGAACCACGGTCTATTTCATATTTGTAATTAGTCCCATTGACTTCAAAGAAGCTGTTTTTGTATAATATTTGCAGGGTTGGGATTTGTTTTTGCATTTAATTGATATATCATTTAGCACTTGATATCAGCACTTCAAAGGGAACATTATTGCTTTACATTTCAAAATCACTTTGTAGTGCATTCTGTATATCACATTATTCAAATTGGAGAGAACAACCTGCAAATTTTTACTGGCTCTACTCATCTGTGGCTTTATTTCATGAATTAAATGTTTGCAATGAACACAAGCCTACGTTCCCCAAACTCTAGCTGATGTCAGTGCTGAAAAAGCAAACCCAGGCAGGATTAATCTCTGATATAAATAACCCCTAAAATGATAATTTTTATTCTCTGCATCTTGCAGTGGAGTGGGTAGATAAGTAAATAAATCTGATTACTTGTTTTTATAACTTATGGCTTGGTCTTTTCTTAATGTAACTTAACTTTTGCAAAAATCAGGACCTGAACTGAAAACAGGGCTCTGCTCGTTTCCCATGAAGAGCCACATTCTATAATTAAAGTCAGCTTCTGCCAAAAAAGTGAAATCAGATCCAGGGCCCTCTGCTGGATTGTGAAGAAAATGTTACCTTCCTCAAAATGCCAAGATGAATCACTGCCTGGAAAGTTCATAGGATGCATCAACATACAACTTTGGCCAACAACATTATGTTTATGAAAATAGAACTACTACAGGTTACGACTCATCTCTGTGACATCAAAGTGGGTTTTGCCACTCACAAGCAACATTACAGGGAAGGTTTCCCAGAGTAAGGCATAAAGAATCTTATTGTGCCCAAGAAGAAAAAAAACAAGGTCCCATTCATTGTAATTTCCTTATCTGAATTCTTATCAACTCATTACAGCTGAACATGGTAGAACAATAGATAAGAGAAATCTATAAGAGCCATTGAAAGGTGCTGTAAGAGGAGATGAGCTTCTGCCCTTCACAGAGCTTGGGGAGCTGGGGACTAAAATTCAAGCAACTGAAATGAGTTGAATATTTTCTGTGCTTTACACTTGGAGGTCTTATAGAACCATAGAATTGTTTAGGTTGGAAAAGACCTTTAAGATCACCACGTCCCACCGTTAATCCAGTACTGCCAAGCCCACCACTAAACCATGTCCCTAAGTACCACATCTACATGTCTTTTAAGTATCTTCAGGCACAGTGACTCAACCACTTCCCTGGGCAGCCTGTTCCAATGCTTGACAACCCTTCTGGTGAAGACATTTTTCCTAATATCCAATCTAAACCTCCCCTGGTGCAACTTGAGGCTGTTTCATCTTGTTACTTGGGAGAAGGGACCAATACCCACCTCTCTATAACCTCCTTTCAGGTAGCTGTAGAGAGCGATAAGGTCTCCCTTCAGCCTCCTTTTCTCCAGACTAAACAACCCCAGTTCCATCAGCTGCTCCTTATAAGACTTGTTCCATAGACCCCTCACCAACTCTGTTGCTCTTCCTTGGACACGCTCCAGCACCTCAATGTCTTTCTTGTGGTGAAGGGCCCAAAACTGAACACAGTATTTGAGGAGTGGCCTCACCAGTGCTAAGCACAGGCGGACGATCACTGCCCTAGTCCTGCTGGCCACACTATTGCTGATACAACCCTACCTAAGGGTCACCTTTCAAGTGGTGGAAATATCGCATGTTCCCATAATCCTGTCATCTACCCTGGGCAGCAGGAGCTTTGTGAGCTCTAGAACCTGTCAACAAAGCAAACTGGAGATAGGTGTTAGGAAAAAAAAAAGTAGTGAGATAACTGGGCTCCCAGGACAGCATGAGAAAGGCTAACTCCAAATGGAAGGATTGTGATGCTAATAGGAAGCATTTCAGGTCAGCAGCGTCTCTGTTCAGCTGTTAGTAGAACAGATTTCACAAGACCATTCTGCACAAAATTAACCTGGAAGACATGCTTGATTCTTCCATGTCATATACACAATTCTTGTGACATTCCTAAAGAGGCTTCTGAAAAAGGGGGTAATCTTGGCAACTGTGGCTCTCCAGCCAGGGATGAGAAATCAAAATGAGATGAATGCGTAAGTGACCACATAATTCAATACAGGATTGAAAACTTAAAAGCTGTGAAGAGGCTGGTTGATGTTTGCCTTGTGGAAACAGGGAGGAATCATTTGTGATTCTGTTTTTTCTGACTTCTCAGAACCTTCTTAGTATCTCCTACTTGCAGCTGTATTAAGCTACTAGTTTAATTGCCTTTGTGCTCATTAATGGTGGATACATGGGGTTTTTCTGCATCTTTAAATGTTCATGATTTTATATAAAATAAGTTTTGAAATAGTTTTGGTTAATATGGTAACTTCCAAGAAAGTTAAACATTTTAAATGACACTATCTCAAAACAGTGGTTTGGATTCTGGTTTTGTATTTCCATCTCCCAGCTGAAGCAGTTCAGCAGAAATGGTAGGAGATAATTCATTATTCTGAAACTGCATTTTTAGTCATGTAAGTATTGCCAACAGGGTTTTGTCCAGCTCTGGTATTCTCAGTATTGAAAGTTACATCAAGTGAGTTCATGAAAAAGAAATGTGAGAACTTGAAGTCTTTTTTACTTTAATTATTCATCCGTCAGTCCTGAACAGAGCCAAAAATTTCAATGCTTTTAGCAATTTGATTGTACATTAAGAATAAAGGGCAACTGCTTGACATCTGTTGTGTAAGTGGCCATGGTCAGATACTAAATGCTACCAATGCATGTTTATTCAATCAAGGAATGCAAATGTCAAGGCAGTAGATTAAAAGATCTCTCCGAGGACAATGAAATTACTTTCTACCAATATGCATGCGAACAAGTCTCAAAATATAAAGAATCAAAATTTAGTTTGAATTAAAATGAGAAAACTCATTCAGAGAGCTTAATTTCCCAAATACGTCTGCTTTTACTATGGCTTCTTTTCCATTAAAACAGACAATCAATGAAGTTAGAATTTGTATCTTCATCTTCTGTTAAAGATCTGTTCCAGTTCACTAAAAACACCACTGTGAAGCCAATACCTGTTGGTGTAATGACCCTCTCTAAAACATGCACTGTGCCTAGTACCACGGTGATATGCTGAAAAGGATCCAGTGTATTATTTCAAAGACGCACTAAAGCTAAGCACCAGCAACCGTTCTTGTAAGAGAAAAACATTTTGACCTGTTTTTTCATCCTGTTGTATCTTCCATATGTTCCAGTCTCCATACCATCACTTTCACCACTGATATGGAAAATAATGTTCCAGCAGCTCTAAACAGAAAACCCACTGCTCTGTTTGTCATTCAGGTGACAGAAGACCCTCTTGTGTGCCTGAGAAAGAGGGGGAGGGGATCATTGAGCATTTCCAACATCATATTTCCCAAAAGTGAAACATAAAATTAGATGGCAGCTTAATATTCAAAAAAAGTAATCTTCAGAGAGAAGAAATATGCTGTTTAAAGACAAAACTAAAATTAGAAGCTAATTTTGTAGTCTGCACTGGCCAATCCTTAAACCTGAGGTCTGATCTTTTAAGTACTGACTTCCGTGGTTAGTGCCTTACTTATGTAAACATTCCTGAAGCCACCCAGTTCTTTCAAGACATTTTGAACCATGTAGCTGGAAATGTTCGTCCTGAAGCTCCTCTTGAAATGTGTACCTCCTTGCTGGCTTCTCTCTAGGATGCAGACCCTGCTCATACTGACAACGTGGAAATCTGACACCACTTGCCTGCAAGCCGAGGTGAGCAGGTAGGAGTCCCCAGCCCAACAACCATGACTTTTGGTCACTATTTCCTCCCTTTCAGCAACTTCCAAAGAGAATCTATCTCCCTGTGTATCATCTTTGCCAGTGGGCTCCAGGGTTTGAACCTTCAAGGCCCTGTAACTTGACTCATGATGAAGACAGACGAATTAAGATATTCATTACACTGGCCACTGCAGGGCACATCTTGAAAGTACCCTGATTACTGCTTTATTCAGTTTTATTTTAGACAACCCAAATGATGAGTCATCATGAGTTCCTTTGGGAAATATTTCATAACCACTTCACTCTCAGGAAGTTTCTCAAGAAAGTAGTTCTCCCTCTACCCTTCAAATGTTTATGTTCGTAAATCTACCTTCACTTTATAAGACAGAATTGCTTAAAATACAAAAATATAAGGGACTTCCTGGCTTGCCAGGCACAGCCGTCTTCTATTTCAGGCAACAATATCACATAAACTGTTCACTGTCATTTTGAAATAAGGTACAGTGTTCTGTCCCTCTTATTTCTACTGGAAAGCTGTTCCAAAAAGTCACTCCTCTTAGGGCTAGACAAATTCTTTCAATTTCCAGCCTGAATTTATTAATGTCCAGTTTATAGCCATTTCTTCTCATGCCAAGTGTACTTTAGCTTAAACAACTTTTTCCCCTCCCTGGTGTTTTCTTTGCTGAAGCGTTCATAGCTTCCCAAAAGTCACTCCCTATTTTCATTCTGCTGCAGGTTTTAAACTTTGTGTAATTTGTTCTGGTTTTATTATTAACAGTCTTCTGAAAATAGCTGCAGTGTTGTAAACATGCTTTTACTATAGTTGTATCAAAAGAGACTTCATGACAATGCCTCTATCTGTGCAGATCAAATTGACCATTTCCGTTTCAGTACACCACTGTCATTTAATTTTCCTGTTGCTGTTCACTTAACCTCTGCTTTTCTATGCACCCACCAACATTACTACCTCCCATTGAGAATAGGAATTTGTAGGGAGGAGGGGCAGAGCAATTCCCGGATGTATCAGTTTACAAGAGAGCTCATTTTTTTAAAACTAATTTCCAGATTCCATTTCCTGGTTGCTCTTTTTTCCCCCCAGTTGGTGTTTGCACCCTTTTCCAGAGCTGGATCGTTTACACGTTTTATAATTGTGCTTTTAAGTGCTCTTTTAGATAACAGAAGCTCATTCATGAAAAGTAGCTCTAATACAGATTTTTTCAGTCTCGCTCAACTCACTAACTATTGTCACTGTGCATTATCATGGTCATTCCAGGAGCACATCCCCAGTAATTAGAACCATAACTCCAGCCTGTTGTGTGCCTCAGACAACTGCCCACACTTGCCTAGCAGTGTCTTCAAAACATTTTCAGGGATGCATCACGGAAAAGAAACTCTATGGCTCATGTACTCAGGAGCTACTTAAAAAACCTCCCCATTTTGCCACGTGCTGAGCATTAAGACGAGAGAGAGGTGAACTGTCCAACACTCCCAGGAGTCAAAAAGGGTTGCGAAGTCTGGTCAGCCAGGAGCTATGCTACTGGGATTCAGCCAGTCCAATGGCTTGGTTATAAAAACTAATGACAGACAAAAGGAAAGGAAAAGGAAATAAAATAAGAACTATAAAAAGCCGTAATAAGTCAAGCCAAAGGGTTGCCCAGGATCCTGTCTCTGAGAGGATCCAGTTGCAGCTGATCAGAGAAAGTGCAGACAGAGAGGGAAACCAGGAGTGAAAACCACTCCCTTTCACATGGGGTGAAAATCCTCTGCCCTCCTTCCTCAGTATACTCTTGCAGAGTTCCTGCAATCTTTGCTGAAAGATCTTCCGAGTCAGATACTGAAACTGCATCCTTCTGTTCAACAACCTTTGATGGAGGTATATCCATAAATTTGTCTAATCACATTTTTTATTCATTTATGCTTTCAGCTTCCATGACATCCCGTAGCAATGAGTTCCACAATTTAATTAGAGGCTTCTTGAAGAAATACTTCCTTTTGTTTGTTCTGAACCTGCCGGACAATTTCATGATGTGCTTGTATAGCAAGGAATAATGGCTGCTGTTCCCTATTTACATCTTCATGCCACTTGTGCAGTATATTTTATATGCTTTTATAAATAAATATATATATGTATTTTATATCCCTCTGTGATTTAGTAATCTGCTTTCCACGGCGAGCACTTCTATTTAGGCTCTCCTCATATGGAAATTATTCTATACTGATGGCTATGTTAAGTACTCTTCCCTAAGCATTTTCTAGCTATATTGTAAAAAATTTTTGTGAAGGAGGAACCGGGAAGAGGCCAAACTGCTTGTATGTTATAAGGTGTGGGTACACTGGGGATTTGCTGCTGCAGTTTTGTTGTTTCCCCCTTCAGTGGTTTTGAACTTTTTGTCTGCTTTTTTCATTGCTCCCAAACATGGAAGTCCATTTTCACTGAATTATCCCCAATGACTGAAATCTTTTTTCCTTGGATGTGGTAGCTGATTTAGAGCTCATCAGTGCATAGGCAGTTTCTCCTCATGTGCAGCAGTTTGCAGTTATCATGGAGTTTTATCTACTGTTTCATCATCATACAGTTGTTCAAATTCTATGAGGTCCCTTTTGCAACTCTGCAGATAGCTTTTGTTTTTACTAACCTGACTAATTCCGCATCATTCATAATTGTTGTCACATCACTGTTCTCCTTTTTCCATACCATTTCCCAGTATGTCAAGCAGCACATACCCAGCATATCTCCCCGGAACATTACTGGGAGGATCCATCCATTGAACACTATGCCCACTGTGACTCCTCTTTTCAGCCATCATTTCCCACTCTCCTGCCCCTCCACTCACTCAGCCTCCCCTCACTTCCCTCCCTCATGCCCAGCTTGCTAATTCTTCTCACAGCACTAAATCAATGCTCCAGCACTTTGCTGTGACATAGGCAATTTTAGCCATTTGTGTTCTCTGGTTTTGGAGACTCTGCCCTTTGGGAAGCACAGTGGCACCAGCCTGCTTCAGACCCTGACTTTCCAGCAACGGAAATATTCCTCTGGATATGCTGCAGCCATTGTTCCTGCACAGTAAGGAACGGCACGTCATGGCAGGACTGCATACTGTGTAAAGAGACCACAGTACACATGCACAGCAAAGGAGGATACTCATCACATGAACCCTAAACCCAGGCATGCATGAAGCAGCTCCATGTCTGCTAAGTTGACCCTCGCTGCATTCATCTTTCTCTGGTGGCAGGGTAAGTAGCAGAACTTCTTTTGCACAAATGGGTGAAGATCACCTCTCACTGATTCTGTCTAGTGATACATGGGTCCTATGGGAGAGGCTGGAGAATAGGGTTTGCAGCTTTGCAGGCAAGTCCCAACAGCTGGAGAGACTGCCTGGATTTTTTACAACTGCCTTAACAGAATTTTGGCCCATCTCCTCCTCTTCCGGTGAAACAGCAGGCAGAGGGACAACAGGATCTAACCCACATAACCATCTTTTGAATCCAGCTGTAACCCCAAAAGACTAGAGACTAAGAACAGTGTGTAAACTAATGGTAAAAGAAGCTGTTGCTTGCTGCCTGGCTTCCACCCAACTTCAACCTCTGGTATCTCCTTTGGTGGCTGAGAGTCTAGAGAAAGAGAAAAGAAGAAATTTGTTTTGCCAAGAGTACTGCCAGCACCAAACCCCACTGCAGTGAGTGAGCACTGAATGTTTTAGCCATTGAACCAGAATTTAGGGGCATGTTGTGGACTATTGCTTCCCTGTCCACACATCACCAATTTCTGTTTTGTCTCACACCATAACCTCATAAATAATCCTCAGGGACACAATTCATGCAGGCAGATTCATTTTGCCATAACTTTAAGTGGAACAGATGAAGACAGTGTGGTCTGTGTTTGATGTTTCCTCTCACAGGATGTATCTGGATAGGAAAATTGGCACAGCCATTCCTTCCCCTGCAGCAGAAGCAGCATTCATCTGCATACTCCTGTGATCTCTGTAACTCATCTGACTGAGGTAGCACTATATTATACTTTTAGTAATATCTGTCAAAAAAGTAAGATGAGATTTTTTTATTTTAGTTGAAAACTGAAGACTTCCCTTCCCTTGATCAATGGCCAGTTTCATCAGATCTTGTACAGGTGTTACCACTCTACCAGTGACAGTCCCCCCACCTAAATCCCCTTGAATTGAGTTTTGAGAGGTATCTGTTTCAAATACACATTCCACCAAATACAAGGCAGATTTTGGATTCCCTCTTTCCAGTACGTTTTATAATTCTATTAAAAAAGCAATCAAATCTGCCTGGCAGGAGACAATCAGTCTAACCTGCTGCTAGTTCAATATACACACTTTCATTATCATCACCAAATTTAAGATCTTTCTCATTCTTTCCCCTCTATTTTGTTCAGTATTTCCCTAGAAATGTGAGCTAGTTTTGGAAGAGGAAAGCTGCTGCCTGAGCCTGGCTTTATTACCTCTGTGGCAGCACAGTCCTAGACCTGTCACACTGCGAGAAGCTGCTGGGGTGTTGGGTGGCCTTTTTAATGCATCCTTTGTGGTTGACCAATACAAAAGCCAAGTAACAGTAACAAATTCATTAACCTCTGTCCTCTACTTTTGTGGTCCTGAGGCTCAGAGCTTGTCTTCCAAACATGATAAGACAGTCCTTAAGGCCTTACTCACTATGTGCTACCACCATTACAGTACAGTACCATATACTCCCTCTGTGGCTTTGTTCATTGATGAGTCAATGAACATTTTAGCATCCCGTTATCTTTAAATATCTGAGTATTTCTGAAGTCAGGCTTGATGCAAAAATTAGTACAAGTTTGCCCTGAACTAGCATTTCAGCCTCCTTCATGGTTTTCATAATTGTTTTCAAACATCTTACTTGATCACAAATTGCAGCATAAAAATTGGAAAATAATTACTTGCCAGTATCACTTTGAATTTTTAGAAGTACACGTGTCGTGGTAGTAAATCCAGTGCACTGGGCTGTGAACAGCAGAGTGTGTTAGGTCTCAATTTCTTCCAGCACAACCATTTATCATACACATCTTCTTCCCCCTAATTTACAGAGATGTGATGCAAACAACTACTCCCATATATTTCCCAGGAAATCATCTTATCCTCACAGCCAGTATAATCCAACTAGCTAAGTTCTTTTTTATATTTTTCTCTAGAGCTCTCTTTTCCTTCCATCCTTGTTTTCCATTAAATATTTTCTGTTTTCTTCCTCAACATGTAAACTGTAGGCAAATCAATTAGATCTTGGCTACCTCTCTTGGCTTTTTTCTCCTCTTACTGTGGAGTCTCCCCCCAGACTCCTCCTGTTCTGTTCTGTTCTGTTTACTGTCTCACAACCATGACTGTTCTCCACCACTCTGCTATAATGGTCTTACCCATGATTTTCAACCCTTTGTGCTCCCCTTACCTTCTCTGCTTTTGCAGAATCTGTTGTGCTGTGCAATTCCCCAGAGCTGTAGTGAAAAAGGGCTCTCATCATCTAGGGGGTACATATGGACTATATAAGTAAATATCCATCAATCTGAAGCAGTTCCCCTCGAGCACTGGAAATACGTGAACATAACCCTTGTACTGGAGAAACAGCAACTTAGCCACCTTTGCCTCTGAAAGCACAGACAACATAAGCCTTATCTAGAAAGCTAATTAGACCCTGAAGTGCAGAACTGGTTCATAAAAAAAGCTGCTAATTAGCATGTCTTTCCATCTTTTAGTCATCTGTTGGAATTAATTTGATCTGTGGGAAGCACAACCAAGAAACAAGTGTTGTTGGCTTTCTTCATTACGTCTGCTCTCCCTCTTAATCCCTGAAGGCACTTTTTCTGCTCACATGTGTTATGTTGCTGTAGATAGCAAACCAGCCTTTGCTACTGTTGCTCTAGTGGGATTCTTAGAAGGAGTTTAGTTTAGCGAAAGAAATAATTTCAATCACAGCTGGCCCAAGATGTGATCAAGAATATGATGCAGTACCACAACCAACATTCTGGGGAGCCACATTTCATCTTTTCTGCAAGAAGCAAAGCACCTGATGCTATCAGTGTTTGTGTGTCTTCTCCTAATAGAGAAATTCTCTTACTGGTTGCACTGGCTGGAAATTCTCTACTGAGACCCACACCCATGAATTACCCCACTGTGGGAATGAATGTTGACTGACACAACGTGGCCCTTATGTGTGGTTTTTGCTTTTTCTGTGATTTTTTTTCTTATTTTGCTTTTTGTTGGGGTGGGGTGGTGGTGTTTACTTCCTGCTCTTTTTCCAGTTGCATTTGAAAGAGCAAGGAGATCCAGGTCCAGGTGCAACTCTTACAATTGTTACAGAGGTGGTAAGATGAAGGTCTGGAAATGGTGTGTGCATGAAATTTTCAACATCAGATGTCACAGAACCAGTAGAACCAACCTTTTCTCATCAGAGAAAGACACATTCTTTACTCCAAAAATGCAATGATAGAGTGTCCTGAGGCCTAGTATCCAGTTTCTATATTATGCTCAGAAAGACTGGTATATTATACTGCTAAAATAATTTTCCAGAAATGTGAGTGCAGCCTTTCAGCTGTACTTCTGAAACCATAATCCCTCTCCCAGAGCAACTGAAGGCAGTTGTCAGGCCTCTTGATAGTCAGGGGCTGCAGAGGCCTGGCACATCTATTAATGGAGTCATTCTATATTTCAGATGGACTCGGCCACTTGGGCTTCTCAAAATTCTCCTTTGCTTTGGCAATATCAGCATCTCAACCTCAGAGCACAGTCACTTCCATAACAGAAATTCCTACATAATCTTTTTGGCCCTAGAACATTTTTACCTACGGAGATACAAGAAGAAGAATTCAAGACACATTTTTTTGCATCTTTTCAAAAGAAATACATCAATTGTGGTTCTCAGAACTGGGCAGGAATTCTTCACTTTCTTTTTTAATTAACTATAACACAACCACAGAGCCTTAAGTCCTTCTTTGAAAAGTAGAACTGTTTTATTATTATTGTTAGGACAAGTTGATCATTTCTCAGTCTTCCTTTGCCCAAAGTGTAACAATGTTTAGCAACCTTGAGGAAATGTCATTAACTTATTCATTTGTATTAACATAAAATATTAATTTTACATATTTAGTAATTTTGAGTCCTTTAGACTGTGTTACAACTTTTTTTACAGTGGGAACCTAGTGACAACTAAATATGATTCCCTGCTAGATGATTTCAGAAATGGCTTTATGATCTGAATGGCTTTGATACTTATGTTTTGGAGGTTTGTGATCCATAAAACTGTTCAAAACTATAAATTGGGGGTTTCCTCCTCTATCACAATAAGTAAAAAGCATACTCATTCCATTTCCTGCTATCAATCTTCAGTCCAGGAATTTGAACAAGAAATGTATTCCTTATGCAACATAAAGGGATTTAAACTTGTACAAATAGTTCAGAGAAATTATGGAAGCTCTTGACATAGTCAGCTGAGCCTTAGAAACTTCCCAGGTTGTTGCTCTCCTACAGCAAAATCTAAAAAGTAATGTAATATCAAAGTGCCACTGAGCATATCACTCTTTTTTCTTGCACTCACTAACCTTCCCTGCTCAATCAGATTAACATTTGCCATAAGTCTTTGGTTTTAGAATTTCCATTACCAGAGACTTTTAAAAACAGGTTACATAAAGAATGTACGGGGAAGGTTTGGAAAAAGTCTATTCTGCCTTAGAGCAAAGGGGTGAATTAGGTGAATTCTCAAGGTGCTTGCTAGTCTTATTTCTGTGATTCAGAAAAAAAAAAGTTTGATGAAAGGGAAATAAAAGAGAAAAAAAATGTTATTTCAGAATTTGCTTAAGCTGGTTATGTAGGAAGTACATTACATGCTTAAAATAATGTTCCAATGCAATTATGTTACCAGGTCTCTTCATCAAAAGATACAAATAGCCCCAGGAAGATTTGCTGATATCAGATCTAGGATGCTTTTCTCATCATACCTCTCAGACTGGGCTAGTAGGGCTTGGCCCTTTTTCAACCATGCAGACAGACCAATTAAGGTATTATTTCATCCTGGAAAGCTGACTGCACTTGTTCCAGTCCAGCAGGTTTTCAATTTCCATTGTGCCTCATAGACAAAGAGATATGCTAGTCATCCCGGAAAAAATGCAAGGAAAGAAAAACAGGTGAAAATTTTTCAGCGCATTTCATTGTGGCTTTCAAGTGCAATTCTTTCACCTCAGATACTAGGCAAAACGTTCCAATGCTCCTTCTGTGATGCTTTTTGAGGTTCACATTTCCTAGAGACCTCTGGTAACTGACATTACACTGCAACTGCAGAATGTGCTCAAGAACTCTCTTGAATATTTTTATTTGCTTCTCCCTACCCCTTTGTAACAAGTGGTCCTGATCTCAATGTAACCAGGCTCTGGGAAAAGATGATTCATAAGGAGGCTTCACAAGACTAAAATGATTCTTCCACACCTACTCTGGCAGTTGGGTTTAATACCCAATAACAGGCAAGACTATGACCATAAAACTGTTCTGGCCTTCAGCAGGCACAAAGCTGGCACCATTCTATGGGATTCAGTGGAGCTGTAGGAGTACACACGGACTGCAGATTAGAGCCAAAATAACTTCCCTTGTGAGTTCATAAGCCTGCAATGACAGCATGTCCCATGGAAGATTTATTTTTGTCTCAGTGGGGCTTGTTCAGGCCCTTGATGCATAGAGAGAAAAGACAGACAAAAATTACGGAAACAGAAAAAGGCGATGGTTTTCAAGTATTTGTGCAAGCAGTTTGTTCTCTTATAAAAATCAGAAATATTCACCACTAAGATGAGAAGCACACTCACATTCCCATATCTGCAGATCCTCTTTAGAAAGCATGAAGAATTTGATACCCCTCTTGGAGAAATTATTTACTTTACCATTCATAAGCACTGAAAAATATAGATTGTAAAATTTAAAAAGCGTTATGGTTTTGGATATTATTCATCGATTACAAGGAAAGATAAAGTTGAAATTAATAAAAAGGCAATCTTGCAATTCTTATTCAAGATTGTCCATGAAAATATCAGGATGAAGTTCCACAGGTGCTGATTTCTGAGGTAACTCAGATCCCACAGAGATTAATGGTACAGAAAAATTCAGCATTGACGCCACTCTACCCCCACTAATGCTGACAACGCATCACATGCATGTTACAATACATTGTTCAACTTAAAATTTCAGTTGCACCTTTCCCTGTCAGAGTCAAAAGCCCTCTGCTATGAGCTGTAATCTTCCGTAGCTACCTATACACTACTATTCAGTTCAGTCTCAACCTTCCTTTCATCAGTGAGGGTCTGTCAGCAGTGTATCGTCAGGTTTGGTTTCCAGTCCATGGCTAAGTTTGTGGCCTCCTTCTCTGGAGAGGAGGCACGTTAAATGAACACACCATTACAGGAATTGTTCCATCGGTGCTGCATACAAAAGAAAAATCCCTTCTCTTCTTATTCTCTGTGTTCATCTACTTGATAAACCCACAGATCACATTGGTTACTTTAACTAGAGCACTACAGTGCGAGCTCAGGCTGAAGTAGTTTGTTATGATGACCCTAAATCCATTTCCTGAGTCAGAGCACTTCAAGATGGGGTCTCTCATCGTGTAGTGGTTTACCAGCTTGCATTTAGCTGTATTGAAGTCCACGTTGCTGGACTGTGACCATTTAATTAGGTGATTCAAATCGTTTTGTAGGTGTAACTTTATTACTTATCACTCAACAAGCCTGCACCATATGCAGATTTAACTGGCAGAGACCTGTGTTACCATTTGGATGGTCAATAAAATTATTACATAGCTTCATTAAATTGATTAATAATCAGGAAAATTGTTTTTTCCCAGTTTGAAATCTGCCTTTAAGCCAATTCCTAATCCATTTTATGCTACATTACTTATTTTCATATAATTTGGGCCAGATTTTTTTTGTGTTTTTTTCCCTTGCAGTGTGTTTATAGTAACATTCCTTTGCGGGTACCTGGCTGATGGCTTCTGAACAATTCTCTGCTTTTATTGACATTTTCAAGTTACTCTCCCTGTCAAAATCCATGTCAAAAATTGCCGTAAGCTCTGGGACAGTGACCCTAACAAAGAATTGGCATATATCCATTACTGCATAGTGCTATTTTTTGTTTGCATCAAGCAAGTGTGCCAGGATCATGAGTCACTAGGCAACTGCTAATTTACAGATCAATGCTGAGCTCATTTCTGTCTCTTAGCATGACATCCGGTCCAGAGCTGGCTGAAGAAGTTACTGCAATAATAAAACATTCTATAAGTCATGTCTTATCTAGTGTTTTTAGAAGCACTAATGAAGTTTTATTGGTTTGGTTTTTGTTTTTTACCTCCTTACAGGAGACCTTTAACAGCTATCCCCAGGATAAAGTAATCTGAGAGAACTCAGTCTTCCTTCCTACATGTTATTGACAGAAGCAATAAGAAGCAGCTTGCCCTGTTCCACAGGGAATTTCATTTGGATGCCCAGTGCCCATCTGAGTTCACTCCTCAGTTATTTATGGCCTGTCATCCAAAGCAATGAGAAAATACGGCAATTCAGATGATCTAAAAACATGCAAAATACAGAGCACAGACATACGTACTCATCTATATGCTTCTGTTTAAGTTCATTTACTTTAGAAAAATGATGAACAGTTATCTGTAAAATCAGGTGAGCTGCAGGGAGAGCAGGGCCCCACAGCACTGACATTCATTCTGCATCATATACTCTGTGGCATGAAGATGCATCCAGACCTGCTGGGAAATGGCCTTTTCCACCCAGAGCTCACATAGTCAGGAGTTATGTCAGACAACATATTTCTATCCTGTTTGATCCTGCAGGTCAAGCTGTAACTAGCCTGGGATACATGCCAGAATGCTCCCTGAATAACATATATTTTTGGCAGTGCCAAAAGCAAGTAAGTGCCACATTTGTGCCCGTGGCTTATGGGACTCTTGTGAACAGACTTAATTCATCACCACCACCAGGCCAAACCCTAGAAGCCTTCCTCGGACTTGTTTCAGCAATATTCTTCTCGACCTCAGTGGCAGTAAGGACTCTGCATTATTAAGTGGTGACATCGATATAACTAGACCATGTTTCCAACTAATGTCTGTGCTTATCCTGCTAACCTAACTGCTTCCAATCGCAGCTGAAGGGCTGACATCTCCCAGGTGCTTCACGGGAAATCTATTATTTTAAATACTTCAAAAGACATAGCCATGTCTCACATCGAAATATTTATACTACTAAAATTATTAGAAAAAACAACCCAAAAACTATCTCATACATCTTACCTGATATAAAAGCTAGCTAAAGTGCTTACAGTTTTATTAACACTAAGGCATAGACAGCCTAATTTCTAAAATATTTCTCTCAAACATTTACACCAGGTTTATCATGACTGCTTCTTGCCACTTAATCTTGCATCTCACCTAAATATGCACTGCTTTGCAGAGATGATACCAGAAGCACTTGGACTAATAAATGGCACAGTGGAAGTCAGAAATATTCCAGTGATATGAAGAAGCAGCAGACAAAAAGCTGCACATAGATGACAGTACTTTTTTAACAGTACTTTTTTAAGGACACAGACCCTTCTACAAACAAATACAATGATGACTGTTTAGCAACACCAATGAAACCAAGTTGTCTACTAGCCTATAAAAATATCAACATCAGTAGAAGGTAGCGGCAGAAACCCAGGCCCATGACGCACAGTGATCCATGAAAATCTGATGAACATAGATTTCAAAAGTTTCTACGGTAGTCAGCAAAACTACAAGGACAATTCCAAAAGTCAATATACAGCAGCAAAGCACCACCAGCACTTAAACAGTTGTTTGACTATGCTACAAAATTATTTCAAATTATCCTAGGAGGCTTTAGCAGCATTAGAGCAGAATGTGCCACAGCAGAAGGTGAAAGATAACACACTTGAAATTATTAATTCAGTCTGAGAAAGGTTTGAAAATGCTTTACATTAAAAGAGAAACCTAGCAACTGCTGCCAGACATTTTTAAAATCCTCTACATGCAAATACACATGTTAATGGCTTTATAAACGAACACAAAATTATCTAGCAGTAGCATTATCTGGCTCTTAATGAGCTGAGTTAATGATTAATATTGTAATGCTGCCCTGCATGTTTGCTGCAGTTGAAAAGATTAGGGTTATTACGCACACAGATTTTATGCTGCCAGAGGAGGTCATTCTGAGATGATTCAGTCACCTAGAAAGGACCAAAAGCGTTTCACAAAAATGCTGACTTTTTTTACAGTAATTCTGTTCTGGTAGGAGAGGAGTGTTTTCCAGTCAAACAGAAATCCCTATACCCAGGATCAGATTATTTGGCTGTCCTCACTGCCATTAGTCAGTCATTCCATTAGATGCTCAGGAGCAAAACCAGTTACATTTTGCTACTGATAGTACCAATGAATATCTGAATTTGGATGTAATGTCCAGTTTTAATACTTAATCATTCAATCACTGTTAAAAAAATATTAAACAGGTCACAAAATGGTATCGGTTGCCTAAGCTAATTTACTGAGAAGGTTGCCCCTCAGAGTCTTTGTCAATGAGAAAGGGAAGAAAAGGAGTAACTTGACAAAGACCATCTTTCTTGCAGGATCTGGTGTAAAAGGAACAGAAAAACTTCCCTTAAGCAAAATTGCATAAAAATTTCTCTGGAGAAGGCTCAAAGTAGCTGATTGTTTTGGTCTTTTTCCTTGAATTAGAATGTGCACACAGTTTTCAGAGCATTAACATCCCGTTTTTAATTTCATATTGTTCCACTGGGTACTTGTTACGATATGTCAATTCAAGAGCGTATGCTTGAACTCATAGACTTATCTTGTTACAGACTTCTGCTAAAAGAAGCAATATATTTATTTTATCTTTGAGTAAGTGAAATGTAGTACCTATAGATAGGGAAGTCGAAGACGAAGCCAAAACATCTTTTACTATGTAGAAATACGCTAAAGCTGTCTGCCTTATGTGGCCTTGGAGTGACATCTGGTGACAAGAAAAAGCAGTGCAAGTAACGAGCTACAGACAGCACTGCAGAAGCTCTTGAGCAATTTTTCTCCCTCTCCATTAAAAATATTAAGAAGCATTATAAGACTTTAACAGAAATCTTTGTAATTTTCAATAAAGTTAACCTCTTTACTCACAAATCAGACATCTTTGATGACATTTGTTTCAGTGAGAATCCCATTTTCTGCTGAGCAATCCTACCACTGGAAAACATTCAGCTGGTCTCACTGCATGCAAAAAAATACAAACAGTGATTATAATTGTTCTTAAATGTATAAAATTAAGCCAGTGCAAATGGCTCAGTGAACACGGTCCTTTTGGTTTCAGAATGGCTTAGTTTACCTCATGCTCACATTTCTGATTTATTTAACCTAAACCACAGTAGGTTCTGTGCTGCAGTTTGGCAGGCAGTTTACATTGACCCCTGAAGCTAAAATGCTGCACAGACATGACACCCTCCCTGACCAAGGCAGATATGCGAGCCAGGATAAAACTCTCTAACCCTTTTTTAACATTTCCCAAAACAGCTACAAGCTACACTCTACACGCTAACAGAGCAAGAGAAAAAGTCATTGCAGCTTAAATTAATCACCAGCGCTGCTCCACGTGCCCGGCAAAGGGTTGGGAAAGGTCTCCAGTGTGTTGCTGTCAGACCGCTGGCCTAGCACGGCTGAGGAGTGCAAGAACCCAGTCTCCACGGGCCAGTTTCCACTGAGCTTACTGATGCTGAACCTCCGGGATGTGTCAGTACCCCCTGCCCCTACAGATCCATGGAGGTAACCGTGGAGGTAACCCGTGGCTACCACTGAGGTAACCGCCATGACAGCAGCCCCGGCCGCGCGCGCGATCCGTCCCGCCTCACACACACGCCTCTGATTGGTCGCTGCCCTGCCCCGCTTGGCCTATGGGGAGGGTCACTGCATCACACGCTCGCCTCCGGTTGGCTCCCAGACCGCTGGTGGGCGGGGCAAGGAGGTCTCTCATGCACAACGCGCGGCGCTGTGGGCCTGGGTCCCCCCTCAGTGGTGGTGTGAAGGCTCAGGCCAGCGCCGGGTTGAGGCCGCAGCGGGCAAATAGGTGGTGTTACTCCATGGAAATGTATTAAATGGAAGCTTACTGTGGAGGCAGTGCTTCAGAAGAGATGCTGGCAAAGCTGTGCCCCGTGTAGGTGAGGTAGAACAATCCTCTGAGCTCCCCTATGGAGCCCAGAGGAGCAGGCATCCATCCAAATCTAATTCGGGCTAATATACTATCCTCAGCTGTTGTAAATGGAAAAATATATTCTTTGTTTCCTGTCCTAAATTACTCACTGGAGGGGTTGTGTGTCATTAAATACTGTGACAGAAATTTAAAAGCAGTGGGGATGTGGTATATTAAGGGTGTGGTTTATGCATACTGTGGTTAATATACTGTGTAAGTGCTTTCAAAAGATAACAAATCTGCAGCAATCATATACTAATAAATGTTTTCTAATGCTAAGGACTAATTGTAGCAGCTGTGTGATTACTTAAAGTTGTAGCAGAAGTTTTATACTCTCAGTTATATTCTGATATATTTTTTCATGCATGTAGAAGGGCTGTTACTGAGGTTTTTGGTGAATTAAGAGCTCTGACTGGTGTAGTTTTATTGCATCTTTATGATTTGTGCAAATACAGTTTACTGTGTCCCATACAAGGACAAGTGCAATTCCTCACACTTCCTGAGGGAGGTGGTCAGAATAGTTTATACTATGCTACTTTCTGGACCTTTAGAATCTAAAAAAGTTAACTTACAAAGTAGTAAGTCAAAGTATTGCAGGCAATTTCAGCTTTCTTCTGTTGTAATCACTATTGTGATTCCAGTAGAAATACAGATCTGGAACTCAATTTGTTAGGAATTCAGTTCTTTCTAAACTTGATGGGAATCCTGTGACTTACAAATTACGTGGGTGGCTGTACAGGTGATAATATTACTGTACCTTTTCTAAGAAGATACTAAGAAATTATAGTTACTGCTGAGAATTCAAGAGGTGTTGCAAGTCATAACCAAAACCAGAACCCTGAGGAAAGAAATATAGAGCTGGTAAGTTATTAATTTGGTTTTTTTAAAAAACTTTTTTTTCTCTCAGTACTTCCATAAATATCAATGTCTTTGTTAGAATACAAAATTATCTTTGCTTCTCTAGCGATACCATCTGTAGCGTTGTCTCCATTCTGGAATGCCTTAAAGGTAGTATAGGGCATGCATTAATAACAGTTTGTGGTGATCTGAACATTTCAGAACTGTTGGAAACACATTAGTAGTTAGGATGCAGAAATGAGAATCTTTCAAGAGAGTGTCTTCAGAGTAAATTACTTTTACAGTACAATTCCCTACTTTGTCTCTGTTATGAAGTGCCCTGCAGAAATATTCATATATAGAAAGGGAAATGAGCTTATTATATAAATTTGTTAAAAATAAATCTTAGAATTTTTGTAGGTAATGGATAGTTTTGTGCAGAATCAGGTGATTAACTAAGATAATGGAAATTTTGTCTACTATGAACTGATTAGAATTTTAAAATGGAGTCCCACTCCAGTTTAAGACACCTTCATTTAGGTGTTTACAGGTAGTTGTCTACACATGTGTTTCACTTCTTGGCTTTCATTAGTCAGTGGAAATCAGGGATAGGATCCAGCTGCATAGTTATACAGCTGTCTAGTGCCATTTCACTTGCCTCAGGGTGTCTAAGACACCACACAGATCTAGGAGGATATACAGAAAACAGCACCCTACTGGACAGCTACTGCAGGATTCTTCAAGGTCTCTGAAATCACAACTGATATTCTCAATATAGTCAAGGGAACCTATAGAATAAGTCAATTTAGTGTAACGTAAACACCTCCTGTCTTGTCACCTCCTTTGGCTATGTTGATTAAACCCCTTGACTAACATTAGAGCTTAGGCAAGAGGCACACGTGTGGATACCTATTGCTTTGTCTCTTAATCTCACGCTGACTCTCACCCTTAATGAAATTCCGTGTAAACTGTTTATTTTTTCCTGGCCAAAAGCTTTTATTATTACATTTACTTGATACAACCACTCCATAAGTAGAAAACTTTAAGACCGATAAAGCACACCATCTATCCTCATGCATATATATGCATGTGTGTGTATGTATACACATTCATATACTATCTTATAGCTAAGTTAATGGATTTCCGGTTTTTAATTTTCATTAAAATTAACATAATTGAAAACTATTTTGTTTTAAATTGAAGGTGCATTCTGGGGTGTGATATGAAGCACTCGTGTAATAAGTGCAAATGTGCTGTGGGAGCAGAAGAAAGCTACTTAACCACTATATACTGAACGTGGCCAAAACTGCAGACACATTTTACTGCAGGGGAAGTTTTAAAAGGCACAACTGGTGTTAAGCAGCTATCTCTAATTGACTGTAATGGCAATGAGACATTCTGCTGTATAATGTATTTTTTACAGCATGGATATAAAGAGAATAGTAGTTGCATTTCATTTCCAGTACACATGTAATGGATTGTCTTATGAGAATGTTGATCAAGAGGGATAAAAATAATAGCACTGGAGATGTTTTTCTCAGGTTATCCCAGAACTGTAGGCATGAAATATTTCCCAAATATAACTACTGTCATTCTCATTGGACAAGTTATTCCAGAGATTTCAGACCTAGAGTACTGCCTATTGCTCAGAGAGCTGTGGATTGGTGAATGCTGTTTAGTGATAAGTTAACTATGAGTTTTCTTTCTAGCCAACTTCCAGTCCCTTACAATGATAACCATACCCTTTCACAAACACTCCTTTCCTCTGTTGAAGGAAGGAGGCGGTATTCAAAGGAGCCACAATCTGGCACTTTAAGTATCCAAAAATCTGATTTTAGATACAGACCAAATTACATCTGTTACATATTACAGGTTTTTGTGATTTAGAACCTAATGTTGGAATTCTTCTCTCTCATTAGAAACAATATTTTTTAAAACTAGAATAATTACATTGAAACCTTTTCCAGGAAACTGGTTAGAATGAAGACATTTTAGTGAAAATAATACTGTATTTAAAAGCACATAATCATTTATCATGAACCATTACAGCTACTAGTACTTCTTCTTTGTTGGCTTAATTGAAAACTTTCTAAATCAGCAGAATTCTGCACAGAGGGTGTGGTCTCAAATTATTTTGAACTACCTAACAATTTTCTGTGCAAGTTAATAGCATCTTGACAAAAACGAGTGACATTTTGTTGTTCAGTGCTGAAAAGTATTACCTTTTTATCTTTACTGCAATGAAATTTCAAAGATTGAAAATCTGGAAGCCCTAATAAAACTGAATGTACTTTGGTTGAATAAGAACCTGACCAAGATATAGAGGTGAATCTGCTGTCCTTGTTATAATTTCTTCTTCAAATTTATCTAATGATGATATTTTAATACTATGGTATAGAAATGTATATAATAAGTAGGGCTAACTTTTAGAATTATTGAACAATAGAAAGGGAAATTTTAAACTTAAATTTGTAAGAATTAAGGCTGAAACATTATTTGGAACTGATTAGCTGTCAAGGTTTTCTGCATATTCAGAGTTAACGAAATCACTTATTTTCAAAGACCTCTGAGATTCTCGCTGAAGAAAAGATATTTTTTAGGTTTTTTTTATACCTGCAGATTTTTGTCTGCACTTTAGTATTATGTAAAAGGCTTGCCATTTAATTTTTATTTTAGTGTTTGAACTTTTTATTATTTTGTAACTTGGAGAGATTAACTCCTGTGCAGGAGAAGTTTTATCCTGGCTTTTTCTTATGCCGCCATATATCAAATTAGCTCCTATGAAAAATTGGTCTCTTCCCTTTTCCCCAAAAACTAGTACTCTTCATACTAACTTTTGAGTTGGAGGCTAGTCTACAACCAGCGAGAGCTCTGTGATTAGCAGTTTGGCATGTAAGGGGAGAAGAAATGTGTAAATGTCTATTTCTAGCAAAAGATCATGTAGCTTCGTGAATTACCTGACTCTTCACACCCCAATAGGGAGATGGAATTGCTACAGCTGAGTCTGTTTTCCCTTGGGAGAGTACATGAAAAAAAAGCAGAGGGAGATACTGATATCAAGGTAAAAGTAGTTAGATCAGAGGAGACGTTGATAGGGATGAATGAGACCAGATCACTGTGAACCTTCAAAGCCATAGAAAAGAGGAGAGAGAAGGCGAAGCTATGCTTGATGATAGGGAAGGAAAGGGAAGACTGAGAAACGACAGCTGACAAAGTACAAGTGTAAAGGCAGTAGGGTGTTTCCAGAAATTATTATTTATTAGCAAGGACACTACAATCACTGGTGGCATCTCGCTGCAAAGAACTGCAGTGTCATCATGGAAACGATTGACATCAGTGATTTAGTTCTCATGATATCCTGAGGCCAAGACATGGGCTGCAGCCAAAAGCTAATGACTACTCATGACATGGGGCATGATCTGTTAGGTTTCTCATGCACAGCTGTGAAACTAAGGCTGGGGGACTAGGTTTATTTTCATTGCAGTATCATTTACAAAGGCTTTTGAAGCTAATTCCCTTTTGGCAAAATGCATTCTCTCTTTGCATGTCAAAAGAAAGCTATAGTTTACAACAGAGGCTAACATTGTTTAGACTCCAGTCAAATTTGTTTTTACATTTCAATGATCTGCCTCTTAGCCTACGGGCTCTTCAGCATTTGCAGTGCTATATTAGATTAAAACTGTATTGTTTAAAACATTTCCCAGGGCTTATATACTCTGCAGAATTTGCAAGAGGTCAACCTCACTGGAAACTTAATAGAAAAAATAGGAAGGTGATATCAGTTTGGCATTTCTAGCATGAGCATTCTGATTACTACCAAGGATTTATGTACGTGGTCTAATCTTGCTCATATTCTAACAAAAATTTCCTACCAACTTGCATGCTTCAGGGTCATATCCAATATACACAGCCCTGATAATCCCAAAGTCTGTGTCAAAACTCCCCAGAGCTCGTCTTTGTTTACTCCAAACTGTAGCCATGTCAAAGATGACAGAAAATAGGTATCAGTGGGATTTGTGTATCTATTTATTTTTATTTTTCACTGCCTTTGGTAAAAAGGGCCTTTAGTTTAAATCTAAATCAAGCCTGTTTGGTTATAAATGGAAATGTAAATCATGCCTGCAGTTCTGAACAGATACTAGAGAATCTATTACATTTTCTTTGTTTATCTGTATTAAAAAGATCTTCCAAGTGCAGAAATGGAAAATAATATATTACATGTATGATGCCATTGTTTGTGTTAATTATTCTTCAGAATAACCAACAACCAAGTTTCCAGGACACTTAATGTGTTGCAGGGAATCCATTTCTAGTTTCAGTTCTGCCAGGATCATAATTATTTGAATCTGGTGTCTCAAGCCTTAAGTGCTTTGACCAAGGGGCTTTAAAATGGACCTGCACCAAGAAGGAAGCCTTGCAGATCCAGTCCAGAACAGCGGGCTAGATAAGATACTCACCTACAGTGTTAAACTGAGTTTCAAGTTGTTTCTTTTATTCAGGTGTTTGCAGAGGACATTCCTGTTGAGTTCCCAGATTATCATGAATATTGTCTAATCTAGCTGATAATAAAAACATTTCTGAAAGGTCTGTGTTTTGCAGATTAGAAGGCTCTTTCTCACCCAGCTTGCAAGTCACTGGGTTTGGGTTTGGTTTTTAGGTTTTTTTTTCTGATTTCCAACTGATTAGTCTGTTCCACTTCCTTAAGAACAGTGTAAGCAACATAATGGATCAGAGTCAGACTGGAGTTGCATCAGTGCAACTGCAGTTATTCTAAAATTAAAATACCTGTGTCACAGACTTTCTGTATAGCAGTTTGTAAACATTCCTAGTAGGTCTTTAATGCAATTTGAGCTCTTTGCACATATGTCTATACAAATATCACTGAAAAAATATTGCTGATTACATAATTAGGACGCCTTTAAAGTACTTTGATCAAGTGCACAGACCAAAGACTCCACCAGTGCAGGCTTATGCCTTTATGGTCATCTCTTCCTCCTTTGCTTGCCATATGTAGATCAGATAGTATGTAGGAAGTGGACGTCCATTCAGTCACCTCATCTCTTTGTCAGAAGTGCCTGTAGTTAGTGCATATATTAATATTTTCAGTAATATTCACATTGGGGTGTGTAGGCAGAATCAGTTAAGTTGCTTTCTTTAAGAAGAATTTTATGGAAGTTTTATACTTGGGGGCCAAATCCTTTCTCATTATTCAAAAGGAATGAGTAGTTTATTCTCTTTCTTTACATAATCTCAGCTGTGGCTTGATTGATCCTAGAGATTTACATCTTTAAAAAGAATGCAGAAGGAGTTTTGCTTCCACAAAGCAGAGAGTAATTACTATGCCACACAGTAATCAAACATGGGGAGAGAAATGATCCCTGCCCTTCGGTGCCTGAAGAAAAGCTGCAGTTCCATTTTAAATGTACCCTCTAACTCTTTTTATTGCGGAGACTTGCATCATAGTGAAGTCACACTGAGGGATTGGTCTTGCCTGGGTGAAACAATGGTCCAATTGATACGAATAAGACTGGGATATGAGCCAGTGTACAACAGAAGAGTATGTGCAGTTGCTCAGAGCAGAGCTGTCCTTTTGGCCAAGTAATACAGCTTTTTCTATTGACAATCAAGAGTCTGAATTTATTCAAATAATTTTCTGTTATGATGTTTTCAGGTATGCTTTTTAGAGGGCTTATCTTTTGAGGAAACATAAATAAGATAATTTTCCTGCCATACTTTAACATAACCTCTTGCTTCTGAATCCTAATGAGGTCTTTTTATTACCTGGAACATGAATTGGCCAAGCTGCAAATCTTGGGTAAGACATCAAGTAATAAATCTCTAAGGAGTAAGAATCTGGAAACTGAAAATGCAGTTCATGATAATGAAGTACAGAAAGACATGTCTTTAAAAGGCATTCTTAAAAGAAATAAATGCACTGGAGGAAAGAATAACATTCTGGAACAGAAAACTGAATGAGTATGTTTAATGAATTGTAGAAGAAGAGTATTCTGATACTTTCAGACATTAATAATTGGGTATGGTGGTGGCTGCAGGTTAGATTAATGACAGGACTTGAAGCCTCTCTCACATTTGGTTTTTATAAGGTCGAAGCTAGGAGCATTGCAAATATCATAAAAGTGGCAGCTCTTATGTGGCCTGATAAATAGGATCCAGGCCAACTTCCAGTAGTCAGATGTTGCTGCTACTGGTGATCTGAGTAAATAGGAAAGGGTTGAACAAAAATAGCTGGGTTGAGTAGTTATATTGGACCAGTGCTTGGAAAAGTTTTCGGGCCTTTAAACAGTAGAGATCCAGCAAAGTGCTGTGGGGTTTTTATTTGTGTTTGTTGGGTTTCCCCCCCGTTATTCCAATGTGATTTTAATGGCTTCTTTTTGTTGTCATTCTTGATTCTAGCTTAGGACTTGAGTCAAATTCACTCTAAAGTCAATAGCAAGCATAAAGTCTACACACAGAGAATCCTTCATAATAGGGCATGTGGAGGATACCAGTGATGCCATAGACCTAGGGTTAGGTGCCAGCATGGGTCTGAAGGTCATTCTACAGAATTTTTATGAAGGGAGAGTTAGATGTGTCTCTTCTGATGAGTAGAAAACTGTTCTCTCTCTTCTGCAGGACAGCTAAGGCATACCATTGATCTGGCCAGTTCTTGCTTTTTGTGTCTAGGACCAATGAACAGTGTTCCTTATCTACAAGTGTAGTACAAAGAGTCTGTAGTGTATCAGGCCCCAAAAGAATCAAATAATTTAGATTTTGCATTTTAGTGGAAGTAGTATACCGAAGTTGTACTGTTCTAAAGCTTGTTAATAAGTAGAGGGAAAGACTGTCCACCATCTCAAGGATGGACAACTGATGAAGGTGTGGGAGAATTTAAACACATTGTGAGATTTGTTGCTGTTACTTGCTGCTGACTTCATGCCAGTGCCTCACACTGTACCCAAATTCAGCACGGTTTCATTAGTGCTGTAATATGGACTGATGTCATTATGAATACTAAATAGCAAAGTAAGACCTTCTCTTATTTGAGGAGGTGATTCTTTTAAGTTAATGATTACGGAACAGCGTTGAGGGTGAAGTGGATAAAGCTTGATATTATGGATCAGTATAGGACCAGTATATCCACGTATTAGGATCAGTATATCCACAGTTGTACTCTTTCAGATTAAAAAAAAAGGTTTCTGTGATCATTCACTTGTCTAAATTTTTTGCTTAAAAAAAAAATCAGAATTACGTTAATTTGTCCTGTTATGTTGTTCCAGGCAGAATTTAAAAATATTTCCAAGTGGAAATGAAAGATAGTTCTAATTTGGTAGTACAATTCTTGTTGATGGAATTGGAAGCAGTGGGAAACATTCACTTTGAGGAAGCTTTGTCAAATAATGCACTGTAAACTTTTAAAGATACTTCGAACTAGAACCTGTTTCTTATGCGTCCAAGTTAATAATTTTTAACAAAACAAATTTACTGCAAGGATCTGGACTATTTTGAAGCATCGGTGCTCCACAGACTTCATTTGCAGACAGCTGACAAGAAAGGAAGCACATTCTCCCCTCTCCTCGCGGCGGTGTACTAGGCTGAAGCTCTGACCTCACAGACTGATTTTTCTTTTGTTGCCTTTGTTCTTTTATTACCTGTTTATGAAGCCCTTGATTTTTAAAAAAGGAAGATAAAAGAATAAGCAAGCTATTCAATTGCTTTTTAACAACAGTGATAATGATTATTCTAGGTTCCTACACAGCTTTACATGGAAAGAAGCATTAGAAGTTACTTACATAATCTTTGTAGGAATAACCTTGACGCTCAGTTGAGGGGATATTCAAATTTAGACTGGCAGTATTTCAAGGACTGTTTTCTGCTTGAGTACTCCAAGCTTGTCAGCCTCAGGTATGCCTTCTTTTTGTGTTCAGGGATGTTTGTTAGAGCTGCAGGTAGTTCTGTACTTACAGGTTCCGTTTGAGGTTATTTATAAATAGCATTCTGCTTACTTTTAATGCCACTTTCTCAAGCCAAGGATCCTTTTGTTTTGGCAAGAAGGAATTAATGACTTATATAGGGATGGAAGCCAAATCAAGGGGTTTTGGATAAGCAATCTTAGCACAGAATCTTTTTGAGAAAGAGCAGTATTTTTATTAGTTGCAGTAAGGACTTTGACTATTATATCTTCTTTTTTAAGAACACTTTCCACTGATTGAAAAAATGAGAATGTACTGCATTTCTAGGTTGGTTCTCTTCCTAAGGTGTCTGATTACCCCATAATATTTAAGGAATCTTACAGTACCAGATGGAAGTACAGGAGTTTATTAATAATCTTCTTAGTCAGACACAGAGAAAACAGCCACATATTTTTAAAGTGATTTGACTTGTGTACCACAGGGAATAGGTGAGATTCTGCCCCCAGGTTCCTGGCTGGCCAGTGGACTGTCTCCTCTTTCTCAAGTTTCACTGTAGAAGCTGTTGTAGGTTCTTGCAAACCATGTGCACTTTATGCATTATTGTGCTTAGTGTAGTAGTACTGCTCATTTGCATAGTGAAGAAGGATTTAAACAGATTTTTTTTGTGTGCAAATAGACAAAAGGAACACAAATAATCACATCCGATTAGATATTCATGTTTGCTTGACTTTGGATGCAGCATTTGAATAAAAAAGGTAAATTTATTTGTCTCCTCTTGAGAGAACAAAGTTAAAATGAAATGAAACAGGCTAGATGTATTGTTTGATTCTTCCGAATAGAAAACAGAAGACAATCATGTAGATAGCACTGAAAAAAATCAGTGCAAAACAAGACAAAGATATTATTAACTTAGTGCTTTCCTCTGCATTTCTGCACACAGGTTTAGTTCTTGTTATATAATTCAATCATGATTCTGTCCCTGGGACTTCAGAGCATACAGTGCTCTGAAATCACATCTCCAGAGTGCGTAATCAAACTCTGAAGCTGAAATTTAAGGAGAAGTTTCAAATATTTCTGTAAAAAGTTTTTAGGGTAGCAGAGTAAATGCCTAAGTTTTAAGTGCTATTTAATGTAACATTGGCCTGTGAATAAAGTTAACTTTGAACAGAAAAATTTTTGCAAAGCATCAAATAATTTAGGATTACTAGGAAGTTTTACCCGGATAGAGGTGCCTTGAAGTTCCCCAAAGTCCCTGTGCTTGGTGTTTCTATGACTGGCTCTTGGGCTTCAGAGGTCCATAGCTTGGTATAAAACACCAGACATGAGAATTGGTTCAGATTTTTGCTGTTAGAATCTGGATCTTGACTCATGTATTCCTAATATGGTTGTGAAAACAGAGTAAATATTGTTATGAGTGGCCATATTTCTGAAAGTAGAAAGCTGCCATAGATGAACAATGCAGAAACGAAACAAATCCCACCCACTTGTGTATGCATCTGTGTCACAGGAGAGCATATGAACATGTCAGGACAGTCACAAGGTGGATATGTATCCATGCAGATAAGTCCCAAGTAGTTCTGGGCAAGTCTCAACTTTGAAATTTGTGTGATTCTACTCATTTACTTGACTGTCTTCCAAGAATCAGGTTGAGACTTGTGATTTTGTCATAAGCACTAGGACACATCTGCCCAAATCAGCCTGTAGGACCATGTCACCAGTGGAGCAATGGTCTTAGGACACCATTGAGTACTTGTAGCTGAGACAGAACCCCCATTGAATCCATTTCTTTGAATACTGAGCAGTTGGGTGACTTGATACATGTGACTGTACTGTTACAATTATAGTACAGTTAATACAGTGCTGGACAGTCTTGTTTAGACTCTGCTCTTCTCAGAAAGGTTGGACTAGATGATCCCTGAGGTCCCTTCCAACCTGTGATTCTGTGATTCATCTTTTTGTGTGCATTTACTGTGTTTATATGTATGTGAAAGTTCATTTTACACATATTTATATGTGTGATTTCTGTGTGTAGAGGTCAGAGCTGAGAGCTTGGAAGGAGCTGGAAGACCTTTTCAATCTTGGAAGCAAAATCTTACCTCCCTGAGGGGCAGGAGGTGCTCTCTGAGCTCAGGACTTTTAGCTGGTAATTTCAAAACACATTCTCCAGGACTCAAAGCTTGCCTATTCTGAGATGAGGTACTTCAGTTAATGGCATAACATGGCTCAGCATATTTGGGGGGAGAGAGGGTTTAAGGGTTTTTTTGTTTGCTTGCTTGGGGGTTTGGAGGGGTGGGGTATGGTTTGACACAAGAACAGCATAGCCATGAGAACCATTTAGAGGTCAGCAGAGATGATCTTGTGGATCATACTACTTTCCATTTATTATTATTAGCTAAAAGCCGTTTTCCCCCATAGCTGAAACACAGCTATTGAGCATCTAGTCTATTCCAATACAACATGAAAACAGATTTGTTCATCCCTTGCTACTCCTTACTTAAAATTGGAAACACAAAATAACCCTTACTTACAGCTTTACCTGAAATTATTTGAGGTAGCAATCTGTATCAGAAATTCAACTACCCACTTCCAGCACTTTTTTTTGGCCTGTGCAGAAGTCAGATTGGCACAGCTAATGATTTTAGGAGCTCTTTTCATATCACCTGTAGAGAAGAAAACTTTTCAGGAAGCTCTGCAATGCACTTCCTATTATGCTGGTAGGATATCCTTCAGATTGTATGAAAAACTATCTCATTGTATTAGTTCCTAGTATGGATAAGTCAGGTCAGCTCCCTTCATATGTATTAGAGCCCATTCCAGTTGGTGATGGGCAATTTATGCATCTTCTCTGAGAAACAACTATCAGCCCAACACTGCTCTTAAATTGAAGCCTCATGGTCTGATGCTTATTTTGGCAGAGAAGTCCAGCAATCAAATCCTCACACTAATCTGCTGACACTCAAACTGTGGTGTTGTAAATCACCAGAAATTGCATCCTTACGAAAAAGAATTTCAAGAAGAAAATAAGTTATCAAAAGTTTTGTAGTATTTGTATGGGATTCTGCATCTGCTGTCAACATTATTCTTCCTAAGCTATTGCTGCCTGCCTGCTAGGGTTCTTTAGCAAAGACAAAACTTGTGGGTCCAGAGGCAAATAAATAGTTTGGGGGTTTTTTGTAATACAGAACATGGAGACTACTTTTACAGACTATAAAGAGGCAGGGATAAAAAGTCTTGCAACTCATCTCAGGATTACTGTAAACATTGGTATTATGGAATTTGTGTTAATTGTATTCTGTTATCGTAGCAAATGCTGTGCAACGTATAAACTTTATATGGTCAGAATGTCTGTTCTTGTCTTTTGCCTGCTTTTGCAACAGCATAATGAAAACTTGGAGTCTTTCCCTATTTCTTCTCTTTGTAGTTTCATAATAAGAAAAGATGGAATCTCTCCCTTATGTATGCAGCCCTGGATTTCCAGTTAAGGAAAAGCAGCTGCTACAAATGTTGGAGAATAGCTTCCGGGGTCTGGAAGTGCATATGGTATGCTACATTGTGGACAGAAGAATGCTGTTGTTTCATAAAGGACAGCACAGAAGAGAGCAGGCAGGAAAGTGCTGCTCTCTTGGTTTTTTTTCCTCCTTTCATAATTTTTCTATTCATCTTCTGCCTTCTTCCTCTGTTCTCATTATATTTCTTTGCGTTACCTCTGCTTCATTCTTCACATCTTTGCACCATCTGTGGCAAAGGCATGATTAGTGCTTTCCAGTTTTTCTCATCATCTTCTTGTCACAAATTGTCTCTTCTCACTCACCACTTCTCATCAGTGCCCCCCACTAGAGTTTGCAAGGATTGATGCAGGACTAGTTTGGAACTTCCCCAGTAACAGCTGCAGCACCTGTATTTACTGCCTGCGGAACAGATTGGCTCAGTGGTTTCTTCAGCCATTTATTTTATAATTTTCATTTGTATTTGTTTGAACACTATTTTGCTATTACTTTTTCCTCCTACCAGTGCTAGCACAAAGCATAGGGTGGGTTTTCAGTTCTTTCAGTCTCCATTCTAGTAATATAGCATCCCAGGTCCTGGCTTGCAAGCTTCATTCTAACTAAATCACTGCCTCCTTTGTCCTTAATCCTAAATATAATCTTAGTCCATTTATCTCTGGTATCTCCAGATACCTAGCTCCTAAGACAGGGTCCCTCTGGCATAGATCCTAGTTGTCAGACCAGTCATAACCCTAGAAACTGTCAGTCATGTCCCAGTGACCCCTTACATCTCCAGACTGTAAAATATCCAGATAGATGGAATATTTATTTCATGCGGAGTAAGAAGTTATGAGTAGAAGATGTATTTTCACAGACTCATAGAATGGTTTAGGGTGAAGGGGCCTCTGGATGTCACCTTGCCCAACCCACCTGATCAGGCAGGGTCACTCGCAGCAGGCTGCACAGGACTGTGTCCAGACAGCTTTTGAATATCTCCAAGGATGGAGATATTTCAGGTAAGGAATGTGTCATTCTGACTTATGAAGGAAAAGAATAGAAAGTAGAAAATTAATTCAGGGCAACTTTTCTCTAGCCTGCATTGCTGTCCTTTTCTTCTTTCCAACCTTTTGCACACCTCTTTCTCTCTTTGCTCTGAGAAGAGATCAGATTTTTGGGTGGCAAGATCGTATTTTCAAATAGAGTATCTATTGTCCTGTTCTGCTTCATTATTGTTTATATCATGCTAGTTTGCAGAGGCCCCACTGTGAATCTTTTTTGTGGTGTTAAATGCTATATAATCGTATGTGGGTTTTTGTCCCACAGAGCTTGCAATCTGATTTTCCTGTCTGTATCTGTCGTTCTGTTCGAATAATGACACCATAAACTAATTCCTTATTCGTTATTCTTTGCTCTCCCTGCCTACCATCCCTTATCATAATTCATGGCTATATTTTCATGCTGCTTAAATTTGTTACATTTTTAAGTGATGGTCTCAGCCAAAGAAAGATACTTGGCCCTTGCTTTAATCTTTGCAGGAGTCTGACAGGAAGAAAAAAAGCTTTTCTTCTCTGTAACAGTCTAAGCATACGTGAATGTCCCAGAACGGAGTTTCTGAAGCAATAAGCTAGGGCAGAAGGCAAAACCAGCAGTGATCCTGAGAAGTCACTCAAGCATGGTAATTTGAAGTTTGGAAAGAACTTGTAAAATATTTGCTAGATGGTTGTATAATTGCTGTTACAGAAAGGACATTTTGTAAATACTGTAGATGGCCATGAGGTGGCATATGCAGCCTTGAAAGGAGATCTGAACTGCTGAAATGTGTCCCAGTGGCATTTTTGTTTACAAGAAACTTCCACAAAGAGCTTGGGCTACTGGGAGTAATTCCCAGGCAGGAGTTTGAAGCATCTGTGAGTGATATCCTCGTGTGAGAAATATTTAGATATGTCTGATCTTTTCTAGATGAGTGAGGAAAGGCACAAATACCTTGAGCACAAATCCATGGAAGGGAAAAACACCAGTCATGCAGTGTGACTGTGTCATTGCAGTGGATTAGGAATGATCAAATTTCAGTGGAATTTAAAAAAAAAAGTATAGAAGTCTTAAAGGTCGTTAAGTATTTATAATTTTTGTAAAAATTTGGCTTAACCTAAATTAGGACTCTTGCCTTACCTCTCCTCCTCCCCACAAAGAAAATATATATCTCAGCTTTTCTGGGGTTCCTTTAGCGTCAGCCAACAGGGCAGTCCCCACAGACTTCTGGCAAGTTTGTCAGCATACGCAGAACTTGAGAGCAGCCACTGCACATACTACCTTTTGCTTGACTTTGGTGTCACAGGGAGCTTGGGGAAGCTGGGTTTACTGCAGTAGGGAAGAAAGCAGTTGGAAGACCCAAGTCCAAAGGATACCTGGCCTCACAGGTTCCACTCTCTATGAAATTACTTGTATTTCTGATTTCACCGGCTTTAAATGTTAACTGGCTACAAATGTTAGATTTCATAGTGTAACCTTTTTTGCCAAAGTGTATTTGTTTCATAAAAAACATAAAACCAGAATAATATATATAAAGATACATATTTTATTAATATGTAATTACATACATATTAGAAGATTCTTTTGCCAGCCCAAGATGTAGTCTGCTTGTTATTACATTAAGCACCACTGTTGTATTATCGTGTCTGCACCCCCAAGCTAGAATTAGAAGCATTAAGTGTCTTTTCGCCCTCACTTAAGGAAAGCAATAATTGCAAGAGTTTTCCTTGGCCGTAGTGCTCCAGCTTGTGCAATGAATCCCATCTATCAAGTCAACTACCCAGAAGCTAATTCAGTATTCAGGCCATGGAAATGCCTAGAAAGTGATGCATCTACTTCTGGCAATGGTATGCATTCGTAGGCACTTGTTGGCATAAAGTTACAGTTAAATTAACATTTGTATTCTAAACTCATCTTTGACTTCGAGTTGTGTCAAGAGGTTTCATTCCTCAGAATACAGTCTCTGCTCAGCTGAAGTGCATGTTTTCAAAGGCAATAACAAGCAAGAAGATTCCCCTTTGAAAAAATATTTGTGCTTGTTTAGTTCACAGGGTGAAAGTGAACTGTGCCACACTGCTATTTAGCCATTAGTCCATGCTAAAAGTAGCTTACTTCATGCAGTTTCATACCCACTCTTTGTACAGCAGGATTGAGTGAATGTTGCAAAGGGCTATGTGCATATACAAAAAAGGAGGTCTTCACCCTTAAAATCTACAGCCTTTATCTTTAAGCAAAATTCAGTGAGTACTGCAAAGAAGTACATTGTTATAAGTAACCAGATTAAATCTCTGTGTCATATGTAACCTCTGAGTGACAGGTTCTGCTTTACCCTTTTTTTTTCTTCCAAGAGAACAGAGTGGGAATTGAGTAATAATTTTACCTGCTCACTCTGATATACTATCCAAACTTTCAGATGCTAACAGGAAGCAACATCTGTCACTTTATAAAGGAACTGGTTTCTTAGAAGGGAGGAAATAAAAGCTAATTTGGAAGCTAATTACACCATAATATGGTGGAGTAGTTTCAGACATTGCAGCAATGAAAGTCTAAGCTAGTCTTTGACAGGCTGCGATCGTCATGCTGGAATCTGACAGCTGCTTATTCTACATGAGGTGTTTGATAGCTAGGTTAAACTCCTTTATTAGCCTGTGTGAGTCTGTACAGCAAAGAAAGTCTAATGGCAGAAAGGAATAAAGCTGATACATCTTCATGGAAGGAGATACCTTTGACTCATGAACATTCTGAAATTAATACCAAACTTAGCTAAAAAGCAATAATATACTTACCCTGTTTCCACCACTTCAGAAATGTGGGTTTCCTTAGGGCAGAGAAATTGTGACTGCAGCCATTGGCATTGTGAGTGGTTTGCGTTTGACTGTGAACTGGTCCTGCCAGAATACATTGCTGAGTTTGAGTACATTACACTGGTATGAACTTTTTTTCTACTGTGATATAAGAAGGGAAGCTTTGGATTTCACCGATTAAGAGGAAAAAAAGCAAGTAGGTAAAATTAAATTCTGTTTTACCAACACAACCTCACAAGCCCAGGTTTAAGGTTGATTCTCTCCTGTGCATTTTGTCAGAGACAGATAAAACTCCTGTGGAAGTCAGTGAGAAACTTTCCACTCATTGTAGTGAGATTTGGATGAGGCTTTTATTTTGTACTTGTAAAAAGCATAGCAAAGAAAGCAAAGATCCTCTTAAGTTTCAACAGATTAAATAAAATGCAGCTGAAAACAAAGCCCTCTCTCACTAAGAACTACTTCCTCTGGGAAGTAAAACTAAGCTAAAGAACAACAGGCTAAAACTTACAGTATTGACTGTGCAAAGGATCTTTTTTTTTTCATGGAGTATTCCAGAAGCAAATGATCTTTAGTTATTTAAATTGAGATGTGCAGTTTTCAGGAAAAAAACAAATTATTTTCTTCTCAGCTGGTGTTCTGAACAAGTTTTTCCTTGATTCCTTCTGTTCATTTTTACATGCATATAATGCTTCTGTTTCATTCATCTAACTTCATAACTTGCTGCCAAGGTAAAAGGGCTCATTTCAGACTCTGAGTTACTCTGACTGTTAGGAACAAGAGAGAGAGGGAAGTAGGATGTTCAGCTCTGGGGAAAGGAAGGAAAGAGCTGAATTCACTGACGAGTCAGGTCTGCCTGGTCCCACGATCCAGTGTTGAGCTGCTCTATGTGATTCTTGGACTTTGAGAATTTCAGCGTATAGGCGTACTTCTTTTGACTCTAGCCAGAGTTCTGCGTGGTACACGACAACCCATCCAAGGAAAAAATTACACAATGCTTTGATTATGAGGCATTTAAACCCAGTTTCTAGCAAATCTATGTTACTGACTTGATTGCTATTAATTTCCTAATGGAACTTCTCTCATTTTATGCCCAGTATTAAATTTTATTTAATTAAAAACTAGAAAGTTTACGATTTTCAAATGCCTTTTATTTTATATAGCTCAAAAAAGTGTCTCTTTTCTATGGGCAATATAATTGTGGAAGAGGGAAAGAGAAGCACAAAAAGATTTTATTCTGTCTCATGGTTTGCAATGTGATGATGAGATTTTGAACATGGAACTGACAGTAAAGGTCCGGCCTCAGACTGCTTCCTTAAATTAAAAAACCCCAATATCTTCAGTGGCTAAGACCAATATTTATTCAGGTACAGGTGTGGTATTGCTGTCAAATTTTCAGTAAAATAAACTTATTATGTAGCTGTTACTTTGTTATTCAGGTTGGCCCATGACCTAAACCAAACAGAAAAGTTAATTATTATTGTTTCCATTTGGGCTTGATTCTGATGTTGCTTACGTTTACTTAACATCTCTAGAACTTGTGTTTCTCTGCCTATCAGTTATTATGCAATGTGAATTACAGTTATTGGGCTGAATCCTAATTGCATTTCCTGTTGTGTAAAGGACAAGTAATTTCAACAAAAAACAGTTTAGGAAGAATGCATCTGAGAATAGGACACAAACTAAACTGTCAGGCTTTCCTCTGAATTTTACGAAATACATGACTTCCTGCCATTATGGCAGTTGTTCTTGAAAATAATTTTTTTTTGTCAGATTTGACATCACAAGAATGTAGCCTGGGAAAAAAACTACATTAAAAGCATACCAGGCTACAGATTTTAGCTTCAGAAATAGATATCGTTATAATATCTGCACAGAAAAACACATCTTCAGGGGACAGTTATACGCATAATTCTGACATTGCATTCATATGCATAACCGTGTGGCACCTTCAGTAGCCACCTTTTCTGAGGAAGTAGCCCTGCTAAATATCCAATACAGGAAATGGTGAAATAGTTTCTAGAGTTTTTCACATCATCTCAGAAACTAGATTTATCTTTTATACCTAATGGTTATGTTTTCAATCCTGTTTTTTTACAGTTTCAAATAAACTTTTTCTATTGTAAAGCTTACTAAGAGGAAATGTTAAGAAAGAGGAGAATAACAATCAGTGTCTTATTTCACTAAAGTGTCATCTTTCCAGTGATCTGGGTTTGCAGTGAGATACTAGCAATTCTCAGAACCTTTTCCTAAGGATCTGTTGCCTGTCTCTGCTCAGCTCCATTCTTCCCAAACTGCTTTCTTATAATGGAAGAGTTGCCAATTCCTTAGCGTCAGCAGCATCTGTTTCCTTCTCCTGTGAACCAACTGCCTGTCTGACTCACCATCTTACCCAGGTCACTTTCATTTCAGGGAGAAGTTAGAGAATGAATAGTCTTCAAATAAGTGAAATAGTGTCACCATAGTCTTTATTGTCTTTTTGCTATTTCATGCTAGTTTGGATTCACATTTTATGGTGGTCTTATGGTTTACCAGTAGGAGAGTATTTATATGTGCACTGCACCAGTTGAAGGTTTTCTTGTTTTAAAGGCAGCAAGGGAGTATTACAGAATTTGGCTGTGTTCAGTAAAATTGTAATTTCTGATCTACTTCTGGCCTAGGTTTTAGATTTGAATGGGAACAGCCTGAGCAAGCTGCAGGACATTTCTAGACTTAAACACTTCAAAAACTTATTACCAGCTTTAATGAATTTACTTCCTTAAATAATATTTATGACCTAGTGAGAAATTAAGCTCTAATTCTTTTTTTTTTTAAGGAACATTTACTAGCATAAATATTCTTGCATTGTGGGATGTGCTCACAAGACAGGATTGGCCCAGGTTGCACATGGGAACAGAACAGGGGACTAAACTAGGATCATGTATACTGTGATTTTATTAGCAGACCACAGTTTTGGTGCCTGTTGGTGTTGTCTCCAATTTGAATTGCAGTATTACAGTAAAGTATCACTTTACCACCCATCTGACCTTTGTAATGGTCATTTCATTTTAACAGAGTAACATGTCTGGAGCACACTAGGTCTCCCTCAACAGATCAATACTAACCAAGGGAAGTCCCAGGCACTGTATCCAATTAAGTCTGTTTAAAGATTAAATGTGTCTGATTACTTTAACCAAAGTTTATGTGACACTTTTGGCCATGCAACTATTTTCTTGCAGCCCAGCTGGGAACATTTTGATGCAAGCCATAACCATGTGATCACTTTTGAGGCCATTAGAGGCTTAAGCGAACTGCAGTTCTTCAACCTGAGCTGGAACCCACTGAAAAAGTCCAGGGAAGATATAAACATCTTACAGAAACATTCTTCCAACTTAGTCTTGGCATCGCACACATCCCATGGCACAAGGTACATATCAGCGCTTGAAATTCCTGGGAAAGCATTTTAACCAAGACCACAGTTACAAAGACATAAAATCTGGTCCTGCACCTTATTGATTCTAAGGCCCTTGCTATGTAAGAAGCCTTATGATCATGTTATGTCATCTTTGTTCTCACAGGGCCTTCACGTCTTTTTGTAGTTGCAGTCTAACCAAGTGAATGAGCTGTGTGGCATTTTTGCTCAGAGACATCTCTGAGGCATAATTCCTTTCTTTTTTGCTTCCCTTGAGAAATGTATTGGTGGCCTGTGCCAGATATCAAAAACCAAGCCCTGGCTTTAATTTTGCTGTCTCAGCTGTGCTGAAAAAAAGGGTTGGAGCAGAGACACTTCTTAGCCTTGGGGATATGCATATGCACTGTTAGTCTCTCTGTTACTGCATGTATCTGTCTGCAGCAGCACAGCTGTGTTGGCTGGAGCTTTGGTGAGAAAGCCAATACTCAGCCCTTTTACTGACTCTCATTCATTCCTATTGCTCAACCAGCTTCTCTGTTCTTTATTCCCTTCAGATCAGTACATTTTAACAGTATTTAAAGGGCTCAGTCAAAATCAGCTAAGTTAAACCATAGGAATTTGAGGCCTTAAAAGACTCTTTAAAAAGCTGTTTTAATTATCATTTAACACTAAATTTAATATTTTGAACAAGTCAGTCAGGCAAACAGAGCACTATCTGAATAGAAAACCTCTATCAAATAATTTGAACAACAAACCACCACAGGAAACAGAACTCAATTTAGGCACCCAGGAAGGGTCCAAAAAGATGCTGCCTTGTCTATTTGGCCTGTCAAGTAAGCTTCAATGAATCTTTTCAATACATACTAACATACAAAAGGAATAATAAGAGCTACCAGTTCCGGTCTCTGGTTCTTTGTTGTTATTACTTAGGTTTTTATAAAATTAAACTTTTAATATTGCTGTGCTCTTTGCCATCAGCTCTGCATGTCAACATGGTAACTCTTGTACACATCAAGTACACGTCACTAAACCTGTGCCTCTCCAGAGTTTCTTAGGCGTCCAACTACAATGTCTAGTTAGTTCAGTTCAGAGCAAACCAGGAAATCCTTACTGCCTCTCAGAGGATGTTCTACAATCTAGCTTATAAGTGACTGCATTTCATGTGTTTGTCTGTCAATATATCTATATTCCATTCACAAACAAAGACATTATCATTCATTATGTGAGAAGTGTGTATTTCATATATTTTAAGCTAGTGGGCAGTCCAACATATTCTGTATGTATAGGATAAGTTTGTGGTGATGTCTTGAGGTTTTGGTGACACCTCTAAATCCTTTTAAAATTTCTCACATGTCCTATGGAGCTTTCTTTGGTTTTTGTAATATTTCTAGGTCATAAATAAAACTCCTAGATTATAAAAATAAATGTTAATACATATTCTATATTACAAAGCTTCATAAGATTAGTGAACTTCTGACTTAGCCCATGTGATTCCAGAACAGTTTATTACCATCAATGTCACATAAAATCAGGACAATCAAAACTGGCCCAAAGGTACCTTGTCTCGTGTTTCTAGCAAACTACCTAAGCAGGGATGACACGGTGGCTCTGTCGAAGGTCTTAGCAAAGCGCAAGCTCTTGACATCCATGAGATGACAGTACACTAAACAGAAAGGAAATGCAAGCCTCTCTTGTATGTAAACTATATTGGCAATTTTAGAAAACTGTAACACTTTATTCCTTTCATGAAGCCTGCCTCACTGCAGCTGAGTGTCACTGCCCAGTTAAAGGCTCTCACTAACATAGTTGGAGTCCTGATTTCTAATGAAGAAGCTGCAAAAGCATTACAGTATATTGCAGGATCAAAGATGACCCAGGTTTGATGTTCTGTTTTGTTGTAACTTATAGTGAGTGCTCTGGAAAAGGAAGTATTTAGGAATAGTTCTGCACCTGTTTTTTTTAAAGAATATTTTGTTTTCTGATTTTTGTGAAGGTAGAGGTTTTGTCCTTGCCTCTGGCAGTAGGTCAGAAATTATTTAATAAACACCAATCTCAAAGATCTTTGCTGGTACCAAAAATTATATTCTAGCATGATCTTGGAAAAGGTCATGTTCAAGTACTGCTGAATTCAGAATGCAAGAAATTAACTATGTTTGCCAAACAGAAACAATGGAGAGGAAAATAACAGGATAAACCAATAGTTCTACGTGCTTTTTTTAAATATCTAATACCAAATCCCTTGTCTTAAGATCTTTTCAGTAGGTAATTTTTCAGAGTATTTTCTATGCAGATATGAAGCAATCCTTCCAAACCCCTAAGCACAAACTTGTTCTACATAAGATCTGGACTATATCCCAAAGCACCCTAGCCCAATTCTAAGCTAACACACTCAATGGACTGAATAGTTAGAACTCAGTATCATGCTAACACAATGGCACAGTCACAATGAAACTATGTCTGCTCACATGCTGGGTAAGATCATGCCTTTCTGCAAAAAAAAAAAAAAGACGTATCTTCACAGAAAACAGGCTATAGTTTACACAGAGCATTTTAATGATGTCTACATTATCTGTTTTCTGTACTGAAAACTCTAAAAACTTGGTATGTGCAAGATCAATGGAAGTCTTGCAAACTATTAAACTTAGATCTGTGAATTATTACCTCTACTAATATATCACCTT
Organism: Phalacrocorax carbo; assembly: GCF_963921805.1. Lineage (NCBI taxonomy): Eukaryota > Metazoa > Chordata > Aves > Suliformes > Phalacrocoracidae > Phalacrocorax > Phalacrocorax carbo. The sequence continues at coordinate 32,350,228 of NC_087521.1, read as the reverse complement.
CCCCTTCCAAGAACAGCAGGATTTTTATGCCATTTACTATATACTAAGCTGTGAGATACATGTAGTATATCTAGTTATATTATACACTTAATATAGTGATTTCTTTTTTTTCCTCAGGTGTTTCTGTTAGAATATTCTAGGACTGATGAAGAAAAAATTTCCATTCTCAGTGTATTTCCTTGTGCTAAAATTCTGTCTCAAATTTGCAAGAGCAAGGAAGATCTGTAGATACATTGTAATAACTGGTGTTCAATGGTAGGGCTGATGCTGTTGAATGTATTTAGGTTAACATTTAGATTAATCTCTGTAAAAGTTTTGTTTTGTTGTCTTAGGTTAAAGGTTTTATGCTTTTTGGTTAAAAAATATTTCTGAACACATTCAAGTCTAACTAATAGTTACTTTGTCCTTGAGCTCTGACAGTGGCAATTTCCAGATGCCTCACAGGAGGTCCAGGATACCCAAAAGAGGGCATTTCAGATACTTATTTTGTAGTACAATTGTCTTTTTAGCATTAATAGATTTTTAAGATGAAAGAGTACTAATAAGATTCTCTAGACTGACTTCATGCATAAAGCAGGCAAGACAGCATTATGTTGTAATTTCTACATCAATTTCATACATCTCTGAGCAACAGCTGATTTTACAGTAAACCATATAGATTAGGATTAATTTCACCTAGCTTTGCTTATCTACATTGTAGATAACCACATTTGAAATAGTTACCCTACATTCGTTTTTTATAGACAGTGCAGAAGCAAAAGTAGTTTGGGACCATAAGTCACCTAACAGTTTAGAGGGTTACTGTAGGTTGAAGTGAATTGCACCCTACCAGAGAGCCCAACCAGCCACCACAGATGGAGATCTCTTTGATGCTGATACTGTTTTGCTAGTATGAAACCCACTCGTAGTGTTTGTTTAAAGATTTCAAGTAACAGTGAATCTACCTCTCCTACCTCTCTATCTTGTGTATCTTGTTTCTAATACAAATTTGAATCTATCAAATACTATCAGATTTAATCCACTGGGTCTCATTTTGTCTCTTTCTGGTAAAGCCAGATGTTCTGAAGGACCAGAAGTCTTCCTTATTTAGCCAAAATCATCCCACGTTAACTTATCTTAAAGAAACTAAGTTCGGTTGAGCTTCTTAAGCGTCTCATAGAATCATGGAATCACAGAATGGTGGGGGTTGGAAGGGACCTCTGGAGATCACCTTGTCCAACCCCCTGCTTGAGCAGGGGGCACAGGACCACGTCTAGGCGGGTTTTGAATGTCTTCAGTGAAGGAGACTCCACAGCCTCTCTGAGCAGCCTGTGCCACTGCTCTGGCACCTGCACAGGAAAGGAGTTTTTCCTCATGTTTAGCTGGAACTTCCTGTGTTCCAACTTGTGCCCATTGCCGCTTGGCCTCTCGTTGGGCACTATTGAAAAGAGCCTAGTCCCATCATCCTGGCACCCACCCTTTAGATATTTATAGGTATTGATGAAATCCCCCCTCATTCTTCTCTTCTCCAGGCTGAACAAACCCAGGTCTCTCAGCCTTTCCTCATAAGAGAAATGCTCCTGTCCCCTGATCATCTTGGTAGCTCTCTGCTGGACTCTCTCCAGTAGTCCCCTGTCTTTCTTGAACTGGGGAGCCCAGAACTGGACACAGTGCTCCAGATGTGGTCTCATTATAAAATGTTTTTTTTATTTCTCATGACATTATTCTAGTTCCTTTCTGAACATGTTTCTTCATGTCTACATGGGTTTTATGTACGGCCTCCTACAAAACCATACAGAAACTTCCAGCGCTGAACATACAGGATAATGACATACCCAGAAATAATTCTGCTCACTTAGTCCTACTCACTATTCCAATTATTAAATATTACTTGACATGCGTGTCCATGTGGCAACAGTGCAAGCTCATATTCACTTTTTTCTGTCGTTAGTTCTAGTCCTTCTCAGTGTTCCTCAGATACTGTCTTTCTTACTGTGAATGTGATTTTCTCTGTTACTAGCTACATAATTTACAATTTGTTCTTTGCAGAAATGTGCTTTTTAAATAGGGCCACCTTGTTAGTCATTATAAAACTGTTGTTTATAGCTGACCTTACTAAAATCTTTATGTCATCTCCTAATTTACCAGGAAGGGACACCTGCTCTTTTTTGCTAGGTCACTGAAAAAAAGAATTTTGAGCAGAACATTATTAAAAGCTCTGTAAATTGATGATTTTCTTTCTATAGTTAGATTTTGAGTTCCATCATCTAATCAGTTTTTGTCTATTTAACAAGAGTTACATTCAATTTGGATATATTTTTTAAATTATATTCTCAGACAGGAGCTATTAATCCTATCAGTATATTTAGAATTTTCATCAAAAGCAATTTAATATTAGTTTTTGCTTCCTGTGCACCATACTTGCATCTATTAATAAGGCCATTAGCTTGTAATTATTAGTGTGTTGCATATCAGCCTTTCTATGATACCTAAGGATGATATCAAGCTAACTGACCTATTCTGGTCATCCTGTTTATCCTCAATGCTATTATAACTTCAGTTTGTTCATGACCTTCTAGAACTTCCCAAGCACACTATCATTTGTATAAAATGAATTGATGAGTGGCTTAGAAAGTTCTTCAACTGGTTCATTAATATCCTGGATTGAAAGGTGCCTGCTTTAAAAAATGTGAACATGAGTAGTTCCAGTTTTAGATTCTTTTCCATTATTAATGAAATACAAAGTATTTTTTATCCATGTAAATTATGAGCATCTCATCATGGTTATTCCCAAAGGCAGAGAAAAATATGCATTAAAACTATCTTCCTCTTCTGTATTTTGATTAACTATTCCAAAATCCTTAGATAGAATCAAGTCTATAGCATTGCTTGAATTTCATTAAGTCCTGATTATGATCTCTGATTATTTTAGCTATCAAATTTTCATTGATGTTTTAGCTTTCATTTTCAGTAGTCCATGTTTCAAACAACTGTTTTATTCTCGCTGCTGTCATTTTTCTTATTTTTCATTCACTTCTGCTGTAGTGGAATAAAAGGGCCATGGCCTGATCCAGTAGGGTTCATTAATATTTGCTATAGTCTGTAAACTTAAAAGGGTGAAGATTTTTGTAACTGTAAATGAACAAGTGTGTAATGAAGAAGTGTTTGGTGTTTAACCTTCTGCACCCTTAAACCTCTCCTAACTAGCCTTCACATTTTTTAGCTGAAATTTTTGTGTCGCTCATTTTGCTCGTGATTGCTTTCAGCATATGAAAATTGCCCTTTTTAAAACACCAAGGCCGCATAAAGGACATGCTTAAAATATACGCTTGCTTGGTTTTTTTTTTTTAAAGAATTGCCTCCTAAGACAAGACAAAGTCCTTAATCTACTTGCTTCATTTAAGAATTCCAGGAATACCAAATGCTCTGGAATTATTTCAAAGGAGAGCGTCAGTGAAGCTTCAAGAATATTTAGCAATTTTTTAAAGAGCAAGGTCTCAGGTGGCAAGGATGTTGACCGAACCAGACTGATTCAGGAAATTGCAGCTAGCTTCTTTGCATTCTCTCCCCAGTCAGTAGAGACTGGCCCTGAGAATTTCTCATTAGAAAATACAGGAGCTATGCTTAGCTTATTCATTCTGCTGATTTTGAACCCAACTTTTTTCTGATGTCACAAAAGTATAATGTTGAAACATGTTGAAACATTAGTTCTCCTAGTAATTTCTGTAAACATAAATTCTCTAATGCATATAGCAACAGTTTTCTAACACTGGCCCTTCAAATATGCCCTGCCCTAAAATTTAGAAGCTTAGGCATATTTCATGTCTAAAGCCAAATGAGTTTTGCCACGTGCATATTGAACTGTCTAGCTAATCCATTTCTTGTGATCAGGCAGGATTAAAATTTCACAGAGTTCTACTACATACCAATATGAAAAACAGATTGCAAGAAGAGAGCTAGTAGATCTAATTTCAAACAAGCAAACATTGAGAATAACCCTTTCAACATTTTCTCCTACCTTGAAACACTACCTAAAATTATAAACTAATTAAGCAGTCACTTGATGAGAAGCAGGAGTGAACTAGATCAGTTTGCCACAAGAAAGAGCCTTGTTTTGGGTTATCCAGTACCTAATCAGGTGTGAGCTTTCAGAGTTTCTCACATCATTCAGAACAGGTCTCTCCTGGATCCTCTGGTGTCTGGCATTGTAGCTGAGCCAATATTGCAGCCTTTCCTTCACTAGTATCATCACTTATAACTCTAATTCAGCTGCTCATTTTCATGGAATTTGTAGGAAATTGAGTAGTGCTTATCTGACAGTTAAGGTTGAACTCACCAATAGATTTAAAAATGAATGGTAAGGCTAGCAGATGGATATACAGATAGCACAATCACATTAGCCTTGTTTCCTTAGGAAACTGAGCTAACAAAAAGCTACAAGAGTCAGTGGAGGAAGATCCAAGGTCATCCTAACCTGTTCTGATCCATCAGCTGAAATCATGTTAATCTGCCCAGTATGAGAGGTTAAAAGCTCCTCTGTCAGTTCAATTTGTTATTAGAATATAGAATAGCTAGGGGAAAACACACTTCTGCTGATAAGCGTAGCATTTCATTCTGTGTGCATTAGGGAATTCATGTATAGAAAAATTGCCAGGAAGATTAATGCTTTAGCATATGTCATATAAGTTTTGTGACATCAGAGAGAAGGGATTCATAAAGGATAAGATAAATACTTTGGAAAATAAAATAATACAGAAAAAAATGTTCTTTAGTCATCACCAAAGCCAGCCTAACAGCACTGAATATTTAAGTGATTATTTGGCTTAGATACAATCTCAGTACAACACTGGATATTTTAGGCCCCTACAATACAATCTGAATTTTTTGACTGGGACTCTGTGATCTTTTCTCCATTGTGCAATGATTGGCCAACATACTGTAGTATTATCAGAAAGGGGGGGGTCGTAGTCATACAAACAGGTTATACTGACAGCCTTGTCTTGACAGGTACCTTGCTGCCAGGGGTCTAAAGTCAGATCCTGTCTAAGAAAGTAATTTCACAACCTGGGCAGCAAAATATATGTTTGGTATTGACATTTATTTGTTTCTGTCCAAGAATATTTTAATCAAGAAAATTACTGCATTTGTTAATCTATGATATAGAGAAAAGAGTACTTAGTTTGTATATAAAAAGCATGAAGAACTGTAAAGTTAGGATAAATTCAGCTCTGACTTTGCACTCAACTTCTTCTAGACTAAATATACGGCCTTGGTGTTAGGCTGGAATCCTGTTTCCATTCAAGTCCTGCTGTAGAATGAGTACGTGTAAAGCAGACTAGCCAGTAAAATAGTCATGTATTGCAGAAGGATTTAAGTTGAACAAAACTATCTAAGATGTAATGCAGACAAGAAAAAAGTGTCTATGTTCAGATAGCTTCAACTGCAAAGGTGCATTTGGGAGCTGGTATACTTATGTTGTAGAGTTCCAGTTTTTGGAGAAGTTGAACTCTTTTGAAATGTATTACAGATGAGGAGCTCTGTTGCATAATGGGGATATCTCACATCATGCATCCAAGAAGTTGCCATTGATATTAGTAGGAAATGCACACATAGAAACTGAGCACAGAATAAATAGGTTCAATTAATTTACAGATTAACTGACTGGTTGGTTTCTTTCAGTTCTAATACTAAGTTTTATTACAGATCACGGTCTTAAATCTGGATGACCAACACTCTTCAGAATTTCCAAGCTGGAAAAATTGGAGCATTTAAGACGGGCACCATTTAGCAACAACAATCTCACACAAATAGAGGGAATAAGAGTCTTGTCTTAACCTTGAAGAACTCACTTTAGATGAAAGCTACATTTCAACACTAGATGGTACAATATTTACCGTGGTAGTGATAATGCAGGCCATTAAGCTGGGACACAGCAGAAATGTTTCTTTACAGTGAAATATTATAGAGGGGGAGTTTTTACTCACTGCCAACAGAGTGAGTTTTTCAAATATTAAAAAATCTGTGTGCATCTTTAGCAGAACTGAAAAAGGGGACTGAGGCAGAACAGTTATGTTCTAGTAAAATAAGTATTTCTTATTAAAATGTGCATATTTATGTATGTTTAATGATCTAATTGATCTAATGATCACTGATCTTGTTACAGTTGGACCCAGTAACACAAACTGTGTCAATTGTAATGTATTTTACCTTCTCTATCAGCCACCTCATTCTGTTACAGCTCTCTTTATACTAAGTGCATCTTGTTTATTTTTCAAGGAATTTCAAAGCTCACCAAACTTAGAAGACATAGTGTAAATAATAACTATTTTATCAGCCTCAAAAGACTTGTGTTCGAAAATCTGTTTTATCGTCATTACCTATACATTGAGAACAACAGAATCATATCTTTAGTTAGTTTAAAGAAAACTTTCTCCCTAACAGGGCTATACATAAATAATAACTTTTTTAATACCAACCATGAAATACATCATTTAAAGGTAAATATTTACTATTTTAAAACTAATTTGTTTTTTATTACATTAGAAATACAGTGTCTCCCTATTTGTTCAAGTATAGAGGAAGCTATACTTAAATATAATTGGAGGTTCTGCCTGTGGGTGCTACATTCATCCATCTTTACAGTGGAACCCAAACTGATGAGAATGCCAGTCTAAGAGTTTTTGATTGATACTTGCTCCTGAGAAGGAGGTTCTGAACCCTCCAGGTGGACTGGGCTCAAAATGTTCTGCAGAGATAAACATCACTTACACCAGGTAAGCTAAATCAAAGTTTACAATCCATGGAATAATTCTGCAATTCATGTCAAATTACGAAAAATTACACCTGCAGCAGTTCCAGCTCTTTTCAGCTTACCTGGAATGCTAATGCATGTGTTATAGATTTTGTTGGCTGGATTCAGACACTAATTGGAGACTGAGGCCCTGATTCTTATTTATGTTCAGACTCTGTAAAACTGTGTGAAAGCACAAAGGCTTTTAAGGCATTGTCGGTATAGTTTTCACTCACTTTACGGGCTTTCTTTGCGGCTTGAGTGTTGAAAAGTGCTATTAATCTAAATGAAGATATCTGGATTTTGTTACGTGATTTCTCAGTTTTGACTCATGCAGATGACAGCTGAAGAAGGTGCTGAAAACAGTAGTCCGAATGCACCTATGTAGGATGTTTTAAAGTTATATTGATAACCCCATGCTTTTTTCCACTTAGGGTTTAACTAATCTGATAATTTTGGACATGCATACAAATTGAAGAGTCTGGAAAGAAGTCTGCTATCAACTATGTGTGTTATTCCATCTTCCCTCTCTCAAAGCCTTAGACAGCATTGCAGTAGGAAGTTATTCTGTATGCAGACTATTACTATAACTTTGAAAAAAATAGTTCTTTAACAAATCAAGACCCAGCTGATCAGACTTGTTAATATGTGTGTAATCTCTTAATATACTCCATAATACTCCATTGTCTGTTTCTGTCTCTCTTTAATCACTTTGGGGTAGAAATTGCCTCTTTTTTTGTAATAGTACCTAGCACAATAGTGTCCTGGCACATTGCTAGGGTTTCTGAGGCTTTAACTATAATTTTGGAGCTTAATCATTTCTAACACCTATGAAATTAGTGCACGTTACTTACAAATCTGTATTGTAAACTGAGAGAACATAGAATATCTCCATTAATCTGTTCCATAAGAAAACAGTCATCCAGGTCTGTTCATTTAAAGGCAAAATAACACTGTTTAAGTTACTTTGATTTTAAATGTTTTTAATTCATTGAATTGTAAAATGTTTCTTGCCTATATTACTATGATACTTCTATATCAGCATTAATATAGCAGACATCACTTCAAATGCATCTAACCGACAGAAGAAGAAAGTGCAAAAGATTTCTTTGGAGGCAGACTCACCTCAGACATGATTGCAGATACACTGTGACATTCAGACTTTACAGAAATGCAACAATAAAATTGGACAGCTTCTAATATCAGGTGCAGTGATTTTCAGAATTGCATTATCAAAAGTAGCATCTAATATTGTGGGTAGAGTGTGAAAATCTAAAGCTAGAATCTGTATTTAGGAAATATGCCTGATAATTCCATAGCATTTGTAGGCCACATTCCCTTGACTGATTCATAAAACAAATAATTTTTCATCACAATGGATTATTTTCTGCAGTTTCATTGAAGAAAGATTCTTTCTGTAGGTGCTTCCATTTTTCATTTAGGGGGTGGTGCTGCCTGCACACAGTTTGACAGAAACTGTCTAGGAGAAACAGGGCACTGGCTCCTGACGAAATATATCTAGAAGAGAGATTTAATTTGATCAAAACCCATCTGAGCTGATTCCTTTCAGAACAAATTTGGCCAAAGTGAGAGCAGACATGTATGTGTGTGCAGTGCTGCTTCTGCAAGCTTCTGATTTCTGAAGAAGCTGCCTTGTCCATTGTAGATCTACAGGAATTTAGAGCAATAATGGCCTGTGATCTGTTGCATTAAATGCATCTTTAATTGAATACTAGTATGTGCACCCAGTGGGACAGTCACTGTTCTGCAACAAGTATTTTACACAGCACTAGTCACACTTGTTTGCAGACATCGTCCCTGATATTAATCCTTAGGAAAGTATTTCTATGGGTTGTATGTATGTACTTGTCTTCTTGGAGACGTTTATATTTTCTTATTTCCCAGTGTTCTGCATCTGTCAGTGAAAATCCTTACCTGATGTAATATGGGAAGACAATTTTCATGGCGCAGTCCGCCGTCTTCACCTTTTGCTCTTAAATAGCCTAGAAGGCCTTCAGCAACAGTATTGCCATGCCTTTTAAGGTATTACAATTGCAAGCCTTGAATTTCTTGAAGAGCTGTGTCAACAGCACAGTTATGGTTTCCTAAAAATTACTTGAGGTGCGTCTCTCTGACCAATAGATTATCCTGTTTCTACCGTTAAGTAGTAACAAGTACCTTGTAAGCAGGCTTTGACACAGCTGAGGTACACAGTTACAATCTGTGTGGTGCTTTGGCAGGCCTCGGTGCAAGTGGAGAATGGAACACTCCATCTGAGCACTTGCAGCTCCAGTGCTGCTGGAAAGCAAAAAACAGCCTAAGAGGTATGGAACTGTTATTTCAGTAATGTAATAGAAGCAAACAGAGCAGACTGTTGAAAGCCCTTGGCTTTGGTGTCAGAATCACATCAATTGTTTATTACTGGAAAAAGAACTGTGAATTTGTTGTGAGATTTTCCATGGGGTCCGTCTTTCATAGGAGCACGTTGCATTTCTTGCCCTAAAGACAGTATGTTACAGATCTGCTCATGCTATATATCCCATTTCTATCTAATTTTTCTATGTTACTTGTATTCTAAATCCATATTTGTCTTTTATTACTTAATTCAGAGCTGTAGAGCTGGTGCTAGTAAACCAGTTTGAAAACGTCTGCGGCGTGAATTAACAGAGCAATAATCTCATGTCTTTCAGTGGTTTAATCTTCCTTCCTAATGCCAAGGTGGGTTCATGACACAATCTTTTCTATTTTTCATAATAATATTAATTATAAACTAATTTCCTTTGATTGAAAATACGGTCTTTAATATCCTTCAATACCCTGTTGTTCATGGGTTTTCATAATGACAGCAATCAATCAACACAAAGCTGATTGCAACCACTCTTTCAATTCTACAGTATTGTTGCAGTAATCTCATCCAAAATCAATTAATTGTACAAGACTTTTTTAAACACTTTAAAATGACCAATCATCTTTCTAAAGATCAAATTTCTGAATCAGAAAAATGTAATTGACAGTTTTGCTAATGTGTTAGCAGAGAAACATTCTGTTTGATTAATTATGTTTCCTTTTTACAGGTATTGTGTCTGAACTACAATCACATTGAATCAATACTGCCTGAACAAAAGCTCCCAAATCAAGTAACAAATAGGCAGCAGCTGTACTTAAAGGTGGCCTGTCATGGCTATGGACAGGAAGGGCTTGCCAAAGAAAGCAAGTACCATCAGCTTTTAAAATACACTTTTATCTCTCCTTTACTCCACTGAGGAGGAAGGAAATGTTTTCAGTGTCAAAAGCTTTGGATCTCCCTTTTTTTTCCCCTCCTAGCTTGAAGAAACCCTGTACCTTTGTTTGTTTGTTTGTTTGCATACCATATGCACACATATGGTATGTTTGGCATCATCTAGTTGGCTTTTCTTTCCTAAGTTCTTTGTGAACAACTTGTTAGGACAAGTCTTCATTCAACTAACTATATCAGGCTGCTGTCATCTGTTCTTTGAATCATATGGCATAGGTGGTTATGCATACATTGAAGTTTTTTCACCTTCCTACAACGGATTTCATTTTGAGTGAGGGAACCACCTACCTCTCTCTAGCTGCTGGTTTGATATGGGAGAGTGTGGAAGTATATCTCTGATCAGATTGATCATTGATATTCTGTTGTCATTCTTTAGTTAAATTTGTACAACATCACACTACAAAATTTTAGGAATATATTCAGATAGTGAGGAATATATTGAGATAGTATTTCAGTCCCTTAAGCCTGACCTGTGAAAATGCAGCTGCCTTACAGTGTAGAGTATTCTGATGGCAGTCACAAGCCCTTGTTAGAATCAGTGAGTTCAGTCATGTCACACTACAGTTCCTTTCAGGAGCATAAAGAAAGTTTTATATATTCATCCAAAGTTATTCTGCAATGTTGTGTAAAGTCTAAGCAGCCATTCATCCTGGTATTAAACCTCCTTTCCTCATTTCATAAGTGATAATCTTTTTGTCATCCTCTGAAGGAGACAGTCATACTTCTTTCTTCTTCCTTTTGCCATCAAGGTTAGATCAGCTTGTGTCCTAAAGAACATTTTCAAACTACCTTTCAGTTTGCACTTCTCATCTATGCAGTCTTTCAGGATTGAAACTTCTGGGACCTATTTACTTCTGTATGGATAAGGCAACATCCATAGTCAAATTCAGTCTTCCCATATCAGACAAGTCTTGCAAAGTCCTTATTTATCCTTGCAGAATTCCTTCTATGCATTGGTCAAGGTTTAGAGAGGTAAGTCACAGAGCATCAGAGAATCCTGCAAAACCTAGTGGTTGTGTGCATACTTCTCAAGACTTCACCCAGCTCTGCTTGTCTTCATTCTTTGCATATGCTCAGCATCTGGAGTGTGGGAAAACATGAATTTGTTTTCAGATTTTCTGGGGAAAAGGGATATTGGCAGAAGCACACATGGGCATGGGCTGTTTGAGCTTCCATTGTAGTGTGACAAATTTCTGTGCTCATTTTGCTAATCTGCTTTCTCATGAGAGATGAACATTCTTTATACGGACTGGGGGCTTAAAAGGACTTGAAAAAAATTGTTCAGTAACTATAGGAATGCCCCTTTTGTTGATGGGAGGGATTTCTTTACCTAAAGCCTTCTAGTTTCCTCCCTTTTTCCTTTTTAAATATTGACAAATTTTAGCTTTCTTGCAGGTCACTGAAACTTGGCTGATGTTCCCAAACTTAGTGCAAGTCAACATAAATACTCCATGATTTTTCTCAGCCAGCTTTTTCAAATGTGACTTACTCAGAGTTGCTGACTTAAACATGTCAGATTTTAGCTCAGTAGCTGCTATTTGACAACCTCTAAGTCAATACTGGGTGGAAATTATTTCACTATTACTGTGTGATATGAATAACATTGCCCTTTTCCCCACAAATGCAGCACAAAAGTACTGAAAAACTATGCTTCATTTCAGGTTTATTGATACTTCTACTATGTTCAGCTAGTAATGATCCAATGCCATTGTCAGGATTGCTTTTGATATTGATATCCTTTCAAACTCTCTCTTACTGTTCTTAATGCTACAAGCCATTGATGTCCCCTTATGTGCACTTGCTCTTTTCATCAATTTTTTTGCACACTTTTACTTCTTGCTGTCAATTTCTTTATTTTTCTATTTATTATAGCTGCTTTTAATTCCCTACTAAGCAGATACTGTCTTTTTAATGACTGTTGCCTTCTTTCTCAATTGTGAGGTATTCTAGAAACAAAAATATTCTTAAACCTTCCCCAGAACATCTTGACACTTTCTTTGGAAGTTGGATTAGCTCTTACTTGTTGTAGCCTTGTGAGATAAACCTGTGTAAAGCATAAAATATACATATTACATATTTACACATCTTAACACAAATTAATATTATATATTCACATACAGTTTGGATATTGTTTTGTTTGTGATGTGTGAATGTAATCAAGTCACTGGCTGCTCAGCAATCACCAATATTTAGTGTTTTTATGGAAACTGAGGTTGCTAAGCAGTTTGTTTCATTAGCTGGGTTGTAAGGAAGAAGCAAAGCTAAAATTAGAACCCTTTTTTCCCTTCTCTCTCTTAATCTATTAGTTCATGCTATCCATTACAGGTGAGACATAACAGAAGTTAAGGTTTTACAAACAAATTTGTGGAACAGTGCATGTTATTTTATTTTGCACTATTGTCATTCAGCTGTTGTGAGAATACACCCAAAGGTTGCTTTAAGTATTTTACTAAATTTATCAGCAGTTTACAGTTGCTTTCCTTTCATGTCCTCAGACTGCTGTGAGCAGAGGAGGGTTTGGTTTTTTTGTTTGCTTGATTTCCACGGTCTGGATCCAGAAAACTTGACATAGCTTCCACAGAATAGAAGTTTATATATGGAGTATTTCCACCTCAAAAGTAGTGGATTTGTTTCATTTTTCATCACATTGTTTTAACATATACAGGTGTAATTCCTATGGAATCTATTCCAGTGATTAGTGAAATTGCAGTCATCTGTATATACCCTTCATAAATTTTCTTTTGGGGGGGTGGGAAATGCTGAAGTTCTTTTGTCCAAGGAAAATTGTGACTTCATACTCTTGTTTGGTTTATTGGTTTAGGAGTGCAGGATTTGGAGAAAAGCCACCCATGATAATGCAGAGTTTGGAAGATTTTCATCTGGGCTATAATGGAATTACTAACATGGCCCAGCTATAGCTTAGCAGGCTGGAAAACTTTAAACTTCTGTTTTTGCAAAGTAGGTGGTAGCTGCTTTTCTGGTGCATTGATTCAAGCGTTTTACAGTAGTTTCCTTATGTTCAGTCTTTACTCTGTGCATTGAATTTGTGGGGGACAGTCTTCTCTGGTTTTGACCCCAATAAGAATGATATCCTAGCTTTAATTCTTACCCTGGCTCCAAGATCTTTCAGATATTGAACAGTGAAATTCTTCCATGCTGTGCCACTGCGCCTCACTTGTCTTTTACAAGACAAGGGCAGACCAGGGTGACCAGCATGTGGAAGATATATTTGTCAGCTCATTGCCAGCAGCAAGTTCCACAAGTAGGAAATTTCCTCCTTACTATAAGTAATACCAACGATAATGATTGACCTAAGTCTTGTTCCTCAAGATACCCAGCTTTTATTTAGGAAGATATTTTGCTTTAAATAGAGATGGCAGATAGATAGATGAAATCAAATACACTGTTGTCCAGTGTCACTGAAGTAGTCCAAAACAACATACAAATAATTCAGAAAGTTCATGAGCTGCTTTTGCTTAAGATAATTTTTTGCTGGAAAGGAATCAAAATTCATTAAAGCTGATTCCATGCATTTTCTCTTGCTGTGTTAGGAAACTACATCAGCCAAATTGAAGGACTTGAAGGTCTCCAATATCTGCAGGAGTTGCTATTGGACCATAACCGCATTAAATGATTTCACAAGGTTTCCTTGCTAGCCAGAATGGTCTTTTGACTCTTCATCTGAAGCAAAACCAAATACGAAAATGGAACAGTTACAACCTGAGGTAAAATTACTCTTTCTGGACTTCAACAGAATTCAAGTACAGTATATTTTTGTTAATGCTGTGGAGTCAGTTGGCTAAATATTGATTGTTTTCAGACAAAATTCCCATTTTCTTCTATATTTTCCCCAAAATATATATACCAGTTGCAAGATTTTTGAGAACTCCTGACATATGGTATATTTTTTAACTTTTGGACAGGAATGTCATGTTTTTAGCTGGAATAGAGTTAATTTCCTTCACTGCAGCTGGCACAGTGCTGTGCTTTGGACTTAGTATGAAAACAGTGTTGATAACACACAGATGTTTTGGTTGTTGCTGGGTAGTGTTTGTACTGGTCAAGGCCTTTTCCAGCTTCCCATGCTCTGCTGGGTGCACAAGGAGCCGGGAGGGGAGGGGGCACAGCTAAGAGAGCGGATTCAAACTGGCCAAAGGGATACTCCATATCATGTAACGTCATGCCCAGTATGCTAGCTGGGAGGGGCTGGCCGGGGGAGGGAGGCGGCAATTGCAGCTCAGGGACGGGCAGTGTCAGTCGGCAGGTGGTGAGCGGTTGTATCGTTTCTGTTTCTGGTTTTTTCCCTTTTCCTTTTTATTATATTATCATTATTGTTATTATTATCATTATTATTTTATTCTAATTATTAAACTGTTCTTATCTCAATCCACAAGTTGTTTTTTTCTTGCTTTTGCTCTTCTGATTCTCTCCCCCATCCCACAGGGGTGGGGGGAGTGAGTGAGCAGCTGCGTGGTGTTTAGTTGCTGTCTGCGGCTGAACCACGACAAGGAATCATCTGAACTAGAAACACTTCAAGTTATTCCCAGCCTTAACATGCTCTCAAAACATGGAAATTCAGCGAGTATATTTGTTTGCATTGATAAATAAACTAGATGTGTATTTCACTTTTTACAGTGAATATTTACTCTTCATAATCATTAAAACTACTAAGAATTTCTCCATAACCAGGTTATTCCTAAGTATATGCTATTATTGTTTTATGGTTGGAAGCTTCATTAGTATACATGATCATCACATTGTCGCACTGTGCCTGTCTCAGTGCCATACTGTGATCAGAAGGCACTCATTCTTCAGCATACTCTTCTTTACAGTGCTGCAAGATAAATTTAAAATATATGTGTTTACATTAATATGTTGCAGTGATGGGCTGTCTTTTGAATATTCCAAAGCAGGTCAGATCTGTAATTCATGTAATCTACACTGGGTGCCTGATGTGGTTATCACAGCATTAAAATAGATTCTTTTTTTATCTTCTAGATAGAGCCTCAGAAGCAACCTCAGGTTTTGTAAAGTTGGGAAAAATAATACATACTATCTGATCCCTTTCTTCACCACAGAATTTAATGAGTGTGAGAACCTATAATAGGTTCTTTCTATCGTCCTGCCACAAAGATGCCTACTATTTGGATGTTGTGATACCCTCATTGAGTTGTCTGTGATAGGCAACTGCAACACAAACGAAACATTTCAAAACTGTAAAAGACCCATTAGAGTCTCAGGCTCATCCATCTATAGATATAGATGACACCATAGATTTTATTGTTCAGAAATGTGAAATTTACCCCCAGTAGTAACTTATACTTACCCTGAAGTTCAATGCTGCAGCAAATCCACTCATTTTTCCAGCAGGGTTCACCCTCAGTTCATGCTCCTGTGCAGTTACACAGCTTTTGGATGGTCTAGACTACAGGTAGAATGAGGTAGTGGGGAGAAATTAAATTGCAGGAGCACATCTGGTGAACCAGGTCCTCATACGTAGGTTAAGCAGTGTCATGCAAGTATGTCCATGCAGAACAAGAACATGCATATTCAAAAGTACCCTACTTCCAGGGTATCTATGTCTGATAATTTTTTGTAAAAGTTTCAGAGGAACCTAATTCTCTTACCTCATAGTGTTACTACATAATGCAGTATCACAGCAATGCCACGTGAATGTTTTAAACTGTAATTTCAAAGTGCAATATTCACCATTATAACTTCTCTGTCCATCCTTTTTCAGTAAACGGGATTCTTGACACATTTTATTCCAATTTCTCTTCTTGCTGATAGTTACTTTCATAATTATTTTCAAATAAAATTTGATAATGCAATATCATATTGTCTTTTCTTGAAAGATACTATCTTGTCCCATCTGTATCTATTGGAAATACTTCAACATGAATAATGTTCTTCATGTATTGCTTTGCCCATAATCCTGTTGCTTTGTGTAAGCTCTCTGTCTGTCCTCATCAAAGTCCTTGTCTCCATCACTGTGGTTCAGTCTTTTCTATCCCCATTCTTCTTGTAGAGGGTGACATCATCTCCTAATGCCTTGAGCATACCATGAGCATGACCGTTACTGGTCATCAACGCCCCTTTCTCACTGCCATATTTCTACCTTTGCTACTCCTTTTGTTGAGAAGGGGGTCCCTGGACAAGCTACCTTGTTGTTTTCCTCCAGACCTTGCACTGAAATTCTCACTGACTACGAACCAAAAGAAAGCTTCACAACAGTTGGGCATCTGCTGTGACCATTGTCTGTCACACTGACCAATTTTATTGCTCATTATTTTCTTGTGCTCATCCATCTGTCAGTCTGTCTGCATTCATTGGGTGTGCCTCATCTCATTTTACAGTATAAATTCACTGGAACAGAGATTTTTTTGTAGGATTCGCTGTTAGGTATCCTAAATACAAGAATAACAACAACAATAGCAAGGAGTCAGAGAGGAGGCTAGCCCAGCACGTGTCTCCTATGAACAGAAGGTTCATTGTATCTGGTACTGTTTATCATAAGACCCCACTCACTGAAAGAGTTTGTTGTCCCACAGCAGACCTCTGTTTTCTGTATCACAGCATGAAATTTCTCTGGAGATTTGTTTGATGAACAGAACTCTTTCCTTTCAGCTCAGAAGACTGCAGTATACGTTTTAATCATCGATTTCCCCAGAAAGATCAATAAAGTAATGAGGAGATCTAGAGTCTGTTCCCACTTTGTGTTGCACAAGCCAGTTCTCCCTTCATATCTCCGTTTCATATTGATGGAGCAGAGAAACAGTTCTTTTACACGTCTAAAACATAAGTACTAAGGATGATGAGAAGCATCAGTACCATCAGTTTTATTCTCCTGTCCTCACCAACCTGTCCAGCTTTTCCTCAACCTCTTTGCTTTACAGATAAGAAGCACTACCAGTAGACACCTACACCACAAGGTTATTCTACTCCAGTTGTCTCAGATTTGTTACTGCCATGATGCAGTCACCATGCCCAATTACACCTAAGCTGTTGCTGAGCTGCAAATACTACTTACTGCACTGGATCTAACCACTTTGCTGTTATCTCATGCTTCCCACGCCTATGAGTTATGTCCATATTGTATCCCTGTACAAATTTCTTGGCATAAATATTTTATTGTATAAAATACCCTTTGGCTTTATTTATAGGTACTAACAGAATAAATGTTATTATCTGCTATGGATATTAGTGGTATCCTCACTATTTGCCAAATCTCAGTCTTCACATTGATCGTAGGTCACTCCCGAAACCAGATAGGTTAAAATCCATGTACACTTGGGTTCTGTCTCAGAACTTCATCCGTCAAAAATGTTTTATCACAGATCCCTGTCTGGCTACATTAATATCTCTGTCTGCAGACTGGGGACCTTAGTAAGTTAGTGAAACACATTTTCCCACTTGAAGCCACAGTGCTTGTATACAGAGTTCAAAGCACTTTTGGATTGAGTAATTTCATGTGTAAATGTTTTCTTTCAAAACTGACCTGTGCTTTTACTCATTGGACATCAAATAAAAACATGGCAGAATAAGTAAAGCAATAGAAGCATGTTAAGACTGTATCTTTAGAGAAATCTCTGTTTTATATTCAGGTTCAGTGAAGATGTTATACCTCATTAGCTGCAACAGAACTGAGCCATTTTCTCATTAGATCATTCAAGTGGAACAACACAAAAGATTTTTCAAGTTTGTCAGTTGCATTTTAGTTGTGCTTTTTAAAGCGCTTGTTAGAAAGCAAGATTGAAACCGTATGGTGTTGTTTAAGCTTAAAAAGTGCTTTTGATCTTAAGCTTCAAAAGAGATTTTCCCAGCAGAAAGTAGGCTAGCACTTTATTTAGTAGGTAGGCACCAGAACACTCTATACATAAATATATTTTCCAATTTCAGGCTATTGATTACATCTCTTTTAAAGTTGTCACTGCTGCATTAGAGATGATTTGCAGAAGGCAATCACCATTGTCATTGTACTGTATCCAGTTTTAACAAAAATAACAAATCACCACAACTGGCACGCAGCCTTAAATCCATTGCTAAAAGAAGTGAAGTTCATGAAGCAAGACTTATGAACCTCTAAGTATTTTAAGATATAAAGATCCTTTCAAAGCTGAGTTTTTATCAGATCCATGCCAGCCATCCCCTGTAATGGGTTTACATTTGAAAATGTATTGTTTTCAATCTTTCTCAATAAAAACAGCTTCAGTGCATTATAGTAGCTTTTTTTCTTGAAGTGGTTACAATTTTGTTTCAAGCATTTGAGTTTCATAGCTACTGGTGCTTTTTAAGGCACACAGCTCACGTAGCTTCTGTGCTTGACAGCTCTCTAGAAAGTGCAAAAGTCACATCTTAAGCTCACAAGAGTAATTTGAAGAACTCATCCTACAGTTCTTTATTCACAAGAAGTCGATCATTACTGTTTATATTACTGCAACAACAAAAAGACATTTCTATCATAAAGACCAAGTTAGGTAATCTTTATCTCTGGTTTTCCTTTTCTTATGAAGGGTTTTCCAGTTGCAAACTTTCCAGAGGACTCTGGATTTCCTGCACTGCCAGCAATCTTCACAAGACGTAATCCTCTGAGAATAACAAATGGGAATCTGAATGAGAACATTAACCATTTATTTGGCTCTGATCTTATATTTGATCATGAACTTGAAGAGCCTCTACTGAATAGGTCAAATGAAAGTAAGCATAAACAAACAGGATTACATATTCCTGAATACTTAACATAGTTATACTCCCTCGTGCTATGTGTTATATGGCCATATAAAGCATTTTTAACAAGGACATTTTTATCTTTCCTGGGTTTCTTGCAAGTCTGCATGTTTTTCACGACCTTCCCAGAGCTGGGAAATACGTGTGTTTTCTGGAGGAATACATATCTTTGTCAGTTATTCACCCTAGGACGAATCTTCAGATTCAGTCTGAATCATTGGTAGAAGCATTAGCCTTTCAGTGCTTTCAAAAGCTTTGGGTTGTGGGTCTTTTTTAATTTATTAACCAATTTCAGTCTGTAAATTAAGGTTTTAGCTACTGAACTGAAAGGAAATCATGTAACGTTGTCCTGGTGAGGAAAATTAAGAAGAAACAAGAATGGGTGCAGTACTTGATGATTGGCAACTGGGGTGAGGCTGTGCAGGGAGAATATCCATGTGCATTTTGTGTTACAGATAAGTCCAAGAACCCAGGAATTACAAGTAACCTTTGAAGCATCTATGCAGAAAGAGCTCTTAGGCAAGCCAAAGGAGCAGCAACTAATCTTCTAAACCACTTGGTGCATCCCAGTGCTACTTCTCAAACCAGCCAACTGCATTAGGGCAACACAGAAAAAGCAGGCAGGTGAGGCTCTTACCAGCCCTAAACACTGCTGCTTCTTTTTTGTTTTGTTTTGGTTTTTGGGGGGTGGGGGTGGGTGGGGTGCAGCCAAAGCATTTCTCTTCAAATACCACTTTTCCTTCTGTAAATGCTGCCATATTTTCTTTACCTTAGTTTCCAGATCCACCAAAAATGTTACTGTCTTCTGATAAAACTTGCAATGCATCTAAGGAAACATCTAGACAACAATTAAGAATTTTGCCATTAGAACAATGGGCATACTATGAAATGGAGACAGCTCTTTGAGGAAAAAAGCTGGTATCTCCCAAATCCATGCTTAATCCTGTTCTGTCACTAACTCAAGACTTTCTGGGTTGCTTGGTTGTTTTCTGTTTCAGGAAGTCTAGTTTTGTTTAGTAATTAAAAATATTAAGCATGGAAGCAGAAATTCATGGGTAAAGCTGTTACTGTGGTTAAATGTATCTAATAATTGCGATACAAACAGTACTATCTTGCTATTACTGATTGCCAGCAGCTGGAACACGCCAGTGTGTGATTGAATGTTACACCAACATACACCAACATTTCCTATTCTATGAAACTTTTCTCCACAGCAAGGAAGTGAACAAACTGGTTTGGCACTAGGACTTTTACATTTCCATCTTGGTTACTAATATTTACTACCTGAAGAGATTTCCTCAGAATCAGTTGTGTAAGGCAGTGAGGCGATCCTTTGTGCAATCAGTATGTATAGTTGCTTTTCATGTAAGATTAGTCACAAACAAGCTTTTTTCTCAGGTATATTTCATATATTATTATGCCTATACAGCATGGTATAGGCTATGGTTTTTCCTTGCCAGAAAAATGTCTTTAAAAGCTGTAGGCCATATTTGCCAGTGAAAGAGAGCGAGCCAATTAAGGGCTTGTTCCCCAAGATGTTTCTCCACAACTACCTTCAATTGGTATTTAGATATGCACAGAGGTGACAGGAGTAGTTTCCAAAGGAACCTACATTTTTGGTGACAAGTATCACCAAACCTCTAGAAAGGAAACACTTTAAATAAACCTTATTTAAACCAGATAGTCCCATGCTGACTTGGATGTTACAGCTGAGAAAGCAGTGGTCAGAGGAAGTTACGTTACTCAGCATGACTGATTTATACAGAACTAAATTCCCCAATCTAAGCTGGCCTCTTCACAGGATTGGATTCTACCTTAACTGCATACTGTCCAAGATCCTTTATAGGCACTTCTATTTCTCTGGCTTAAAGCAGCATGTATGACTTTTTCCCCATGTTATAGACTGGTCCTGACACATTAAAAAAAAAAAAAAAAAATGGAGACCGTGTATTTTTAAATAACGTAGAAGAGATGCCGTGGCAAGCATCCTCTATCAGTAGCTATGTTTGTGTTTCCTCACATGCTAAATGTGTTCTTTGATCTTTTTCCATTTCTCTCAGCTTGTTGTAATATTACAAAACTGTGCAGAGTGTCTGGGTAGTTCCAATTTAATCTTACTTTTTATGAAATCCAACAGGCTAAAATTAGAAGAATACAGCAAAAGCATGCAGGTAGTAAAAAACTTTTTGCCTCAGATTAAGCAACACTAATCATATCATCCCAGATTAGATGAAGTGATGATTAATGACAAATCAGGCCTTTTTTTAAACCTTTCACCTCATGGTATCACTTCAGACCGAGTTAAAGCTATCCAGGTGTCTTAATAGCGTAATTCTTACCTTACTGTGGTTAGATTTCTTTGAAGTATTGTCTTCCCTAAATCTCTTAACTTAGAAGATATTTGTAGCACCTCTTAGCATTTTACAGTTGTTAGTGATATTTACTTATTAATTTCTATTTTAATTGGATTTTAATTATGAGAAATTCTGCACACAACCCTAAAGTAAAAATGCAACAAGAATGCTGTTATGTGACACCTTTTAGTATTTATGTTTACAGTATCTGTCTTTAATCAGTACTTATTTTTTGCACTTCAGGGATGGGTCACTGATACATCAAAGCAGGAAGACAACAGGAATTGTTTAAGCTAAGTTTATCATTGCTTTGCATCAGCAGAGAAGTGCACAGCTATGAACCCGTGCATCTCTTCCTTAATCTGTAGTCAACGAGTTAGTTTGTATGGTAACGTAAAGTCAACTTCGGCTCTGTATCCATGTAGGGAGAAAAATCCTAGTCCAAAATCCAAAAAGTTTTAAAATTTTAAGGTTCCTTCAGGTCTTTTAAGAATACTCTTTCCATGCCCAAAGTCAGCCCACTGTCTTTTGCTCCACTGATATTCAAGGCACCATGCAGCTACAACATCTCTTAGACCAGCTAACATTCGTTTACCAACTTTGTGCTAGTGAGCCACTCCAACCCACGGGACTGTTGCATGAAAATTAGCAGTGGAGGGCACCAGGTGAGTGGTCGGTGGTTGCATATTAAGACAGTTACCCTTTGGAATTAACTGAATTTTTGTCCTAGGTTTGTGTGTGACCTAATTAAGCATAACACTTGCGTATGATTTTTATTAGTAACTTAAATTCATTGCCAACTACTTTATTGAAGTGCATCTATGTATAAAGTGTAGATTTTCCTTGAAAGTTTAGAGCACGAGTATTTTTCCTTTGTTATGATCAGGAAGAGAAACAACCCATACAGGAAGGCAAAGCTTTTAAAAGACACACTTTGACCTCATTTTATTTCAAAAAGTAACAAATGGATTCGCTTAAATTTTCCCATTCTGCTAGAGAGCTGGTAATGCGCTCTTTAAGTACAAAGGCACGCGCTGTTTAATGTACAGAAAGAGTCTGAACCCCTGCTGAATGTGCAAAACAACTTCACTTTATCACTGGAGTCTCCACTACTGTCCCCTGCTTAAAACAGAGCATCACGTTTGTTTGCATTTATGAATATTAAGATCTTCGAGGCTTCATTTTGTTCAGTTTTCAATATTATAGTTATAAGTTATATTTCAGTAGAGGGCAAATTCTACCAAAAATAAATTATTAAGAAAAGATTATTTGGACTCAAACAGAAACACCTGTCTTTTAAGTGTTGGCTTTTTCTCCTTTGATGGTTCAAAGCAGGCTGCAGTCACTCCATCCATCAGCTGCTCGTAATTGAGAGTGATAATAAGATAATACGTTATGATCTTATGGGTTCTTTCAGGTCACGTTCTGGCACACACGCTCCCTAGTATGAGGTCAGTACTGTTTTCATGTTATCACAACTGGAGCAGGGTTAAAAGCTTTCTCCTTATCCAGAGAAATCAACAAGTTAGATTGGAGTTAACAGATGCAACAGGAATTTTATGAACCACTAATGGCATATTTCTCTGCTTGTCATTTGTGTATCGCCTGTTCGTATGGGGAATAAGATAATTGATTTTCAGTAGGATTAAAACTAGGACGATATTTACGCCTCACAGGGCTAATAGAGCAACACCTAGGTACATTTACAAATCTGATCCTAAGGGAATTCAGTATTTCATCTTCATTATAAATATCCTCTTCTTCATAAAAAAAGAAAGTTCTAAAAATGTTTTTAAAGGGATGCGCTGAAGTACATAGTGAAGTCTTGGCTTGTCTGTATTAAGTGGTATATCTCCAAGTTATTTAAGCGAAGTCTAGATTTCATCCATGACAAGTACAGAATAAAGCTATTGTCATGGGAGTGCATGATAGGACTGAATATCATGTCTTTAATATATTAAAGTAATTTATATAACTAAAGTAATAGATTTTAAAAAAAAAAAAAAAGACCCTGTGGTTTGACTTGGAATTGTTTCTAGCCTTTCCAGACTAAATCAACCATAAGATTCAAAAGAACTGTGAAAATGAGAGAAAATCTGAGTAAAAATTTTTTGTGAGTATTACTTTGCAGACCTCAGTGGTGTTACTGAAGGCAGAATTTGGCCATCTGTACTTTTATTTTAATATGGTGATTGTGAATGTATAATGAATATGAAATATCAATAATTAATATGAAAAATCAATAATTAAATTATTTAATTCAGTGAAGCAGCCCTTTATGCACATGCAGAATATCTGGATCCCATGGGATTCAACAAGATCCCTTTGGATTGTTCTAACTTGCTGTGATATAAACCAGCAATAAAATCTCAGAATTTAGTTACGAATAAGTCTGATTTCAATATGATTTCTTCAGATTTGCACTGGAAAAATGGAGGGCAGAGTCTGATCTCTCCACCTTCACTACATAGTGCATTCATCTTTTTTCCAAGAGCTTCATGATTTGAATTCACAGAATCACAGGATCCCAGGTTGGAAGGGACCTCAGGGACCATCTAGTCCAACCTTTCTAGGAAGAGCACAGTCTAGACAAGATGGCCCAGCACCCTGCCCAGCCAAATCTTAAGTATCCAACATGGGCGAGTCACCGACTTCCCTGGGGAGATTATTCCAAAGGTGACTGTCCTCACTGTGAAAAATTTCTCTTCATTTTTACTAAACTGGCAAAATATCATGGATGGCAATACAATGAATTTTCGTGTGAAGGTGAGGAAGGAAGAAAAACATCAGTACACCTCAGATCAAAGTTTTATGCTGGTAAACTTACTGTGCAAGATTTTGTTTTGCTGTTCAGAAATACAGTTTAGATGCTCACAAAAATCGCCACTTCGCTATAATAGATGTGCTTAATGTATCTATAGAGCCTTTCTCACATATACGTGTGTGTGAACTGATGCATGGAATAGCAGTGAAACTACATCTGAATGTAATTACAGACTTCATTGTTCCATGTTTTTTTAGAAAAATACATTTCACTTTTCATATTATTTTTTAACATATAGGGTTTGGGGTATAGTGTATAGGATTATGCAGGGTTTTGAAAAACATACTGGTATACAAAACTGTAAGCATGTTATATATCTGCTGATTTCTAATAAACTTACAAGTATTTTAAAAGTAAATGGGGATAACTTACCATGTTACTCTGACATTAAAGTTCTTAGAAGACTTTAGAGTACTCTCTCTATTGTAAGAGCTTACTTCCAGACTTGATAAATTTTAAATAGCATTCATTTCACATATCAGGTCAAATTAAATTACTACTCGAATTATTGTGGTTTTGTAATTTAATAATTTGAGGTTTTGTGCTTAATTTGGAAGCCATCATCAAATTTCTATGAATGATATGATTTAATCTTTATAATTAAGATATTGTTATACCTTTTTTCCTGGTTTTTTTCTCCTAGATGATTTGAAATATGGGTTAGTATTCATTATACTTACAAGTAGGTGGCAAGCACTAAGTATGAAATTGTTACCAGACCAAAGACATTCACGTTGCGAGTGTCAGATCCCCTTTCTGGCTGGTAAGTCTTTGTCTCGCGTGCTGTTTGCAGGACAGCCACGAGGTGTCTTTGTTGTACTGCTGATTTTCTACATCGGAGCTAATAAGCCATGCCATGAGTACATGGGGTAACACAGACTCCCCCCCACTTCAGCCAGGTTGTAGCAGATTTGCACCAGAATAAAGCAAAGATTTAAGTCCCATTCTTGACATTTCAAGGCAAGGAAGGACCACTTGCAGTGTTGCAGAGCTCAGCACGGGTCTGTCAGAGCAGCACAGCCTTTGCGACAGGTTCGTTTTGCTTTCTGATTAATTTGGGGCCCTGACTTCTTGGGAAATACGTCTGAGTGTGAGTGGTTTGGTTTTGTACAATTTGGATCACGTTGCATCTAAAGGTCATTGCCTGGCTGTCACCTGGTAGCAGTCAGGTTTGTTCACTCCAGAAGAGCTAAAGGGACCTGAACAAGGACACAGTAGTCTCAGGGAAAACAGTTTGTACCTCTAATGTGAGCCCAAAGGAGAGAGAAACACACATGGAGCTGATGGAGGCAGAGGAACAACACAAAACAGAAGATAGCCCCTTATGGGTAAACTGGTTGTAGAAGTACTATGTGGAGAAGAAGGAAGAGTAGGGCTGCTCACACAGCATGGCCTTGTGTTCTTGACCTCTGTACAAGGTCAGTCCCAGCCCTCCACAGGTAACAACTGAATTTAAGGCAAGACTTAACAATTGGCCTTAACTAGGGATAAGGGGAGAGGAAAGGGATGAGAGTGAGCTCAGCTCGCTGCGGAGAATGCTCAGTGCAGCTTTTTGCCTTTGTGCTCTCTGTGATTGTGAACCCCTACAGAAAGCCCCTTGTATAATCCTGAGTAGAAATATCCTGTGCCTCAAAGCTGCCAAATTTTCTACAGGACTTGTAGCTTCTGTGGCACGCTACCTCCATCTGAGACAGAGAGCATTGCTTTGCCAGGCTGTTACAGGTGAATAGCTTTCATTTCTGTAGGCTGAAAAGCACGATGCGCTGAACATGAAGTTAGAAATATGTGTGTACCCCTACAGCTCTGCTTCTTTTGAATTCTCTGAACTTATCTATACTTGTGTGTAATATTCTTTCAAATTTCCATCTCTTTCAGGGATTTTAAGTTCCACCTTTGCCTATTGCCAGGGCTTTTTTAAGTGTAGAATTTTATAATAAAAGCATATTTCTGTTTGAGGGGCTAACTGCACTCCATTTAAACACACTTTCAGTCTCTCCTGGTTTAGCAAAATATTTCTTTGCAAATAACAGCATGATTAAAGATGGTTAAATGCAGAAGCACTTTAAGTATACAGGGCACTCACATTACAAAGCTTTTAGAAGATATGTCTTTGCATCTAGAAGACATAGTTACAAGACTGGAGCATGTATGTGAGTTCCAGGAAATACAGATTCAAGCTGTGATAAGTTTCTTAGCATTTAGGTGTTGTGTCCTGAAATTAAACGAAAAGATTTAATAACATTTTGTTTGCTTTTGATTCACACTCCTTGCACAGAGAGTAGTACTTGAGGCTGTGGTCCTATTTTTTGTGCTTCTGCCTTATTAAACACTGGTTTTCTGGTATAATATTCAAGGTTATTACGAGATTCTCTAATTGATGTTGGAGTGTGCGTGGAGGTCGTCTCAGCCCCACTGACCTGTTTATATTCAAGACGAGCAGCTCTACCGCAGCCTTTGCAGTGGAGAGGCATTAGTGGGTTATCACCACTCGCAGAGATGCCAGTGCAGACCCAGACATAAGTGTTCAAACAGCCCACAGACAGTTTGGCAGGAAGACTATAATTAGTTTACTGACAAGAAAAGGGATAAACCTTCAAGTAAAATCCCAGACAGGGTTTAAAGGCTCGCAACAGAGACATGATCTGTTCTTTGGCTGGATGGACCCAGGATTGTCTACATTTACTTATCAATCTCTTCTGGGGGAAGAATCTCAGGAAAAAACAAGCCTTCTTGGAGCATCTTTGTTGAATCTCGCTCAGCGGGCTGACTTCCACTGGTGGGAATGGAATTGCCTCTGCATACACAGTTACTACAGCCAAGTGAACCGTAGTGGTGCTCCAGCAGAGAAGTTTTAATCCCATATATGCATTGAAACCCATGGGATGTTTTGCCACATAAAAGGATGCAGGAATGGCCCTTAGTTTTTTAATGACTCCTGACTCTTAAACAACAGTAAAGCCTCTCTTTAGTATAAACACCATTTCCATCCAGGCTTGTTGCATACATTCCCTGCAAAATACAAAATGTAAGCTTGGAGCCTGAAGAACACAGGCAGATCTGCTACAGAAGCCTCGCTTCTGCGACTGTCCCCTGGGCAGAACTGTGAATGCAGGAGTCTTTGTCTATTGCCTTCTTATTTAATTTTGTATAAAGCTGATCGTCAAAAAAAAGCAAACAAAACTTTGAATCTCCCCCTCTGTGCATGCACACAGACATTTAAAAGTATTGGTACTGCACCATTTCAATAGCTTTTGCCTGCAAAGTGTCACGCTTTTCATCTACCATTTAATTCTTCTAAATGGATGTTACTCTTCTTCCCATTACAGATCTCCATTGCTTCTATGAAACATTATTTGCATAAAAGGACCTGAATAATTTATAGAGGATGTGAGCAAGAGCTAGCACACAGCTTGGTAGGGGTTTGCTGGTAATCCCAGTGAGTCCAACACATAGCTCATAGCTCGTTTAATGGGATGGAAGCTGACAGGGTTTCCTTGTACCTCTGCTACCGAACTCATCGCTGCTGCATGACCTCCTTGTACTTAGCTACTTTTCTTGTTGATCTCGCTGCTCTCTTCCTCCATTAACGGGAGAATTCTTAAAGGAAGTGATACAGGATGCTACAAATTGTGTTCAAGCACACCATCAAATACTACCGCATTTGAGGTCTTATATCTTTGAGGGCTTATTCTGTTGCTTTTATAAAATAAAAAGGAACAAAAATCTTAAATGGATCGTAATATTAAAGGCAAAGTTGGGGAACAGCTTTCATTTACAAGTTTGTTTGGTCTTGAATTCAAACCTGAGTTTGATCTTGGGGCTAGGTGGTTGGGTTTTTTCCATATTAAAGATTTTTTGTTGTTGTTGGAAAAAGTCTATTAAACCTGTAAAACTCATGCTATGCAGGGTTTTTTGCTACTGTTCTGTAACAGAAGTTTTATATTGAAAGTCTTCTGCATTTTAGATGTCTCCACTTAGTGGGATGACTGTCAGAATGAATACCTCTATTTCTGAATAGGGAAAAAGCCATAGAAGTAATATATCTTGTAAATGGAATATGTTTGGCAGTTGTCTGAAAGATTATCTAAAAATAAACTAAAATAAAATATTTTTTCTTTTAGAGCTTTCCACATTTCTAAAGTGTATATTTTTAATGATAAGCAGCAGTACTAGAAGACCCTGGAAACAGCTGGAACGATTAGTATTTTGTTTGGTGAGGGAGCCGTCTCAGCTGCTCTGACAAGGAAGCTGCCATTTTCAATGTAATCACTTTTGGTTCTAAAGCACTTGCTTTGCTTTTAACTTTGTGCAAATCCCTCTTGATATTTCTCTTTTTAGAGTAGATGCATTTCCATATGTCCATAAAAGTTTCCCTGACAATTCAGCGTGCTGTTCGGCATGACTTTCCTTATTCCTGTTGGGTGATTTGTGAAATGAGCCTGCTTTGTTTATTAAGTGTACATGTGCATAATGTAAAACATCCTTAATATCCTCAACCACTGCACAGATGTTTTTGTGCTGAAAGGAGACTCAAAGTTTCGCTGATTTAATTAACCTTTCTTTTCCTCCCATTTGTAAAGCAATTTCCTAAGAACTCCTATTCCTGATAAATACATTATTCCATGGCTCAAACATTAACTCTTAGAAACAAATCGTTTTCAGTATTGTCTGAAGAGAAATATTAGAGAATGAAAAATTTTTTTAAAAGAATAAAATACTGAAAATAACTGATCCAGATACTTCCGTTCATTCTGCCATTTTCTGTGTTCAGAACTGTGCCTGATCTTTTTTGGGGAAAAGGATTTCTGCAACAAAAAGCTGGTGCATGCATATTTTATTAATGTCTCAGTATTTTATTCCTCAAAATGTTTTACACATGCTTTTTCTGTTCTCATAAAAATAAGGAGCAAACAAGTACATATCAGTAGCATTTTTAAATTTCAGTTCTTATTCCTTCCCATCAATTTGGCTGAAAACAGGTATTTGCAAACACTGGTAGCCTAATTTCTTATGGCCTTTCATTTTTTATGAAGTGTTTTCAAAAGACTTCAATCAACCTTAATGGTGCATTTTTAGTTAAGGAAACAGAATGGAGAGAAGTCAATTTAAGCTCCCCAATGAACAAGTGTGTACAGAAAAAAAGCCATAAATGGGTTTAGAAAACAGAGCTAGTACAAGCAAAATGCAGCGAGCAGAGCGCTCAGGGAAGCCAAGATATAATGGAAAGAGTAAAATACTGCAGAGCTTTTTAAACTATATACAATTGGAACAATGGACTGGACCCAGACATCTACGTTAAACTGTTAGAAGATAGGTGAAAAGCAAGCTGCAATTCTGTAACCGGGGCTAGAGAATACTAGAATGGAAGGGCTTAAAGCTGAAGCAAATGAATGTGGGGTAGTTTAGCAGCATAGAAATCAAGTCAAAATTGGCATATTTCACTGTTTAATGTACCATGTGAAGAACCATCCCCTGGCTTTCTGTATTAAAGGACTATTAGTACCAGCCTCCTTAATGAAGCTGCTTTTATGCCACCTGTGAAATAATAATACTTTTTTTTGCACACCTATTTTTACCAAAATACTTTAAAAGCATTGGGTAATTAAGTAATGTAGCCTCTGTGAGAATACATTATATATCTACAAAATACATAAAATAGAAATACACCTGGGAAACTATTACCCAGTGATTGTTTAATTGTCTCCCATTATTTAAACACGGCATTAATAATACATATAACATATTTTTCCAAAGCATCACAACCTCACTGGTAAAAGGGTAGCTACATAAATATTAAAAACCCAAAGACTAAAATAATTCAGTCCTGCTAAACCAGACTGATGCAGGCTCTTGGTTGTCTGGGCCCCACCATCTCTTCGAAACAAATTACCGTACAGGGTACCAGCGATTGTTATCACTTGTATCGCAGCGTATCAGTTTATACTTCACTTTTATGCATGCTTACAGCTGAGTGCAGTTGTTTTTAATGTCTGCCTTACAATAAGATTCAATCCATTTAGGTGGCTTAATGCAAAGATTTCGTAATGTACACAGGGATGAGTAGCACTGAGGCAACGAACATAGTACTCATTATTCTTTTAACGGGAATGTCAACAAGAAGAGGAATTAGAGAGGAAATCGTTGTAACTCCAAAAGAACATCTGACTAACCACTACAGATGACATGGTTTTTCCCTTTTTATCCTCTTCATGATCCATAAAGCAGGATTTTTCCAAAACAATTAATTTAGTTGCCAAACCCTTCTTAATTCTAAGGAGATTTAAAACTCATCTACTTGGAGTCTGTCTCATGGAGCTAGACTCACAACCGGATTACAAGCTATTCCATCATATGGCTGTTGTTAGCCCGGTTGCTGCTCTGTGGTACATAATTGGACTGTTTAAAAAAAAAAGACATATAAACCTCCAAGTCTTCTTTACGCTAAGCCCACTGGCACCTCTGCATTTCATTATTTGTGTTACTTTCTCCTCAAAACAAAAGCTCAGCAGCCTGAGGGAAAAAGAGTTTCCAAAAACTTATTCTAAGTAACCTTGTTATACCATCCCCAAACTAAACATAAATACTCTAAACAAGCCAACTGACAGCAACGTACACTCCAATCCTACAGCAAAACTGAGGTTTAACTTGGTAGAGTGGCTCTTCTTTGTGTCTAGTGCTGGTGAGCATATGGCAAATTTCCACTTAACAAGAATCTTGGTTTGCAACACAACCTAAGTCCTGTGTTAATTCTTTTAATTATTGTACGCATCTGTGTGTTTGTGCGCACACAAGTGTGTGTTGTTTTGTTTCTTTAGAGAGAATCAGTGACCTTGAAAAAGAGGCAGACTTAAATCCATGTTCACTCCTTTGTAACATCTCTGACTTAGGGCTGGGGTCACCTAATGTTTTCTTTCTCTCTGCTGGTGGCGCACAATGTTCTGCACTTGATCTCTGCAAGCCAAGGTAGGACCAACAGTTAGATAGTATCTACGCTGACAGCCATGGTCTTGGGGCTCTGATGATCCAAACCAGAGACCTCCTGAAAACAACACAACCACTGTCTAGCCTTTGTGCCTGTTACCTTGATGTGGGATCTACAGAGGCCGTGGAGGATGAAGGAATGTCCTGGGATGGCACTAGAAGCACTCGTGGGCCAGCTGGTTTAGAGGTACTGTTGAAGTCCTCAGTTTAGGATTTCACCCTAAAGTATAAACTCAATTCTTTTGCTGGCAGCCTCATACCCTTGATGTTTCTTCACTGTATTTCTTTTATTTAGGCATGTACTGTAGGCATATAATTGTTATTAAGCTTGTAAGCATAATCTGTGGAAGCCCAGAAAGTGCTGCTGCAGACCCATCGCAATGCAAAATTAACCGAAACCAATTGCCTCTGATAGAACAGAGGCCTTAGGCAGGCACATTAATGAAAAGGTGTTTCTTCTCCTGTGGACTTAAAAAAAATATGTAATATGCTAGTATTTATTGAAGCTACTGCTTTAATTTTTTTCTTTGCCATCAAAATACACTCCTGGTGTGTTATTTTGCAATTTCCACATGCACAACCCCACTCAGATCCCACAACATTAATCTGATCATCTGCATGTGTAAGAGCAGAAGTTTCAGATAAGTAAACATCCTCCTTTCTTCTGCAAAGACCAACTAGGGTGTCTGCTTTCTGTGATCCCTTTAGTGCACCCAAAGAGAGGAACCCAGCAATAAATAAGTGCTCGTAGCTGGCTATAGTTTTCTCATGTACCAAATCTAAACCACTTCCAAAAATGAGATGCTCGTGCCCTTTATCAGTCCCGTTACTCATCTTGTCCCTTTCTAACCCAGTTTGTGACTGGGCATGATGCTGAGCGCACTGGATGCATTCTCTTTTATTTTATCTTGTGTTGACCTTTATGACTGTTATTCCCACGTTAAGTGTAAGTTGAGTTCACAAGAGTAATAAAACAAGAGATGACTCTAGACCTGACTGCCCACTATGCATCAACACTGGCAAAATACATGAGGCAACCAGGATTTTGAAAGAAATAATGAATGGATTACAGGAAATGGAGTAGAAGTGGTGTTTGAAATGCAGCTTGGACTGATTATTACAAGACAGAATATAGTACAGTCTGGATAGAGTATCTGCTTGGGAAGATCCTATCCATTTTGCAAACAGAAGGGATGAGAACTTGTAAATCAAAGAGGTGCTGATGCATGTGAGGTCCGTTTTTACTTAGGGTTAACCAATTTAATTTAACTGTCTAAAGTTTGGTGTACCAGGAAAGAAACTACTGAAAGCTAAATATTTAAATTCAGATAATCTCTTTTAAACTGTTTCCTTCAGAAACAAAATGCATTGGCATCAGCTCTTCACCTAGTAAATGCCACCCTTGCCCCAGGAAAGGAGTGTTCCCACAGTGCCCCCACCCCAGCTCTGACCCTCTTTGGAGAGGAAGTCTGAAGGGGGCGTTTATGCTGAATTCCAGCTTCTGAATCCAAGGTGAGATTTCTCCTCCCTGTCTCTAACAAGCAGCTTTGGCTGGCACTCCCTCGGCTGCTCTGCTCAGCAGTATGTGGGATCTGTTTTGCGCTGCCACAGAAAAGCACAGGGAAATTCCATTACCATTCCTCATCCTTGCTCTCTCCAGGGCTCCGAGGGGACGCCCCTTCTTCACTTCCTTCTTTATGTGCAGCTCACGCCAGCTTTACCAGCACTAAATAACAATCCACCCTGCTATCCCCGGTTTGTTCGGTATGTTACATCATCTAGAATCAAACAAACTGCGGCATTTCCTAAAACAGAAATAGTTTTTGAAAAATTCAGGCTGGCCAGCTGTTTGCAGTCTCCCAGCTGGGAACGCTGCTTTCAGAGTCCACACTTGATGCTCCTGCATGGTCTCTGTGTTGCTCACCAATGTGTCCATCTGTCTGCGTGGCGTGTCGCCAGCTCTTGAGTTGTCCTGATCTTTATCTGGGGTACCAGAGCAACATGGGTTTGGACTGACAGTCTCAGTAACTGCTAGTGTCACTTCTTCTGCCAGAAGTCCCTCTGCAGTGACAGCATGGCTTTTCTTGCTGGACTGCTATCTCAGGGTGGTATTTCGCTCCTGCTGGCTTTCCGGCTCTGTTTCAGAAAACAACAGAGAGGTATTAATGCAGAGCCATAGAATTACTAGTGAACATAAAATAATAAACATTGCAGTTTTATATACATCATTTTTATGTACATAAATGTGTTCCTTCCAGCTAGGAGTTATGTATGTGAAGTACATGAAAATGTAAGAAAAGCTAGTTGCCATATAATCTAGAAATGAAGTCACAAAAGTCCCAGTGACCTTATGGTGGCAAGAATTTCCGTTTAAACATATTTTTCCTAAAGCTGTTTTAAAACAAGCAGGTTAGGACCCAGCTTGCAATC
This sequence comes from Phalacrocorax carbo, assembly GCF_963921805.1. Classification (NCBI taxonomy): domain Eukaryota; kingdom Metazoa; phylum Chordata; class Aves; order Suliformes; family Phalacrocoracidae; genus Phalacrocorax; species Phalacrocorax carbo. The sequence goes on along the minus strand of NC_087521.1, from coordinate 32,316,848 downwards.
ATTAGCTGAGTAGTACTGTGCTCCAAGGAAGTCCCACTGAAATGAATGAGGTTTCTCCTAGAGACATTATCCATCATGACTCTGGGTACCAGGACAAGGTTCTGAGAGCCATGAATATGTTTTTTCAGTATTTTTCTTTCTTTTGTGTAGTTCCATATGCAAACGATCTAGCTGGACTTGCTTTCTGACACCATACTGGGAAAGGCTTCTTGTTGGGGTCATCACAATTTGTAAATGAATTCTACAGTCCCTGAGTCAGGAGCAGCCCGTTTCCTTTAAAAATTCCTCTTCATTTCTGTGGGCAGATTTGCCCTGCAGCCCTCACAAAGCAACAAGGCATTGCTGCTGGGGTTTTTTCAGAGATCTAGGTAGCTTGTGTACTGGATTGAGGAGAGCACGTAGCAAGCTGTCATTGTAACCACAATTTATCTCTCAGTCAATTACTACATAGTGAAAAGTAAAAGTTTAAATCTTTAATCTGGAAATAATTGATTTAGGTTCTTGTTTGCTAAGACCACTGGGTTTATGCACAGTTGATTGTATCAGAGTGCAGAAATCTTGTATTAACTCCATATTAATTAGCATTTTAATTCAATATTTCCATTTAGAGCCTTTTTCATTTAAAAAAAATCTTTAAATTAAAAAAGTGCCTTATGCAAAGAAAACAATAAGGTGAGACTGACATTGATACTTCCCTGGGATAACTGCTGTAAGGCAAAGCTTGCATCACTTCCATGCACACAACACAGCCCCTCCATCTTACAGTTTTCACGACAGTGAGCGGAGAAGTCAGGGCTGGTTAGGGGAAGGTTGACTGGGCACCACATGGGCAGTCAGCCAAAGCAGAGTCCCGCTGCATCCCTCTGCACAGTGACATGTGTCGGGGCAACAGCAGTGGCTGGGCCACCACTCGCTGCCCCGGCAGGCAGCCGGAGGTGAAGGCAGAGCGGCTCCACAGAGGCCAGGGGAAGGAACGGGCACTTGGGACTGGGCATCCCAAGGGTTCAGGCCCTCCCAGGCTGCAGCAAGGTGGAAACAACTGCATGCGCTTAGCTGAGCGCTGCACCTGAGACAGCCCAACCGGGCACTGCCTCTTGCACAGCTCCCTGCTCTCAACCCCTCCTCCAGCCCTCCTGCTTTGTTCTTGGGGTTCCTTTAAGCAAACAGTCTGGTTGCACACGCATCACATCATTAAGAAGCACTGATGTTCTAGTAAGTAACTTAATTCCATATGTTCATCCCACTTCCCAGTTACTACTGATTCATAACTAAGAGGATAAACACCACCAAAAGTTATTGTATTACACAATGATGTGCAGACAAGCAATTGCACCAGGGGAAACTTAGTCACTTAAATAGGTATTTAAGCACATTTAAAAACAAAGGTGTTTATTTCGAGGAACCACAGCATTTTATGACAAACCAAAACAGCTACAAGAGCTCTGAAAGCTCAACGTACTCCTGTCTTTGCAAAGAAGGCTGCAAAAGTGAGGGCACTTCAGCACGTCAGGAAATTTCTGACTTATGTACTGAAACCTTTCCATGCTTACCAGAAAGTTCTTGAAAAGGTATCACTCATGGGCTGGTGCATTCTGTGTAGGGATAGGGGTATAATTAGACATGGATTAATTATTTCCAAATTTGCCTATTTTCATTCTTTCAGTTTTTATGGGTTTGTGGTTTTTTTTAGCTTGCTTGTATTTTCTGCTCGTCTGTTATTATACGGACTTGCCAAGATTCTTCATCAGATTAAGCTTTAAAAGAAAACACACGCACAGCAGAGCACACAGTTTCTCCACAGTACAGAGAAACAACGTGAAATCTGCAGTGGCGGAGAGCCATCCTAAACTACCGCCGTACTCACACTGGTATTCAGGCTCTGTCTGCTTCGGGGGCAGTAATAACATTATAATGGGACCAGGAGACAAAACTGTCAAATTCTTTCCAAGACAATCTTCCAGGCTCATCAGCATAGACAATCATTCCTTTCACTTCTGGAGTAATAGGAAGATTTTAAGCAATATCGTTTGATTTGAGTTGGACTTGAAAAATGACATAGCTGGGGGCCTTATTTGAAATGCAACGAGACTGAAATGTAAAGCGCAATTTCCCATGCAGTCTGCGGAGAGAATGAGGCACTTGTCCCAGTTCTCTTAATTGTCTCTGATTGCTGTTTGTGTAGCACAGTCACTTCCTCGTCTTCGAAATCACCTTCAAGGGCTCCAACATTTTTCACTTCACTGTTTTAAATCAAGGAGGGCTAAACACCCACCCATTCAACCATTATGGCTTTTTTATGTTATTTATGTGGTTTATGCTATTAGGCTTTAAAATTTTGTTTATTTAATTGGCCCTAACAAGTACTTAAGTAACAGGTTTGAGGACGCATCAGTGGGACTCGGCACATGTTGATTAAGGTGTGCTTAACCTGACAGTTAATATTTTGTACCATTTTCCCAGCAGCCGTAACTGTTATGGAAGAAGTGCTAATTTTCAAAAAATGGTTAGAGCTTGATTATTATGTTGGTTCTTTATTCACATGGCTTCATTATTTTGTTGGCACTGCTCTGTGGGAGATGAAGTAGTGCTATTATTTCTACTCCCAACTCCTTTCAGTCTCTTGCAATCATTTAGGCACATGTGTGACATTACTCAGATAAGCTATTCTGTCTGCCTTCAATGAGACTGGGCAGATGAATACGCCCCGTGAAACAAGCTGCTCACCTTCAGGAGTGACCACGGTATTTTCTGGCACATACCTGGGGAGGTGAACAAGAAACAGTAAAAATCACAGGTGGATGGCCCACCAAGTTGTCTTTGTTTAAGTAAATAGCCTTCATTCACAAGTTCTGCCAACTGGAAGCCCTACAGCCTCTCTCAGTTTTGGGGGAGCCCAAAGCAGCCAGGTGGTTAAAGGAGGGAAGGGTAAGGTATTGGAAATTTCCAACAAAGGTTGCAGGTGGGCGGAAGCCAGAAAGGCCACTTTGGCCTCCAGAACTAGAAGGTCTGTTTTGGTCTGTGGCTGGAATATTAGAAGCTGCTACTGCCAAGTTATCCAACACAGCAGAAGTCCAACTTAGCTTTTTACATCAAATTATTCATGAAAGTCAGCAGGAGCTGGAGATAAACTATTCATTCTGTGCGTATCTATGTGAAAGGAACTCTCAGGAGAGATCCTCAAGGTCCTGCCAAGAAAACAAGTGGAAACATTTTAAGAATGGGAGGAAACATTTATAATTGAAATCACCAACAGCAGATTTTGATTAGTTAACTCTACCAGAATAAAGATGCCCCCTTTCCTCAGATGAGTGGGTGGTACAAAGGAGAGTGGGGTGTGTGGGGCTGGAAGAAATGTCACTATCACCCCAGTGTATTCTTCCAGCCTGCTTTGAAAGATGACACCGCTAGGCCTCTGTGGCCCCAATGCTCAAGACATCCTGGCCTGGCCACAGGGTACACAGGTTGACCTGCAGCCTCTCTTCTTCATTTCTTCCCTAGTTGTCAAGATAATACTTCTTGTCATTGTACTACTACCAGCTTCTTGTGGAGATGCACCTAAAACCTCCTACACCCTAATACTCACTCAAAGGGTTTCCAAGACTGTGTATTGAGTAGCCTCTGGTTCCCTGATACCACAGTTGCAAATGAAAGGCAGGACTGCAGACAGAAGCTGTCTCTCTTTTGCCTTTCTTCACTGAAGGAATAAAAAGTTGAAATGCTGCTTAAATATTGTCTTATTTTTCTACAGCTTTTTGTTATTATTGTTCATGTTATCATAGAAATTCTGTCTGGTCGTGGATCTGAATGTGCTGCACATGATTCCTGCCCTAAGGAGCCAACAACAATGGGTGAGAGATCACGGATGGGCAGAGCCCAGCAGACCACAGGGAAGGAAACAATCAAATAAACCAGGTTAGCATGTGTTTGGGGGGACTTGGAACACCTGCACTTTCAACTTAAAGAAAATAAAGACTCCAGTAATATTAAAGGCAGTGCCAGTTTCTGACCATCTAAGCTAACTTTGTTTTTTCCCCACAAAAAGAAAGTTAATGCCACATAAAACGTGAATTTTCTTTAAAGCCCCTACTCCAGCAACAGGGAAAGGGAATAAAGGATGTTTTTAAAATGAAAGCTTTTGCTTTAAATACAGCATTCAAAATGAAAAGTATTAACTGTTTTTCATTCTTTATCTTTAATAACATGTTAAGGGGTTTCTTAGCAGTACTTATGACAATGTGAATAAGTCAGGGTTAACTTGGCAGAAACCCCAAACCACACTTAGCTGTTCCCTATTGTAACAGTGAACAAAGGTTTTATTAACATCTTACCCCTTGTTGGGCCCAAGAGTCCCTCTTTTCAACACAACAGGAGCTTTGAGTCTTCAATTTGCAGCTCTGTGGAGGGGATTTATGCCTTCAGTTTCAGTGTGGTGTTCAGCATTTGTTTATATTTATTTCCAAATGTCCCCATCAGAAGTTATCTATGAGAAGCAGAGACATTTAAAAAAAGAGTAATTTTTAAAATGTATCCGATATGGGCACAAAATCAACACTTGAAAAGCCTTCTGAACTCCAAAACGGAGCTGCACATAAAAGACGGGATGGAGGCGGGGCTGTAGTTCATGAAGGCCGCAGTCTATAATAGCAGCAGAGGAAAATCAGAGCAAAAAGCCCTTCACTGAGAAAATCTTGCTCCCCAGGCACCTACTGGTTCAGGTGCCTCCAAAAATCACAGCTGTCATGCTATCAGGAGGACAAAAGGTGTCACACCACTCACTAAGACAAGCAGGTAGAGTTGCGTTCATCACCCCACCATGTTGGTGGGCCTCATGGGCACACAGACTCTGGATGCAATTACCTCCACAGCGTGCCATAGCCTCTGCAGCTCCCAAGTCTGAGCATTACCCATATCAAGCACCCTGTGCTCATCAAGTCGGAAGGGTGCATTGGAAACAAAGAAACAGAGGTTTTGGTCAAATGGACATAGCAGACTTCAGAGTGACTGCTGCTGCTGGGGCACCTGGAAGGGGCAGGAGGTCTGAAAAGACTCGGGCTTTAACAAAATTCAGCCAGCAATTGCCTCCTGCGTCTAATCTCCTGAAACCCCCACTGAGTGGGATCACATAGAAACAGCCTGGAGTGACTCAGTAGGATCGTCTGAAAAGGTAACAGCAGAGGCTGCACAGTGAGGTTAAATATATCGGCAGTAAGGGAGACTGCTAATAAATCAGCATGCACCCATAGCCTGCTCATCTCTCAGACAGGCTGTCCTTGCCCCAAACAGGCAGCACCAACCCAATCCCCGTCCAAAACAAAAGTGATTAATTCACAGAGTCTTGAGGACCTGCCATATTGCCAGTCCTTGCTCCTTGTTGGATTTAAGATGAGGCATTCTTGGAAGGACAATCTGCTGTCACCTAGCAAGAGCTATTTCAAGACCAAGCATCTAATAGTCACTTTTAAAGAGAAACCTACAGCTTGCAGTCCTTCACAGCAAGGTGGTGAGCACATCCAAGGTGTTCAACTTCCCCCAGCTGGGAGGGACAGGCACCTCACTCACAGACCTTCCCCACAAGCACAATGCCCTCTATTTGACTTGAGCCCAAAGTCTGGCCTCCCTAAGTCTTCCTAATCCACTGTAGTATCCAAACATGTCAGCTTTTCCTGATGCATTTTGTGCTAAACTTCAAGGGCACAAGAGCACATTGCGGGAAATGCATTCCCTTCCTGCGTGGAAACACGGCCTTTAACCTTGTGATGATCCGCTGCCTTGCGCTCCGGGGAAATGCACCTTTCTGGCCTCGGGGCACTGCGAAGAAGCACCCCCTGTGCCTCTGGCATCCTTTCTAGTGGAAAGCTGGAGGCAAAGGGAGTGCTGTGCTTTATTAAGTGGGAATCAAAAAAAATACTGACTTTGCCTGGAGATATAGCAAATGTGATTTGTTTTTCAAAGCAAACAGCAATTTCTCAGCTTCTTCACCAGGATCTGTTTCCAGTTTGTGTTTCAGCTTCCGTAAAACAGCGAATAAAACTGGCAGCTACCTCGAGAGGGCACCACAAGACAGCTGAAAAAAGGAATGGAAGCAAACAAGCTTTACCTCAGGCACCAAATATTCCTGTCATGAGGATGTTCAATTACAGTAATTAGCAATAATCACATAAGCAACAGGAGCTTCCCTTACCTCCCTTCACCCCTCCAAAGAATGGAGTCTGCTTCATTAAAACCTCCGCTTCCTCCTTAATCCCAGGGACCCGTTCATGGGTGCTTCCTTCAGAGACCTGAGGACGTGGATTCACCACCATGGCTTCCCAGTGCTGCTGCCAAGATGCCAGGTTGATGTGTTAACTGCAAAAGGATGATCATGAATCATCTGACTTCAAAATGGAAATTTTAAAAGGGGAAAAAAGGTCTTAAATGTTAACAGGACCTATTAAACAAACCGGAGCCTACCGTTAGTATGACTACCTCTACATTTTCTGTAACAACTCTGACCTACTTACAAGTGATGAGCTCTGTCTACGAAGGATTTGGTTTTTTTTTTTAAATAATTACATTTTCCCTCCTACCACCTGGTATCCTAACAACTTAGCCTGACAGTACCTGATTTGCAGGGGGGAAGCTGAAGTTAGGAGGTTCACTGAAGGTCAAATAAAACCACATTTGTTTAAAAAACAATTTTTCACTTTTTTAGCCTGGAAGCAACTCAGTCAAGTAACTTAAACACCAGCCCATTCCTCCACCCTCTGAACTGAAGCATCCTGGAGGGGAGGCACGAGGCACTGTATTTGCAGGGCCACAGACAGCAAGCCACTGGGCTATGGCCAGCCATGCAGGGAATGGAGCTGAGGGGTTAATATCTGCAGCCCAGATCTCCATGGACCCAAAGAGATTCATACTACCGTGCTATGAAGAGCCTCTTCCCTGGCCTGCTCCAACACTGAAGTTAGGAGTGAGCAGATTAATTGTAAATATTCTAAATGAATTTTAGCAACACTTCTACTTTCTTTCTTTGCTACATCCCCTTTATAATGTTGTTATTCTGGTTGCACACCTTCTTGACAAATCTGATTTCTGGTGCTAGTGAAAAATTTGACACATAAAACCTGAAGGAAACCAAAGAAATTTCAAACCAAAGAAGTAAATTTAAAAAGTAAGTAAACTATGTTTTTCTGTCAAAAATTATTCCGTGAGTTTGGGTAAAGAAAGGTAGCTAAAGGGTTTTGGCTTTGCTTAAATTTCTCAGTATGGATGAAAGAACAGGCCTCAGAACTCCTGACATCCAAATGGTTGCCTCCAACACAAAGGCATATTCATTACTGTCCCCAGAAACCAGGATTATGGTCCTGATGTCCTTAATGCACTGTCTGAGCCATCCACTACAGACCGGAAAGTCTGGATTCAAGGTAGGGCCCAAAGTAACAAATCTTCACAGTTGGGTGTGAATCCATGTTGTGAATCGATGACCGCCCAATGTGGATGGCAAAGGTAAAGGAAGAAACCAAGAGCTCTGTCAGACTGCTCCATGAAGCTAGAGGTCCCTTCTACCCATGAAATAACAGAGAACATGAAAAAGGTAAAGAAAAGATTGGACATATTCAGGACATTTGGCAATCTGACGGCAATTCCAGTGGGTTACATTTCACAGCCAGCATTTTGCTATATTTTGTATACTCAGGAAAAAAACATGGATACTCTACTTCCTCGCCATAGGTAAGCTGAGGGCAGAGGTGGTGAAGCCTTGCTGTTGGAAAGAATAACCTTGCAGAAAAAACATCGTATGCAGAGGAAACGATGATTTTCGGTTACATAAATATACAGAAAATAAGTGGTTCATTCATAACCAAGAAGCTTCCATTTACACACATTTATTTTTGGGCAGAATTCCTGTAGTTAAAACAAAAATACTATAAATAAAAAAATTTAGGACTCAGATTACAACACAGAGAATTAAATACTTGCAGTTCCTCTTCCTATAAAAACTTGCAAAGTTAATCATTGTATGGATTGCTTTTGTTCTCATTTCAGATTTCTGACAGCCTCCAGAGCTCAGGATGATGACTTGGTCTTACAGATGTGAGAGTCATGATGAAAAAATTGTATAATTAACAATGTGGATTTTGTGGAACCTGAGATACTCCAATTTCCATCCCTCCAGCTCTATCCCAAGTGGTTCTTTATAAAGACTTACAACAGGCAAACAGCAATCTCATCAAGTTCTACAAAGAGAATTGCGAAGTCCTGCACCCAGGGATGAATAACCCCAGGTACCAGGACAGGCTGAGGCCACCCAGTTGGAAAGCAGCTTTGCAGGAAAGGCCTTGAGGGTCCTGGTGGACAACAGCCTGGCCATGAGCCGGCAATGTGACCCTGCAGCAAAGGCGGCCAACAGCCTCCAGGGCTGCATAAGGAACAGCATCTCCAGCAAGTCAAAGGAGGTGATCCTTCTCCTCTCTTTAGCACTGGTGAGGCCACATCTGCAGTGCTGGGTCCAGTCCTGGGCTCTCCAGTAAAAAAGAGCCGTGGACATACTGGAATGAGTCCAGCAAAGGGCCACGACAATGGTTAATGGATTGGAGAATCTATCGTATGAGGAGAGACCGAAGGAGCTGGGACTGTTTGGCCTGGAGAAGCTCAGGAAGATCTTATCACTATGTATAAACACCTCATGTGAAGGAGTAAGCAGACAGAGCCAGACTCTTCTTGGTGGTGCCCAGTGAGAGGACAAGAGGCAATGGACATGCATTGTAACACAGGAAGCTCCATTTAAGCAGAAAAAGTTTTTTACTGGGAGGGAAGTCACACACTGGAACAGGTTGCCCAGAGCAGCTGTGGAGTCTCCATCCTTGGAGAGAGTCAAAACCTAACTAATGCAGCCCTGAGCAACCTGCTGTAGATGACCCTGCTTTGAGCAAGGCTTGGACTATATGACTCCCAAAGGTCCCTTCCAACCTCAACGCAGTGTGATTCTGTGACTGCCTAACCGGGTTTTTTTTTTTCAATGTTATTGATGTGTTTTGCAACAGGAAGAGCAACAAGCTGTATCAACAAACTCTTGCCACTGGTAAAGCTGAATTAATTGCTAGAATCACACCAGCCAGCTGGAGTGAATGCGAGTTTCTGTTCGAAGGCCTGCCAACGTAAACATTATTGTTGCAGAATCTGAGCTCTAGCTGTGGGCTATATGCCAGATTTCTTAATGCACCTCAGGAATATAGACATCCATCGTTAGCCACAGTATTAGCGCCCTGGTAAGAGCTGCATGTGATAGCAAGGGGAGGGGCTGGCTGAAATGGTGACTGAGCCTGGGCCACAAGCTCTGCTCCACCAAAAGGGCTACGGATGCCTTAGCCCAGCCAGAACATCAACCTGTGGCAAACATATGGTAGATATAGGAAAGATCTGTGAAGATGGTTACAGAGCGCCCAACAGAGAAGCCTGGGAGAGCTGACCTTCTTGTACTCTGGGGAAAACTGTCAGCAACCCCCAGACCATCCTGTCCATTCCTAGTGTTTCACCCCACCCCTGGATGAGAAGCATTTCACCAACATTCATTTAAACAGAAATATTGTGCTGCTCCATGACTGTAGGTAAGAGTGGGAGCAATGGCCAGGCACCGGAGCAGAAAGGGATTAGGGATAAGCAAGACTGAACACGGCTGGGAAGGGGTGGGCTGGCAGCCATGCGTGTGTTTACTGTAGCAGGAGAGTGAGAGGACGGAGCAGGCAGCTGACTCTTGTTAACGCTGTGTGATGCAATGGGCGCAGACAACGGTGTCGTGGGGGACAGCCACGTTGCTGTGTGGCCATTCCCCAGCACCGTTCAGCCTGCCCTGTCCAGCCCTGCAGGCTGGTAGGGGACATTGTCCCAGTCTGAACACTGCATTCATCAGCTGAGCCTCCAGGTGGAACCATCCAAACCTCTCCATGCATGGAAAACAGGAATGGAGGGAGATTGGTCCTTCCCTTCCATTTCCTGGTTAAATGATGAGCTGCTCAGTAGAGGTAAGGGAGATTTCATGGCAAACCTTGCCTATTTGGCAGAAGGTTTTTTAAAGCTCCAGTTCCTGGAATACATTTAAACTTTCGTTTTTTTCAGACCTAATGATTTCAGTAAAAGCAATGTCAATATAATTCCCAAAGACAGAAAGCTGAGAAGCAATACTTCTCCCACCTCCAAACCATTCAGCCTGTTTTTTAAGTCCGTCACGCAACTTAGGGGAGGAGGTCTGCCTAATTATTTACTGAGCATCTCCAGATGAATCTAGTATCCTAAAGTACATTAAATGTATTCCAAAGCCCAATTTTAGGCCTAATAGCGTGGTCTGTTACATCAATCACATGAAGTTATTTTAACATGAGTATGCTTTTAGGTTTTATAGATTTAATTGCGATGCTCGTCTGCCCCCTTCTATATAGACGACATGAAATGAAACAACCTGAAGCGAGATACTGAGGAATGATTTATTTTGAAAAATGATTGCACATTTTTAATCAAGTTTGACATGGTTGTTTAAATAGACCTGTTCAGGAATAAAATTAATCTTTAGGCTGGCTTTATTTTTCATTTCGTAATATGTCTCTCAACGTTGAACTATAATTTATTTCTAAGTGTACTGGTGTTTTTGTTGTACACTCAATAAATAACATCCAAGAAAGGATGTTCTCTGCATTTTGTAACTGCTCAAGCAATTTTCACTTCAAACCATCTTATTCTTTATTCTTTGCCTTCTTGTCCAGTTCTGCACATCAGATGTCTATAATTGCCATCCTGCAAATTGCAAAAAGAGCCTGTTTATTTCTCACATCCAAAACAGGAGCACAAGAATAAAGGTTGACTAAGACAAGCGTAACTGTTGCTCACTAGAACAATCCCCTGAGATCCAAACCTAGCAAAGTTTGCAACCATATATTTAATTTAAAACATGTTAGTATTTCCATTGCCTTGGAAAGAATACATTTTATGTTAAGGCTTCTATAGAAATTCTCATACTTCAGTTATGCCCAGGACAAAGAACTTCACTGGATAGAGGTCTGAGCACCTTGCAAGCTGAGGAGACCTACTACACTAAATGCAACCTTTATTGTCTTTCAGAAACTGAATTCCTTTATCATCTTTATCCTGTAATAGACTCAAACTTCAATTTAAGATTTAAAATGAATAATAGAAGTAGGACATACATATTAAGTGAAAATTCAGATATAAGGTTTTCTAATTTGCAAAAACAGCTTCGCTGGAAGCAGTTCATTCTTAGCAAATTACCTCTGACAAGTCAGAATTTCACTCATAAGCCTCTCAAATACTACATCTTCTGTTCAGAGGAGTATCTAAAAACTCATCGTGCCCAGTCCTTGACGAAGAACAAGAATTCAATTCAAACTGAAAAGAGGCAGTGCTGGGAGAGGTTCTGACATTCAGAAAGGGTAGGAGGATAAAAGAGAAAAAAATGACAGACTCAGTCTGCACCATTACTAAAATTAGATCATTTCTTTTGTTCTTCTGAACCTTCTGCTCTATTTGCCAGTAATCATATTAGCAACAGAAACTGTGAGAATCTGTCCAACCTTATTAGAGAAGCTGGACACAAAGAAATTATGAAAATCCTTTTTAAATGTACTTGCACATACAAAGAAAAAAGGCAGACTTTCAGAATTCTGAAAGAATAGATCAAAACCCAAGTCAGAAAAACTGGACATCAAACTAACCAAGCTTAATTAACAGTACTGCAGTGTGCTGAGAGCACCAGCACAGAACTGTGCTTTACCATTTCTGTCTCTTTATATATTGTTTTACCACTTAGGACAGACCTGGACAGGCTTAAACAGAGGCATGCTCACAAGCTTTTCTCGAGAGCAACCAGTTCACCCAAAACATTCCCCTAGTGTCTAAGCACACTATTCAATACTTCCACCCAAAAGAGTTCTGAAGGGGCAGCTCTGTTCCTGGGAAGCATTCTGATGGCTGGCAGCGAATCGGTGGGAGATTCACCAGCAGACCTAATGGCCTGTAGTGCTGCAGGAGCAAGTGATGATGCTGGTGTACACTGAGACACCATAGCTGAACTCCTTGATATTGTGGAAATTTTGTGAGAGAATCTTCACATTGAGATCTTCCATAGCTGGTCTGCTTTTCTGAAGACCTAATTAGAAGCAACAGGTAAGGACTAATTAATACTTTCAGTCAGGCACACAAGGGAAGTGCTCATCCTTGGGTGATGGGATGAGGCTCCCTCTCTAGTCTGACTTTACTAGAATAGCAGACAATGGCTTTTCCATAGTCTTGTCTGTAGCCTCATGGTTAAGACATCTTTTATGGAGCGGCACAGTGAGTCGGACCCTTTCAGGCTAAGAATGTCCTTGGCCTCCTTGGCAGGCGGCCACTAGCCTACTCTGCAAAAGGTAGTCTCTGGCCCCACACAACTGCCTTTTAGTCCTTCTTAAGGAGGTACCAGCTCTGAGTGCACCAAGACACTTTATGGACAACGAGGAATCAGATGCACTATGACAGCAGCCCAGACCTGCTCCTGGAGTGATGTTTCCCAATGGCTAACGACAGCAGCTCTCCACTTAGTGAGCACCAAACTATCCTCCAGAGACATCTACTTTGTTCTGTTCCCAATCTGCACAAAGCTCAAACGTCTCACTTAGATCTCTGAATTAATTTTTTGGGTCAATAATATTCTTTTAAGTCATTCCAAAGTTGGATGCCTGATGGCAGAGATCTGAACCTAATCTTTAACAACTAGCATGTGTGAATATGACCATTCTTAATTGGGTGCAGTGCTCAAGGACATAGGATACACTGCCTTGCATGTAGCTGATACAAACTTTATTACTGCCATGGCAGCTACAAATTGTCCTTAAGCCCTAGCAGTAAAAGGTTGTGTGTCACTGGAGTGGAGCGTCTTGCACATGATCTGTCTCCATTTATAACCACAACATCTGCGTGGCCACGGACTGTGGTATAAATGACAACTGTGAAGTCTGCATGGCCACGGGACTGTTACACCCTGTCAAACTAAAGATGCAGAATATCCCACAGTCAATCCTGGGTTGTCACTTACGATTCCAGTAGTAAACAAATTTGCAATTTGTAATTCTTTCTCTGTCCCTTTCTCCTCGGATCAGTGATAGATTCTCAAAACACAGCAATGGAAAGAGACTTCCAAGGCAAGTGAGTCCTTCCCAAAACATAAAATATTTAACTAGATCGCTTCCATAATCATTTTCAGCACTAACTGCAAGCAGGGGAAGAAAAAAAATAGGAAAGCCTTGCTTTGATAAACAACAAAAAGAATTCAGCTCACAGTTCCTGATTTTAAGAATATCCTATAAAAACTAAAAGATAGGGCATCTGCAAACTCACAGATGGTTTTGTCCTTCACTGGCAGCAATATTGGAAGAATACAGTTCTCATAAAACCCGTCCTATATTATACACAAAACTAAATTGCTAAGAAATATTTTTATATTGCTTTAATGTCATAATAAATAGCTAGATATCAATTCTGAAATGACTTGAAGCATATGCTTACCTGCCATACAGGAAGGGGAGCTGAATGGGAGTGGATACTTCAGGTGATAAAACTCATGACGTGAATGACTGTTACCCTTGAACTCTTCATGGTAGCTCAGAAATGTCATCAGAAGCCTTTGCCTTCAGGAAAACAGTTATCTTCCACATGTAGGAATGGAGTACTTTTTTGTAAAGTTAATTTTAAAGGGATAAAGTCATCCAGAAAGAAGCAAGCTCCCCAGTATGTTTTTCTGCCAGCCTAAGGCCATGTTGTCGAAAGGCATTACTTCCAAGGGAGCCATAGAAAAGTAGTCATGGATAACATACATCCAGCATACGCAGCTTTCCAGAAAGCGACACAGATAAACACAAGACAGGGCCCCTATGGGATGCAGAACAAAAAGACTGAGTAAAACGAGGTGTCAGATTTCACTCTGACCTCTTCTGTTTGGGAATGCCGGCTTACAAATCTCAATATACCAATAATTAACTTCGGGCACCAGGAAAAAGAGAATAAATAACATCCATGACCTGATTTGAAAGTAGCTTTTTTTTTTTACCTAGCACTAATTCTCTTTAAAAAAATAATCTCCTACAAGCTCTATCTTCTAGTTTTTAATTAGAAACTAAAAAACTAGATTCTAATAATCAGTAAATGCAGGAAAACATCTGTTCCTCCCACCCTTATAGCTGTATACAAAGATGCATTCCAAACCAGAAATTACTTCTTTGGTTTATCTTTAAAGAGGCGAAAGGTTGGTAAGAAAAATATTTGCTTCTGCATGCATAATTCTAAACAAACATTAAAAATATGGAAACGTGCAAAATTATTATTTGGGGAGTCAGGATTAATAGACATAAAGACTAAAAAGAAGCAAGCCAAAAACCAAGTCACAAGTCTGCAAATAGGTTACATGTATCATAATTTTAAGCAGATGAGGAGTCCTATTAATTTCAGTGGCGTAGTTCAGATGCTTGCGGTTACACATTGTGTGATAATCTGCAAAAGACAGCTGGAGGCTGGCAGAGTTTACCTAGAACAGTTTACTCAGTTAGCAGGTTTTATCTTATTTTATATGACCACGAAAATTCTTAGAACTCTTAAGAGAAATAATTTAGTATGCTCCATTCTCCAGTAAATACCTTTGACTTTGCACTGACTGATGCTACTTTCCTTGCAGTATCTATGAGACATATAAATACTTAATTTTAATAGGATTGCAAAAGATATATTTGAAGGACAGTGTGTGTAAATCTTAAGTCAAGGAACCTGAAAAAAACCCAGACAATTAGTTGGAGGTACTGGTATTTGTCTTCAGCAGGCTGGACTCCAGTCTAATAATTTGTGCCATTGAACTTCGTTCAAAAGAAACTCAGAAAATGAGCATTATTCCTCTGGTAGCACTTCCAAGGTTTTACACTGGATACCACAATCTAACTGCCTTTTTGTTATGTCTGAAGAATAAAGATTAACAGACCTACAAAAAGGTTCTAATACTTCTGGTAAGAATTTAATTGATTACAGTAATTCTTTTAGTGTATCTATAATTCCAAGCATATACCTGTGTGTTAAATTTTATTAGGGATTCAGATCAAAATGGTTATAACTGTAAGAATGTACATGGTGACTGCTATAACAGAGATACTAAGGTAGACATATGCATGCCCTGGTGCTCTGATGAATACAGTGAGGTATACATTTTAGCATTATTAGGTATAAATTATATTAAGCATGCTCACTCCATTAAATATTGTCAATGTTTAATGGGTGTTATCTGAAGCGGTGAGTACTACTGCAGTATTTGGTTTACATTTCAATTCACCGGTGAGTGCTCAAGTTTATTTAACCTAATGATACTAAAAGAAAACTGAAAATGCATTTGCCTCTACCTGAGGGTAGAACCAGTGTTCTCATCTTGAATTAGTTATACATAAACAGAGAAAGAGCATTAACATTTAAAATTAAGGAAACTTTTAAGAGTATTTTAATATGTCAGAATGCTGTGGGTTGAGTATCATGCTAAATGTTTTAATGTAATACTAGAATGTTGTGTATTGAGTATGTTGTAATAATTAAAGAAACAGACTAACTTGGTTGGTTTTGCACTTTTAATATGGGAAGATAATGAGAGCAAGTACAAAAGCAATGAAAAAACAGCCTCTGGTGTTACCAGGCCAGCTCTCAGAGGGACGGAAATAAACTTGAGGAAGCCAAAGCCACCTGGGTGAGGAATTCAGCAGCTGAAGAGGGACCATCTTTGAAGGACGCTGCTGCTGGAAGGCGGGATATGGAGGGATGCGGGCAGGGAACCCCACGAAGGGCCCAGCTCGCGGCCGGCCATGGCGGCCGCAGGTAGCCCCTGCCTGCCTTGCCACAGCTCCTCTGTGCAATGAGGCGTTTTCTTCACCCTTCTTCCCTCCGGGAAGCTGCTGGCAGGCTACAGCTAGAGAGAGGTCTCACGCCTAATTTTAACAGCAGGAGACGGTTATGTGTGGAAAGCACAACTGGAAAAACACGTACTGCCGAGGGAAGGGCGAGCGGGCGGTGGCCGGGGGGCTCAGGGCGCCGGGCTGCCGTGGGGGCAAGCCCCGCCGCGCCCAACCCCTCGCCGCCGCTCGTAGCTCCCTGTGCCGACCCCCGCCACAAAGACGCCCGGAGAAGCCCCTCCGCCACCACGCCGTGGGCCGGGGCCATTTGCCGCAGGCAACGCGGACCCCCGCAGCAACTCGCCGCCACCGGGTGCCTCAGGCGGGCAAAATGGCGGCGGTGGCCGAGGGGAGGGAAGAGAGGGCGGGAAGGGGAGGGGGCCGCCGCAGCAGCGAGGCCGGGCCTCGTCGCCGCCGTTAGCAGCCGCCTCAACCTTCCACCTCCCACGGCCCCGCCGTCTTCAGCAGCAGCAGCCGCAGCAGCGGAGGGGCACACCCGCCGGTGGGGAGGAGCGCCCGTCTGTAGCCTGAGCCCTTCGCACTCCCTCAGGACAGCCTCGGGGCGGGAGGGGGCACCGCTCCGCCATCATTCCTACTCCTCCCGCCGCAGGCTCAGCCCTGTTCCCCTTCTCCCCCCTCCCCGCAAAGCCCCTGACCTGCTCCGAGCCCGGGCCAGAGGTAGGTGCCCGCCTCGCAGAGGCTTTTTACCGCGGCTGCCTCTCACCGGCGCCGGCCGTTCGCCGCAGGGGCGCAAACACCCACCTGCCCGCTGCCCTTCCGTGGAGCGGGCAGAGGCGCCAGGGCCTCCCCGAAGCGGGAGGTGTGGGGGGGAGCTCGCGCCCGGCCCGGCCCGGCCCGGCCCGGCCCGGCCCGTCTGGCTCTGCCTGACCGGCGTTGCCCTCCCCTGGGTTTGCCCACCGGCCGTGCCTCGGCGGGTGCCTGGCTTCCCTTCCTCTCCGCAGTTGAAAACAGCAGAGGCTTTAGTTTTGGTCGCTTGGTTGATTATTTTAATTCCTGTTTCTGCAGAAGATCCAGGGAAGAGGTGGCTGGGTAGGAGGTATGGTGGCTCTGGTGGGAGCCCGTCTGGTCAGGTGCAGAGGCGTCTCGGGAAGGAGGTGGCTACAGCCCTTCCCAAAGGTGGTCCCAGGATGCTCTTCCCATAGCTGGATGGAGCTTGTGGACCTGAAACGCTGCATCCCCGGTCTTGCTGCGGGATGAGGGCTGGCAGGGGTCCCCAGCCTGCTCCGTCTGGCTGCTGGGTTGGAAGCTTGCCTGCAGTGCAGCTGAACCGGATTCAGTTCTTCATAATTCTTCATAAAGAATGAAACTTTAACCATGGAGTGGAGGCGCGGGTGTCTGTGCACACAGGTGGGCTCGGGGCGCATCTGCATTTGCCTGGACAGGGGCTGTTGCAGCTCGCCGTGCGCCTCCCACGCTGGCATTCCTCCCTCCTGTGCTAGCAGGTGGTTTAAAACCGTTACTTAGTCTCGCATGAAAAGACCTGGAAGACCACTGAGGTGAGTATTTTTAAGCCTTATGTGCTTCAACAGCTTAGGTGGCAGAGAACTGTACACATGTTCTGTAATCCGCTTGAAATCATCCTTCACATCCACTGATGGTTTGGGTTTATGTTCAGACAAAAATTCATGCCCTCCAGTGAGCTTCTGCCTGAATTTGAGCAAGACTTGCTTTGTTTCTGTAATAAGGACATAGAGAGGCTACTGGTGGAGGGCAGGAACATGTTAAATGACTTTATGGTGTTAAAGTCCTTTTACCGTCCCTGTTACGATAGTCATAAGTTGCATGGATCCCTGCTGGTGATGACAAACTGTTGTGGTGGGGATTGTTTGGGTAACCAGGCAAGTTGTCAAAGTCAGGCCTGGCCTGTATGTTAGGAATGTATATTGAAGCCAGATCCTGTAAACACTCGCTAATGTGTGGAGTCTTGTTGCTAGGGCTTTGCACAGAAATATCAAGACACGTGGGAGTGCCTCTTTGAAGCCCTAAATGTGCTACCTGACTATTTGGAAGCCAGGAGGACAGTCAAGTGTATCATTTCCATAGTTCTTAAGCGTCAGTCATGGGATTTTAATTTATAAATAAACTCATATCTTTTTATGGCGCATTCTGGACTGTAGCCAAGTAGAACTATATTGTTTATGTGCGTACATTTTTGTGTCTCACACAAAGATGTCTGTTGATAACATAGAAACTGTAAGAGAGATGTTTTGCTAATGTTTTGTTAGCGATATAAAGGCAAACACAAATGCAGACTAGAACTTGAAAGAAAACTAGCTTTTAGAGCAGAAGAACACAGCTGCCAGAAAACTTTCAAGGAAAACTATGCACCTTTTGGTTCTATGTTTCTTTTAAAACTCAGCTTCTGTCATTTCCATGCATACAAATCGTCTACCGCATGGAACTTTCGCAGCAACTTAGGTTCATGCCTATGTAGCTCTCTAAACTATTTCTTTTTCTAAACAAGATTGGATGAATTGTGATTTTTTTTTTTTAATTACATTTGAAATTTGTTTTTAGTTGGGTGTGTCCCTGTTACATTCTCAAATCCCTGAGCTGACTGCAATGAATTCCCCTCTCCATTGTCAACATGTGTCTTTTCCATTAAGACTGACTGCTGCCTTCTCCTTCCCTTAAGAAACTTCCAATTTCTTGAAATAATATGACCAAAAAACCTCTGTGTTTTCAGTATTCCATGTTCAATGGTCTATGTGTAAAAATTCCAGTTTGAAATTCCAATTCGGAATTTTTACTTAAAAAATAATTCCACAGCCTACATGGAGACTACTTATGGAGCCTGTGGGGTCGTGCTTTGCATTGTGGAGTGTATTGACTTTGTGGACCCTGAATGCAAATTTGCGGTTGTGATAATGCATATGAATAGCTTTTAATCTTTCTCATTTGCACTGTTTCTAATTTATTCCCCTGATGTATCTCCCTACAGTCAGGTGATTGATATCTGTTTAAATATAAGGAGTAAATTGTTCTCAGAAGTGACTAAAAGCATTTGGTGTTGTAGAAAGAAAAGACCACAGTAGCTTGGAAACTCCACGGCAGCTGAGTGTGTCATTTTTACTATATCAACAGTGATGGCTAACAATCATTCATCAGATTATACAGGTCCGTAGAAGAAAGTCTTAATTTCAGTACTTGCACATCTGCTCATGTACACCAACATCTCTTTTGTTAGAATTATTATTAATGAAGTGTTTTGGCACTGCATTTTCATGCTGCTTTTTTGCCCTATTTCTTATCTTGAGTATTTCTACCTGCCATTTGTAGATTCTTGCTTTCGTGACTAGTAGCATAAAACTATACTTTCATATCATAGTTACCATCTTTATTTTTGCATCGCCTTATCCTCTCTAAATGAATTCTATATCTGATTTCTATTTGATGATTCACTATAAATGTTTACAGGTAGCTTTCTTCCTTTTTTTTCAGCTTTCTCCACTGACATACAGAAGAATATATGCCGATTCTGCTGCAGCTCATAAGTACTGTGTTTATTTTTTTTATTTTATATGTTTTAGGAAGCCTAAAGTGAACTGTTTATTTTGTCACGTATAGTGCTTAGTACAGTGAGATCCTGTTTGGCAGCTAGGCTGTGTAGGGATGACAGTAAAAATGCTGATGTTGAAAACAATTTTTAATGCTTCTACTAATTTTTTTTACATTTAGTTTATTTCATAAGGCTTTGATTTTTACAGGGACTTGGGGTGGTTGTATCCTTGCATTTATGTGGCTATTCACTGAAATCACTAACTCTTCTGTTTGTATATGGAGATCCTTAACAGGATTAATTGGAATTAGAGGTCTGTGGCAAGATGTGATTGGATTCAGACCAGATGGAAAAAAATGTCAGTTTTAGAAAGGTTTCTGGTGTGGAGATGAGTCGGTTTTATCATATCGCAAGAAGAGATTATGTGTTTGTTGCCTAAAGCTTCAGATCACGAACGTGTTCTTTATTTTAAAACAGAGTGTCTTTTTCCATTTTAGGTGTCTGCTTAGTAGTTGCATTCTGGCAGGCTCTGTGGGTGCTTTAGGATGATGTCTTCTAACACTAACGTGTCAGAATTCCGATAAATGAAAATGAATGGTAAATAAAAATAGGACAAAAGAATTCCCTGGTTAAGTTCTGAGTTCCAGGTTCAGTAATGTTTCTGTCTTTTTCTTTCTGTTCTCTTACAGGAAAAATGATATCCATCCAGCATTCCTGAACAATAAGAATGGGTCCAGATGTACCTCTGCTGAATGATTACAAACAGGAGTTCTTCTTGAAGCGCTTTCCACAGACTCTGCTGGGAGGTCCCCGGTTTAAATTAGGCTATTGCGCCCCTCCTTACGTATACGTGAATCAGATTATTCTTTTCTTGACGCCATGGGTTTTGGGAGGAGTAGGAACACTTTTGTACCAATTAGGCATTATGAAAGACTATTACACTGCAGCACTTTCAGGAGGACTGATGTTTGTTACTGCACTTATCCTTCAGATGACAAATCTATATGCAAAACAGAAAACAGCGAGAGTAGAAAGAATGCAAATTCAGAATACCCTAACGGATGAAGATGAGTTTGAATTTTCCAGCTGTGTAGGTTCAGAGACAGTAAAATTTATTATTCCTGGCAAGAAGTATATAATCAACACTGTATTTCATTCCCTTCTGGCAGGGGTGTTGTGTGGGTTGGGAACTTGGTATTTGCTGCCAAACAGAATAACCTTGCTGTATAGCAACATCGGAGGAACTGTTATGATCTTTGTATTTGGATGGGTGACTGTATGTATAGGAGAGTATTCGTTAATCATAAACACGGCTACCGAAACAGCTACTTTCCAAGCACTGGATACTTACGAAATCACTGCTCTGATGAGACCTTTCTATATTTTTGTCTTTATTGCAGTGGATCTTGCACACAGGTAAACCTAATATGATGTTTAGCTAATAAAAGTAATGGTTATTCTATATGTTTTTGATGAGAAAGATGAAATGATTCTTGTGAGGGAAATTTATTTTGAGATTTTAATCAACTGTAGGAACTCCAAAGAAAGAAACTAGGAGAGTGGATGGTAGAAATTGATGCTCTACGTTGTGCATAAAAGGTTATTGTTAAAATTTTAGTGTTCCATGTAAATTAGGAAGAGAAGTTTCTAAGTAAGGGAAAGCTAAAAATATCTTCTAGTGTCAGTTTCAGTATTTTTCTACAAGAGCATTTGCAGCATCATCCTTTAAAGGGTATGTTTTCAAAAAACAGGTTTCTGATCTGGAACTGTAGATCTAAACACTGCAAACTTGAGGAGCACTGGATGTATATCCAGATTTCACCCTGGCATATTTTCTAATTTAATCTCTTGCAAAGGGATTGCAGAGAGTCATAAATTACAGGCAAAAAGGACCATAAATCTGGTTTTAATTAGTGGATAAGCAAATGTGAACATTGCTGTATTTCTGTTATATGGGTTTTGAACTTGGATTTTTAAATGCTTTTGTAATACAAAAGAACAATGTCAGTCTACAAATGGGAGACTTTTATATTTCCACTTTTCAGATGAGTGTCTTAGTTAAAGTATTTGTAGAATCTCTTAAAGCAAGATGCTTTTAGATTTACTTCATGCATTCTTTCTTCATGTCGGATGATATTTCTATCACTTTGTCACACGTACATATTTTATGTTTGGGATACTTCAAATGCATTTTTAAAAAGGCACACATTTGATTTTACTAGTTTTGCACTTGGAGATGTCTTTGTTAATGATTTACCCTAGTTGCCTCTTCAGTTTGGATATGAAAATTATACTTGTGGTCTTTGACCCCAAATTCTTCTGTAGAATTTCCTGAGGAGAAAATTCAGACATTCTTTAAATTCCTAACAAAATTCCTTTGAAGCTTGCTTACTTATTTAGTAAGAAGTAGAGAGAAACTAAATACCTTAGCAGTCCACCTTTAACTTAATTAGCTAGCTGGTGAACTATGTGTGTCTTAGAATTTATGCAGATTTCTAATACTGATCTTTGTATTTTTACAGGAAGATTGTTCATACTTCTGTGTACAAAATAACATTTCATATGCCTAAAGAGAGTTTACCTCTTGGTGTACAGGCAACATGCCAGTCCTTTCATGGTTAAGACTTATATCTTGAGTCTTAGACTTGCATAAAGTTTCGCTTTTGTAATTCTGAAAAAATACTTAGCATTTTTTTGTTTAAGAGTCAGGGTCTTGGAGCCTGTGGACCTTTCTTCTTTGCACAAGTATTCCTTGAGTGCATTAGCACAATGATATCAAAACAATTAGGATACTTGCATCACTTGATCCATCTGCTTAATCTGAAGGCTTCAAATCTTTTGAATGAAAAATTAGCCTGTGTTCTGGCGCTCTAATTAGCGTACTACTGCCTCAAGCAGAAATGTATGTCCTTATTTTTACTTTCAGAAGATACTAGTTGAGGTTTTGTAGATTGACTATGTAATATTTATACTTCTGGATTTGCTGTAGTAGTTAAACAAAAAGTCTTTCCCCACATCAGTTATCTTTTCCTTCACAGAAGTCAAATACATTTCTTCTTTTATCCAGGTTTGCTGTCAACACAGCCATTCTAGAACAGACAAACCAGATTTTGCACATCGTATTTCTTTTTCTGCCGTTCTTATGGGCAATGGGAATTCTGCCCCCGCTTGATGCGCTTTTTCTATGGGGAATGGAACAACTCTTGGAGTTTGGACTAGGAGGTTCACCTATGTCAAGTAACACAAAGTAAATGTTGTTTATATAATTGTAAAATATATCAATATTGTTTATAACCTTTTTCTTTTCAAGCAAATCTTCTTTATTTTCTCCTTCACAGGTTATTAGTAATGTTTCTCATTTCTGCTGGAACAGCAATAGCATCGTATTTCATTCCCAGCACTCTCGGTGTGATCCTCTTCATGACTGGATTTGGGTTCATACTGAGTCTTAACCTAAGCGAGATTGGTTTTGCCTTCAAACACACCATGATCAGCCATTTAGCCTCCAGCAAATCTAAAAATATGCACAGAGGTCTTAGAATACAATTTGGGTGGAGGGAATTTATTTTTTATTTGACTGTGTTGATATTTGCTCTCATAGAAGCTAGCCTGCTGCATCAATTTGCAGGCTTTTCATCATTTTCCAAAGCCAGTCCTCAGGCTATAGCGAGTTACATTCTGATCGTATTACTTATAATTATGTGGATTCTTAGAGAGATTCAGAGAGTGTACTTGTTTGGAGTCTTCCGAAACCCCTTTTATCCAAAGGATGTCAGGACTGTGACTGTGTTCATGGAGAAGCAAAGAAGGCTAATGAAAGTTGGTGTTGTCAGGAGGATTTTACTAACTCTAGGTAGGAATACGTGCTGTCTGTTGTTTGTTAGATGATGCTTGTAGGGAGATTGAAACAACACTAGAATTACTGTATGTGCAAGATTCTGTGAACTCTAAGAAAAACCAAGTAGCTGGAAATACTTGTTGATGCTTTGCTGAATTGTGCATTGAGGTCAAAATTACTGGTTCAGAATATTTGGAAGTGATTAGTGATTTTTTTTTTATTTATTTATTTTTTATGTGTAAACCTAAAAAGTTGAGCTTTTGAAAAGCCCAGCTCAGAAAGCAAGGCCTTGTAAAGGATTTTAGTTATAACATCAATACTCACTTTTGAAAAAATGGCTCTTGTATAGTTTTTTACAAGGTACTCGGAAACAAGAGTTGAGAGTCTTCAAGCTGACTAAGTATTTGGTTCTTACAACTTGCTAGTAAAGGGAACAGTCTCCTTTCTGGTAGGTTAGGAACAGATGTAATTACTTTGGGGGAAGCAAAATTTGATCTAAATTAATTTTATAAAGAAGCATCAGTTTGGGTAAGTGGATTGATGAGTGCAACTCCCACGTTTATTTTTACTTATATGAGTATTCCTGTTCTCTTGGGGAAACAAACAACAAAAAAGTAATAGCAAGTAACAACTGAGCATCGACATAAATGTTTGCTGTCTTGGGCAATTAGTCCAAATATGCTGTTTGATATCCTGGAAGTTTAACACAAAAGGAATTTGTAATAATAAAGGGAAGAGTTCTCTTTTTACACCAGGATTTCCATTCTGCAATAAGACTGCTTACCTCTATAGACTTTTATTATGTTTTTGAAAACAAATCAATTATTTTTATTTCAATTACAGTGTCTCCGTTTGCTATGATAGCATTCCTGTCACTAGACCGTTCGCTACAGAATCTTCATTCTGTGTCTGTTTGCATTGGATTCACAAGAATATTTAGGATGGTAATTTGAATTTTAAATACATTAGCCTAAAAAATTCTCTTCTACATGATTTAAGTATTAAGGTGACTTGGAAGAAATATTCCAGGTCATGAAATCAGAGATAGATAAATACATTTTTAAATGTATGTCTAACATATCTGTATTTTAGGTCTGGCAGAATACAGAAAATGCCCTGCTGGACATAGTGGTCATGTCAATAGCTCAAATGTTGGTGTTTAATCCAGACCTCTGGTGGAACAGGAGCCTTGATACAGGAATCAGACTCTTGCTGGTAACTGTCATAATGCAAATTTAAGCAGATAGTTGTCACTTGAAGTCTTTGTTTCCTTGCCTTCCCCCATTAGAGATTTAACACAGTCCAGGACCTAGCAAACAGAAGCTAAAAAGCTGTGTACTAAGATCTACGTTCTAATACCACTCAATGATAATCACACTTTATTTTCTTAAAATTATTGTAGATAAGACAGCTTTGGCAGTGCTAAATATGATATGATACAGGATACAAATAAACGTGCCTGTTGTACGTATCTTGCAGGTTGGTATCCTACGGGATCGGCTGCTTCAGTTTGTCTCAAAGTTGCAGTTTGCCATAGCTATTCTTTTGACATCGTGGACAGAGAAAAAACAACGTCGTAAATCTACTGCCACCTTAATCACACTCAATGTCGTCTTCTTCCCGATCCTGCTGACCTTTGTCGCCATCTCTGCACTCCTTTCTTCTCCCTTGCTGCCACTCTTCACGCTACCGGTATTTTTGATTGGGTTTCCTCGGCCCATCCGAAGCTGGCCAGGACCTGTGGGCGCTACAGCATGTGTTTGCTCCGATACCGTGTACTACCAGCAGATGGTTCCAAGTCTGGCTGTTGCTCTGCAGTCTGCACTAGCAGCCGGTAGCCTAGGTAGGTACGCTAGCAACACTGTGAAGGAATGTAGCTAAATATTTTTAGGAAACATGATTTTGCTGGAGAGCAGGAGAATCATAGCATCTGATTTAAACCATGTTTCATGGCATAGGTTAAATCTGATATTCAGAGATTATTCACTTGAGGAAAAAAGTGATTACTTTTGTCATTCTTGTACATCTCTACTTGTACATTCTTGTAAAAAAATAATGCTGGTTTGTTATCTTTAAAATAAGGAGAAACTAAATGGTGATGAAGCAGTATCAATCCTAATCTTTTCATACTGACCAAAAAGATGGTATGCACTCCTCCCACCTAATTGGAGGCAATAAATGGAGGTGTTCTCCTGACAGTCAGTGGAGAGGAAGAGGTGTGTCAAGCGACTTAATGTCGTATCTTGTGCAGCTGGTTAGGGTATGGTTGTAACAGGACTCGTGGTCTTAACGCCTGTGAAAGCCATCATGATGGGTATTGCACAGAGTTACATAAAGAGAGGTGGAGAAATGCTGAGTCGTTTTCCCAGCTGGAGGCAGAATAAGAGTTAAAACTGCAGGCTTGTTTTCTTGAGAAACGGTCTTTGTGTAACCTGAATAATCAAAGGATCGTTGCCCTTAGACCAGAGGCAAATATTTACGTAAGCCTCTTAGAAAATGGCTTATGACTAGAAAAAATGGACTAATATTTGAAGACAGTGGAAGTTAACCTTAATCATGCTTTTCTGAAGGCGATATGCAAGTGCTTTACTAGGAAATGTCTGCTGCGATTTTAGTACTGGCGTAGAGAAGAGGTATTAAAAAACTAGGAAGCTCTTTGCGTCTAAAGAGGAGGGACACTTCAGTTAGTCTGCTGCATCAAGCCTATCTATTTTTTATAATAGATATATAATATTTATAGCTATCTGTTTATCTATTTTATAGATATACATATATTTTATATATATATTTCCCCATTGCCATCATGACTCTGGTGGCATGTATGCTTCAGATTAAATAATTTAAAAGACTAGTCTTGAAGGGGAAAATGTCTCTTCTTTAATGGAAAAATCTGTGAACGAATGTCTTCAAGCAAGAAAAAACATGGTGTTCTCAGACAAGTTCAAAATTATGAGGTATCACTTTGTGTGCCTTTTTAATTTAAAACCATACTTTCTTCTGTGTAAAGGAGTTTTAGTAGCTTTAACAGCTAGCAAGAAAAGAATTAAAATCTTTGCAAAATGTTAGCAAGAAAATGCACTTCATTAGCTCAGTGGGATAGAAAAGGTTACTTAAATTTTAACTACAGCCTAATGGTTGGTTTCATTGATTTCATCTTACAACATTCTAAAAGTAAAATTCTCTGCAAGTGAGTGGTCACTTGGACATGAGTGACAGCAGAAGCAGGTCATAAACTGGCAGCAAATATGCTTAAGAACAGCACCATTGTGTTGGAGAAGTTGAGGGTGGGCTCTAACTTAAAAGAGCTACAGTATAACCACCAGTTGCAAGGGAGTTGGGCACAGCACTTTGTATTGAAATAGGTAGAAGAGAGAAAAGGTACCTTTTTTTTTTTGACATCTGAGTTTTACAGTGAGAGCCAGATTGTGGGATTTGTGATGTCAAATCACAAATTTGATGGCATGATCTGAAGTTGTTCAGAACTTCATTTCCAAATTCCAGTTTATTTTCTGTGGCTGTATTTTTGGTGATGTCAGACTTAATACAGTGGGATCAGATCTATCCTACACACACAGACGCACCAAGGTATTTCAGAAAGACTACAGACGATCTCTGCCGTACCGACTGTTGGTGTTCAGTGCGTACGATACTGATTCACAAATCTTGAACGATGAGCCGGTGCTCATGCTCTGCCCCTATTTATATATCTGTACCATAGGAGTGATACTATGTCATTCGTAAGCTGGCACTTGAGCGGAATCATTTACAGTCTGGATTTTGCATCCTAAGGGATATTTTCTAATCATTCTGGAATACAGAGAAGTCAGTTAGGAAGTGGTAGTGTAGGTAACAAATCCGGTTCAGTTACATTTTTATTTCCCCCATACTAAATAAACTTCGTACTCCACAGCAGATAGGGCCAGTAAGATACTCATGTGCTAGATGATGATTCTTTAATGTATTCGGCAGTCATAAGAATTTTAGATCTCCAGGTGACAGTAGTGGGAACTGTGCGGTTGGAAATGCAGCCAAAGATGAACTTTAATCATGAAAGTCATGTCTGCAATGGGAATGGAGGGTGGGTTGCTTAACCCCAGTCCTGTACGAATATTGTAGTCCCACAGTTCTGTGAGGGTTTCCCAGTTCTCCACAGCTTTTCAAAGATAGCACTACAATTTGAAGATCTAGCTTTGCAGCTAGTTTCTTTAAGATTCTAGGGTACTACTTAGCCAGTTTTAACTGATTCTGGTGTTGATGCAGAAATATTTTGTGTTTGCAGTTGAATTCCTCAGTTGGCATGTAGAAAAGATTTTCACCAATAAAATACCACAGCAACACCATAGGTTTTATTTGGCTTTTTGTCTTGTCCAGGTCTCTCTCTACCTGGATCACATTACTTGTGCCGTTTTCAGGATAGACTGATGTGGATATTGGTGCTAGAAAAAGGCTTCACTTACTGTGGTGTTAACATTAAGGTAACTGCATGCTAAGGACAGACATGATAATGTTTTGAAATCATGCAAACATTTTGCTGTATAACATTTCAGCAATATAACTACCTGACGTTACAGTCATTTTTTTTAAGATGAGTGTTATTGCTACATTAACTAATCTCGCAACTGATGTGCTTAGCAGATGTGACATTTTTTATCATCTAGCTTGTGACACATCTTTAATAAGCTGGCTAATAAGATCTGTATGAGGCAAAGATTTATTTTTTTAAGACATTGATCTGTGTCTAACATTGTAGTGAGCGCTTTGCTATTGCTGTTGTCTCTAGTTAGATTTGTAGGTTCAGTTGTGGAAACACTGACAATGGAATGTACCTTTATTTGTTCAGAAAAATTTTGTTGCAAGAAAACAGCTTGCTAGAATTTAAGGGTAGGTGCTGGTGAAGACTAAAACCAAATTGTTTTCATTTATGCTTTAGGGGCTAGAATTGCAGGAAACATCCTGTCATGCTGCTGAAGCTCACAGAGTTGATGAAATTTTTGAAATGGCCTTTGAACATCAGGAGCACACAAAGATTCTCTCTCCTAA
This sequence comes from Phalacrocorax carbo, assembly GCF_963921805.1. Taxonomy (NCBI): domain Eukaryota; kingdom Metazoa; phylum Chordata; class Aves; order Suliformes; family Phalacrocoracidae; genus Phalacrocorax; species Phalacrocorax carbo. The sequence goes on along the minus strand of NC_087521.1, from coordinate 32,288,512 downwards.
TCACCATTTCGGACACATTTTGACTCCTTGTACTGTTCTACCTGTGCGGCTGTATTCCGATGCCAGAAATGTGTTATCTGGAATAATTGACTCTCATGAGAATTTAAAGCAACTGAAAGATGATTTCATTAAAGTGCTCGTATGGATGCTTGTCCAGTATTGTTACAAAAAATCAAAAACATGGGGAAGCCCAGGCAATGCCGACGAGAACAAAAAAGGATCGTTTCCAGAAAATCAGCATAGCGGTGCAGTAGAGAGGTCCAGACCTCTGAGGGAAGAAGATAGCTTTAGTGTTGATACAATTGAGGACTGGACTGATGACAGTGACATTTTTGATCTTGAACCCAGTGGCAGAATGAAAGACAGAAAAGAACCTGGGCAGTTGGGAATGACACCAAAAGTACATCTGTCTATTCCAGGATCTGTAGAAACACAGAGCCAAGATGGCCCACAAGAAATGTTACCAGAAGATAAATTATACAGGGCTGTTGCGCTTGGGCTTCCAGCTGTAGACAAAGGGAAACAGCAAGAAGTTGTACCTCATGTTGAATTTAGTTGCTGTTACTCAGAGCTACTGAGCATCCCTGAAGAATGGAGAACAGCCCCAGTGCCTACTTCCAAGGTCAATGAGATGAGGCAGAGGTTTCCAGAAGAATGGTACCATTTTATTTTGAGTCAACTGGACTTTTTTCATCTGAAAGAAAAGCCTTCCAATTTACTTGAAGACCTTATGAAAGATAAAGCTTTGAAAGACTTATACATCCACGGAGTATTGTCGTGTTGTTTTGGTCTGTTTGGACTGGATAACACCGTGCCTGCTGCGAGCCATGTGTTCAGAGCGTACACTGGTGGCATTCCATGGTCTGTTGGTTTGGACTGGCTAACTGGCAAACCGGAGCTGTTCCAGCTTGCATTAAAAGCATTCAGGTAAAAGAAAAATAATTCCTTGGATTATAAAAATGATATAAAGAGCCTTTTGCTTTGAAGGGCAGCCTCACTTCACTGAGAGTAGTTCATGTTAAAACTGTATCACTTAAATGTTTTTGTAGGTTCTTCCTACACAAATATTGCCTGTGACCCCAGGCAGCGAAGACTGACATGGAGATGCCTTCTACCTTCCCTGCCCCACAGCAGCTGCCGCCGGCACTGCAAATCCACCGTGTTACGTGTGGAGAAACAAACCCGTTTTCATTGTCCCCATAATCTGTAAGAGAATTGTGATGGATTTAGATGTTCGGCACATCTCATTATCAGGCAGCAGTAACAGTGTTTGAGGTGAATGAAGGATGTTTAAGCTAATGTGTTTTACATCTGGGTGAGCTAAAAGCCTCCCCATATTAACTTCTAGTGACTCAGCTGACAAGCGGTAACTTAGGAAGTTGCTAGTGCTCCGTAACATTAGACGTTGCCTTCCTGCCTTTTCTAGCCTGAAGAGGCTTGCTTTCTCCTGTCTTTTGCTGCACTACTTACTGTATGGCTTTTTGTACCTTTCAGATACACTTTTAAGCTTATGGTTGACAAAGCAAGCCTGGGTCCCGTTGAGAACTTCAAGGAGCTGGTTAACTGTTTGGAAGAATATGAAAATGATTGGTACATTGGGTTGGTATCAGATCGCGAGTGGCAGCAAGCGGTTCTGCAGGAAAAGCCGTACCTTTTTTCACTGGGGCATGACCCAAACATGGTAAGAAGAAAAATTACTAGTAAGCAAGGTGGTTTTCTTCTCTGCTGCTTTTTTTTTTTCTTTTTCATTGTGTTCCAAAAGATGACTGCTATGCAACCAAAGTTTGTTTGTACTAGACGGGAGCTGACATCGCTGTTGTTGAAAATCGCAGCGTGTTGTTCTTCAGATGCAGCAGTATTTCTTGACTGTCTTCCTAGGTGGAAGAGTTGAACTGAGACTAGTTCATACACTTTGCCATTTTAAAAGGGATGATATTAATAGAATGTAGCCCCAAAGCTTGATTTAGTGCTTTGTAACCCAAATGCTTGGGTATCTTCTCAGAGAATGTACTGAACATCTTGATCTGTTTGTTCTTAAAGGGAATTTACACTGGGCGAGTCCTCACTCTTCAGGAATTGCTAGTACAAGTGGGAAAGCTTAATGACGAAGCTGTCCGAGGTCAGTGGGCAAATCTGTCCTGGGAGCTGCTGTATGCTACAAATGATGATGAGGAACGCTACAGCATCCAGGCACACCCCGTTCTTCTGCGAAACCTTACTGTGCAAGCTGCGGACCCGCCTCTTGGCTACCCCGTTTATTCATCTGAACTTCTGCATCTGCCTTTGTTTTAGAACGTCTGCAGCACTTTATTTTTTTATATTATTAGTATTCTTTTGTATTTTCCATCTGCATGTCGGGAATCAAACGCTCGTGCTACATTTATACACTACAAATAAGATTTTACTCTCAAAATGGCGTTGGCGGGGTGCCAGGCCAGTGCACGTAACTTGCACAGAAGTGGTGCTAGTCAGAACCTTCAGCGGGCGGGAAGTTTTGAACTGTTTTCTTGCTGCTGGAACATGTGAGACACCATTGCCTGTGTGGCTGACGAGCCAGGAGATGCTGAAATTCTCTTCTCCAGTTTAGAGAAGAGCAGCATAATTCTGATCGCTATTTTTGGTGCATTCTGATTTTTTTAATTATTATTTCTTTTTAATAGTTGGACAGGTGACTTGCACTGACAGGTTACAGCTCCCTGTAGTACCGTCAAGCGCAGAGGTGGTAACCAATGTGTACATCTGACTATTTATATGAATTTTTTATTATTCTGGCCATTTTATATTGGACTGAGTTCAGTTTTAGCCTTTGTTACATTGTATGACTTCAGCTGATCTTCCTTAGCTGTAGTAAGTTATCAGCTATGCTTTAACCAAGTAAGTTGTAAGGGACAATTTTTACCAAAGCAGTTGTTTTGGGGGCAAAGGGAATTTATATAAAACAGTGTGCATTCTGACACATTAATAACCTGTGTGACCTACTGATGGAAATAAACGTGTAATTAGGGGAGAGCAGGAATTTAAGTCCAATGGATTAATTCTGTTTCCCTCTTCCAATATCCATGTATTTTACATATATATAAATATATATGTTGCTTTTTGCATCCTGTGTCTGCATCATGAACCAGTCTTCCACAAATCCAGTGACAGCTTGATGATGATGATGATGGGGTGGAGTCTGGCTGTCTGTGCCAGAATTAATTCTTTTTTATTATTATTATTTTTTAACCTTACCTGAGCTTAGAACAGATTTGGCAATTGGTTTGTAATGGTACAGGTCTCCTTGAAACCACGTCTGGGTCACCTCTCCAGTGGCTTGTTTACCCTCTTCGTTCCCAGCAGTCATTCGCACATAGATGTGTTTTCTCTGCAGATCAGTAGTTACGGCGTCGTTACTGCTGGCACATGCCCAACAGGGTGTAGGGAATTGTCTGTCTTTAATCAATTTAAATCAGATCTGCTCCGTCACTGAATTAGTTCTCGTTTAGAACACCCAGAGTTCTATAATTTGGCGCATGTTTATTGCTTTTACTCCTCACCTTTAAGACCTTTTTGTATCAGATAAAATTTGTCACAGGACTGTGCGCTGTGTACTTGGCTGTTAGCCGGTCCTTTTGATCAGTGACCATAAATGATTTCACAAAAAATAAGCAAACCTTGCAGTGGAGTTCAGAGGTGGTAAGGAAATGCCTGTCAGGTTCCGGGGTGTAACACTTCAAAGTATGGAATGAAATTCACACAGAACGTTAATGGAAGCAGCTTTTAGAAGGTGATTGTTTGGTGTGCGGGAGCATAAATAACAAAGTGCTAATAACCTCACATCACCTTGCTAGGCCATGAACTGTGCCTGGAAGTATGGAGTCATGGAAGGGGCTTTAGGGAGCACCTATTTCAGCTCCCTCTGAAAGGAACTACTCCTGGCAAACATTTAATCTGATTTAAAACTTTCAATACCAGGAGTAGTGTGAAGTCATCAAGTAGTTCGCTCCAGTTCTTTGCTGTTCTTGCAGCAGTTGGGAAGTCTGGGTTTTTTCCTAAATCTAATTAAACCTCCCTGCCTTGTTGTAAGCCTCTTACTACTTGTCTGCTCTATGGTCACAGAAAATTTAATTACCTTTTTTTGCAGCAGCAGCAGTCTTTTATTTGACAATGGCTGTAATTTCTGCCCTCACACTTTGTCTCCTGTAAAGTGAATAAACTAGTTGAGAAAAAAAAGCCTGAAGAGAGCTGTGATCCTTTTCTCTTGCTTTCCTCTGGCTCTTTCCATCTGGTACCCAGCCTTCTTGAAGAGTGTTGCTGGGAACCGGCCCTGGTGTTCCAGCAGGGATCTCAATTGGTACCAGATGGAGGAACAGAATCAGTGACGTGCAGAATTCCTGTTTCTGCCCAGGAATGTGGAGCTGGGCTCTAATGCGCCGTAACATCCCATCCCCTGCTATGGCAGGCAGCATGTCCTGCCGCTCCTTCGTCCTTAATATACCGAGCCAGTTCACACGTTCCAGTTGTTTTGCGACAGGACAGCCCCGACTCGTTTTCTGCCACCCTCTTTAGATTCTTTTTTTTGGCAGAACCACTAGTTGCAGCCTCTGGTTCTGAAGCACAAATTTGTGCAGCTTGAGTATAAGCATGTTGTTTTGTTTGCATGCTCTTGAACTCTGCCCTTGTTTGTTTTGGAGCTTTTCTCCGATTTATGAGGAATTTAGAGAACCTTCAAGCCTGGTCTCATCTGCAGCTCTTGTAAGCCCATGATACATGCTGCTATTTGGATTACCAATGCAATCCTAGTACTAGACATTTAGGACTGCGCTTACGGCAGGCCACGGCACCATTCTCCTGTGTGGCCACCGAGAGCCGCCCTGCGTTCCCCAAGCAGCTGCATGCAGCCACGTTACTGTGACTCCTGCCAACAGCCGCCGGCGTTACAGACGGCCATGTCCAGCACACAGAGGTAAGCGGCAGACGCTTGCATTAGGGCTTCAGAGAACAACCCTTATTTAACAAGATCAGTTTTAAGGTACTCACCTAACAAATGTTCCGTGCTTATTAGAGGATTTTCACCCCCTTTTCTTGAGCCTTTTGTAAAAACGTTAAGTTCTGGAGACTCTCTGCCATTTGTGTCCTGTAAAGCAACAGGAATGTTTACCGGAACAAAGGAGTGGGGAAGTGATGGTCTCAAATGGCCAATGCTTTTTCCAAAAAGGACAGAGTCTACTTCCTGCATTTTCCTTGACCATCAGCTTCCTCTCTGGACGAGGTAATTTTGTCACCACCCGGTCCCTGTCACCTCTACTGTCGCTCCTTCTATGCACGTCCTTTGTGTGCTGCAGCAGCAAAGGCACAGGCCGTGAGAGCGAGTCTGCGTTCACATGTCCAGCAGCAACTGTCCTTTGATCAAGCAAGAGAAGTGAACAACTCTTTAAACACAAAAGCTTACCCTTTTTTTGGTAGAGAAAAAGCAGAAAAACCTGTATGTAACTGAGAGCGCAAACCTTCTGCTGTGTGTGCAATACTGCCAAATCTTCTGTGGATTAGAAGATGGAAGCTAAAGCATCCTGTGACCATCATCTGCGTGCATGTTGTATTAAAAGTAGCTGCGTTTTGTCATGCAGACATACTGCTGCCTCGCTAACTACGGGTTCTGCAATGTGCTACAGGAACGGGTGTGTTAGCAAGTGGAATGAACCTGCCATTCTTCCAGAACCGTGTGAGACAAGACGCTTGTCACTTCATCAGTCTTTTTTTTTTTTCCTAGACAGTCATTTCCATCTTTGTTAAATGCCATGTTAAAACCGTCACTCTTGGCTTAGTCTTTGCTCTGGTTGGAAAGTAAATGGGTTGTTATTCTTTTATTACCATGCAATCATACAAGTAAGAATTTTTCTTAACTGGCTAGTGTGAGGCCTGAGTATATCAAAACATGTCCGAGGCCTTTGTCAACAGCAAGAAGGTCACCAAGCGTGTAGGGGCAGATGAGTTACCACAACAGTGGTACTTCTAGCTAATGGTTGAATTGGGCGTTAGGGGGATAGTAAATGCTTCAGGAAGTAGTCCTCAGTTCCCCAGGGCTGTTGCTGTTGTCTACACCACCAGTACTGTTGAGATTGGCCTCTGCTCTGTAGGGAAGGGCCTGTTTCTGACTGAGCTGGGAACTCAGCTTCTATTTCGTGCTTAAATTGCCTATAACGTGATGTCTGTCCTAATTCAGCTCTGACACAAGCACGGGTGTCCTGCCTGTAAGCAGTGTGCTGTGAAATGGATTTCACATTAATGCCATGGCCCCTGTTGTAGCCAGAGTCTGCTCTCTGCAGGACCTGTCCCCTGCTCCTCCCTCCGTGATGCTCTGTAGGTTTAACACGTGCCAGGTTCAGAGCAAGGCGAAGTGCTGCCTGTGACAGGGGTTACATTTACACTGTCCCTCTGTCCCTCCCCACCGCTGCTCTGGGCTCTGCCCGCTCCTCAGCCTTTACAAACCCACCCAAAGACTGGGGACTGTGGCCTCTGCTGTGGTGCTGAGACACCTAAAGATTAAGTTACATTATACACAACATTTTAAAACTCATGCTGCAAGTTAAGGGATTTAGCCCTAAATACACATGACAACGATGTATATTTTGCTCCCAAACAGCCTATACAGCAAATATGAAATATAATCTCCTTTTCTCAAAGGAACTCTTCACAAACCCAGGCTATACGTCCTTACCTTTTGAGCCTGCTCACCCCATATTTGCCAATGCCATAGCAGCAGAAAACCAAAATACTGCTGCCTGGCCTCTTCTGTCCTTTTCCTGTAAGCTTAAAAATTCAGCCTATGGGAGTTTGGGGTGACACAGGTATGTTTAGAGAGATTTTTATTTAGTCAAGTGTGTATACAGCTGGAAAAACGTGTCATGTTACATGATGACAAAGGTACAACAGATAAAAAAAAGCTTTTGTTTGCAGTCGTGCAATATGAAAAATGTTTCTCAGCCTTAGCACAAGCAGGATTTTGTACGTGTTTGTCCTTACTTCTTCTTTCTTGAGTAAGAGGCATCAGCATCCTGGAAGGAGAGAACATTAAATCAGTATTTCCCCCCTCCTCTTACTTAAGTCCTTCACCCACAGTGTTATTTTGCCTAAGACAGCTTGAGGAAAGTTTAAGTTGCAGGTGCCACCCTTAATTTTCCAGTTTCTGCTTTTGGAGTACATTTAACTTTTTTTTTGTACCAGTTCAACAAAAACCACAGTAAGAGAACTACCCTCCACCAAACAGTACTGCAAGAACAGATCGCTGCACTGCACATCCGTCTTCTGGGAGGTAGCTGAGAGTGAAGAGCGCGGGCAGACAGCACTATTGCTGAATGTAGTGCTGGGAGGTACCCAGATGACACGCCTGATGTAAAAACTAGACACAACAAGGGAGAGATTTTCAACAGTCTTCATTCGAAGCTGCGTTCAGAATTTACACAAGTAAGTTACAGCTCAGGTTTGCATTAAGGCTGAGTTCTGAACTTGCAGCCCACAAGATGAAGATCAGAGCGAGACCTCTGGCACTACAAGATGTACTGACGTCCCTGCTCTGCAATGTGACCATGCTGCAGTAATTCTAGACTACCAGGCGTGCAGTGATGGAGCCTGGGCTGGCATCAGCTGCTCGGGAAGTGAGGAGGGGAAAAGGAAACGGATCCAAAATGCAATCCCAGCATTCCCATGGCTAAAGAGTCTGTCAGCAGAGCAATTTAAAAAAAAAAAAGCAAGCAAGCTTGCAAACTTACCACTCCACTCTTAAAGTTCTGTATCCTCCTCTTGCCCATCCTGTTCATCAGCCACCAAGCCCAAGTGGGCGCATACTGCCAGAGGTAGCAAACGGCCAGGTAGGGGTGGTCACTGACCCAGGCCTCCTTCAGGTCGTTGGCTGTGCTCACTAGGGTGAGCCGGACACAGCGGTCGGTGGGCATCTTGTGGGACTGATCGCCGCTGCTCTCGAGGGACTGGAGGGGAGAGAGAGCGTGAGGAGGGATTAAAACTGGCCTTGTGTTTGTGCCCAGCCAGTACAGCAGAGACTGGGGCTGGGGAACCCACCCCTTCAGTGTGGGAACACTCACCATCTTCCTTTAGTACACATGCTTAAATAAAGAACCCTTTTAATTAATGCCTTAGATTGATGGGACAAAGAAGGTTAAAAAAATGGATCTCCAAACTCTGTCCTGCTTCAGCATGGCTTCTACTTTATTGTAAAACAGATGTATCAGAGCAAGTTACCCATCCTGCAGCTGAGGGCTCTGAGAAATGGGAACTTTCCTGCTCCCAGCTGCCTACCCCACTATATGCTAAAGTTACTCAGTAACCAAGTTAGTAGAGGCCACGTTCCCCATTAACTTAAATATAGCTCTGCTTCGTGGGCAGCCATCTCAAACAAGAGAAAAGCAACAGGCTTCTTCAGTGGTAGGGATGTCTTACTTGAAATCTTGTCCACACGTATCACTTAGTGAACATAAGCTACAGCCCTGTGAATTTATATGCATTTCACTCCAGCAAGAGCAGAGACTGCTCTACCAATCTGTTCTTCTATTTCCCAGAGTAAAAGCAACCCTGGTCTAGATTCAGTCTTCCCTCCTAGGTCTTTTGCCATGCTGAAACTCTGAGGAATCTGTTATGCAAGCTTTCTGGATTGCTTAAAAAAGTACATCTTTTCTTCCACAGAAATATGAAGTTTTGCAAGCCAAAAATCCTTTCAGAACTTGATTCAGCAATGGGAGATTTCCCCCCTCCCCCCAGAAAAAAAAAAATCTGGTGAGTTATCCTCAGCCTCAAATCGATTGAATTTAGGACAGGTCACATTTTGATGTATCATAGTAAGAATTTGTGCCATCTACATTGTCAGACAGCCTTTATTAAAAGCAAATGTGCAGTTGGAAGGTTTTGCCTTTTCTCCTTGAACAATCGCTAACAGGAAAAGAATGCATGCCTCACATCAGCTGACGCCAGTGGCTTTGCCAACAGCATCAATCCAGCAGGGGACATCGTGACTAGGGCAAACAAAAAGCTACCTGTGCAGAAAGGAGAGTATTCTGTGTGCAGAACTGTGTCCAGAAAATCCTGGCCTTTCCCCCAAAAGTGCAGCAGGGTGCTGTACAGTAAATTTTACTAGACTTGGGTTGTATGCGATGGGAGAGAGAAGGCATAAGAATTCTCAAACTTTTTCATTTCCTAGGGACGTGATACCACAAAGAATTACAAGACTATACATAGTTCTGCACCAATCAAACCATTTCTTGGTAAGATGATGAGGTTAGTTTTGCTGGGGGGAGACAAAGAAACAAAAACCACGAAAGGCTCACTGGGCCTGCAGCACAAGTTCGATTTATCACAACAAAATTGAGTCCTTACCTTTGCAAGATTCTCCGTGAAGACATTTTGTATGATCTTAGACTGGACAGGCCCAGGGCATATGTTGATAATACTGATCTCAGGGTAGTCAGTCAGCTCTGTCCGAAGAGAATTGAAAAAACCCTAGAAGAAAAGACTATAATGTCATCCTCCTTTGCCGTATTGCCACATGCAGCAAGGTTTAACTGACTACTTATTTTCATACTAATTTTATGTTGTAAAGGCAACAGTATTCCACTAACAGCAATTCTTACTACTTTGACTTCTCACATTCAGTGGCTGATTTAAAATTTTATCTCCAATTGCAGACATTGCTATATAAAACCACTGAGGAATCTATCCTTGACTTCTCAAACACACAATAATTTCTCTAAAGTACAGCCAGGTTCTGCTGTCTCTGTGCTGAGGATAAGCCTCACCGGTTTGGCAGTGGAAGTGGCACCAACCGTAAGAACTGCAGTATCATGGAAATTAGCTTTTGCTGGTGAATCCTCTTTCGGGTGAGATTAAAGATTTCAAACTGTTTCTATTGAGTAAGTGGCGCTGGTTTTATAGAGGAGAAGGAGGAAGACTTTTCGGCATACTAAGTCAAAGGCGGACCCTGACATTTTAGGGGGTAATTGCGCACTACTGAGTTCACTGCAGAGTTTGAAATTTGCATCCACGTAGATATAAATCTTATTTTAGCTCAAGAATATGCTACCAGTGTATCTAAATTAACCTGTAATTGCAAAAGCTGCAAGTATTTATTTTCTTTAAGCTAATAGGATATAAGATTTTTAACCTCTGTAGCAGCTGACATCTAGACAGCTACTATTGTGGGGAGCATGATCAGTTCAGGCAGGTGCTTCCTATCAAAGTTGCTGGTCAAGCACTGTAGAGCTGATTTAGCAACCACCACATCATGTCTTCTCTCTGAGCTGGTTAACAACAGTTCCCTGTGTTTATTCTAACACATAATTTTGTGTCACAAGACAGACAGAGCAAGCACAGGCTGATAAACTTTTCCTACTGTAGTAAAAATTTATAATTTGTAGTCCCATCCAGCTTGGGAAGAGGGCTGGCTGACCCAGAGCTCAACTAAATTACAACACAGGGCTAAAAAAGAAATCTGTCAGATATGCTCCTGCGACGACACAGATGTAGTCAGCTGGCGCACACCTCTGACCAAGAACATAGGCTCTAATTTCCCAATTGCTGGTGGCTAATTCCAGCCTATATATATTGCATCCAGGCTTTGCAGTTATGTTCTGTAAAAAAAAAAACTGACCATGTATCTCAAGTTATAAGTACCTGCAGGCCCCATAACTAGTATCAAGTCTTCACATCATGTTATCAAGCCTGGAGATGTGTAACTTCTAGAGAAGTTCTAACATAAAGACACTTACATGCCCAGAATCCTGCCTCTGGACACATCAGGAAGCATCTCAGATCTGCCAACCACCCAGTTTTTCATTAAAAACCCGGGCCCTCCCCAGGATTATGTCCTGCCCTCAGAGGAGCCTCCTCTGCCCCGGTGCGCACCTTCTGATGTGGCACCAATAAGGCTGTGCTTTACCCACCTGTGCTCTACCTGTCTAGGCTACCTATGTAGCCTCTATCTAGGCAGGCTGATGCTACAGTCCAGACCTGCACTTTCCCCAAGGGGTCCTGTGCCTGCTTATCCCAGAGAAGCCCCTTAACCCCCAAGTTGTGCAGTCCTGTCACAAAAGTTGTTGAGGAAAAAGTACGAAGTAAAAAGGACACTAGACCCCAAAGGGGAGAAGGTGGTAGCACATGCTACAAGCATGGCCACTCAGGTGAGGGGATGATGGGGTACTGCTCCTTGTTCCTGTGAGTGCTTTATATCCTATTCATCCAGCAAGAACTGAAAGTCCAGGCTCTCCTAGAAATACAGCCTGAACAGCAGCCTATGCAGCTATCTTCCCTCCTTCGGGCAACCGTCAGTTATTCCATCAACACTGAACTGCATGAGCAGGGCTAAGCAGCCCACTCTCCCTTATCGCTGCCTGGTGATTTGGTGAGGAACAGAACTGACTCCCATCCTGCCTGAAGGAGAAAATATCAGGCGGTACTTCCAGGAGTTAAGGAGGTGGAAGGGTGTGTGTCTGGGAATGCTGTGGGAGAAAGGAAGCCAGAAACATTGTTCAGTCGCTTGTGACAAACCACCTACACCAGCTTAAGTGCTGGGAGGCTTCTGGGGTATGAATTCTACCTAAAAATGGGCACCTGCCCACAGTCCCGAGTAGCCACATGAAGCACACAACAGTAGCCAGCTCTGTGGGCAACTCCAGACACATTCCTGCAGAGGGCACTGGCTCTGGCACGCTCCACCCTCACACTGCTGCTCCTCTAAGTATCGCAACGGGAACCTTGCTGACCTGAGCAAGTTGCAAGACACCAAAAGCTGAGCATTGGTACAGTCAGCTTAAGTTATCTTTGAAGATCCTGTCTAGGCAGTAGCCGACCACAGGGCTGCTGTGGCTTTTTTTTTTTTCAGAGTGCTGTTTGAGTAGCACTGTCAAAGTCAGTGCTATCTCGTGCAGCCTGTAAACATGAAATGCACATTTCAGGCTCCTGTTTCTGCTCTGTGGCCACTCTGCTACCCCTCTCCATCTCAAGGAGTTTCTGTGCCCCCCTCCTTCCCTAGTGCTGCAGTTCCAAGTCTTTATACCATGGAAGAGGTGCAGTCTTCACCAGCATCACAGGATGGCCAAGGCACTTGTTCAGCTGAAATCGTGGCTGACACTGAACAGACCATCTTGAAGACCAGAATCCTACATACTCTCAGTCCCCTCCGGAGGCTCTATCTACAGTACATGCAGGTTCTCTAATTCCAGCATTTATCTTAGATATCCAAAAGTAGGTGGTATGAAATTCCTCCGCTCCCTCCCAGAAGAGAAGCTTAAAATTCCTACGTAAGAAAAGGAAGTGCTCCCTTTTTTAAAGTCAGGCAGGAGCAGACCCAGATTTGGCAGCAGCAAAGGAACTCAAGTGCAAGGGGAAGGATCTGAGTGTTTCCACCATGCCCAGACTGAAGCCAGCTCTGACATACAGACAGACACACGGTGTGTGGAATGGGAACTGCTTTAAGCCATCTCTGGGCCTTTCCAGCTTAGTCACCAAATCCTAGAAGATATTGAAAGCAGCAAGGCTGAACTGACTTCTATGACAGAAACATTTAGGAATTCCCCCAGTGACCAGACACTGCACAAAGAGCAGTGGTTGCTGCTCAGTGCAGCCCATGTGCTTATTAGACAAGTTCCTGATTAAGGAACATTTTGAAGGCCACCATTTCTGACCCACTCCACATGCCACCAATTGTATGAATTACAACTCGATGAACCGCACGTGATGTCCATGAGCATCATCATGCTGGGAGAGAAGCTTCATCAGTCAGATGTGGACTTGACTCATGCTCTTACAGCACTCCCAGAACTGAAATAAAGGGTAATTTTGTCAGTAGAACATGGTTATGAATTCCAATTGGCATGAATCAAAGCGTGATTGTTTCAAGAACAAATTTTAATTCTTAGCAGAATTCCTTCCTTCCTTCCTCCTCCAACTGCCATTTAAAAGGCACAAACAAACAACAAACCAAGAAAACCAAAACCAGAAAAGGGGAGACTTTTTCAAAAAAGGCATAATTAAGACTGCAGCATTAACTGTGTCAGCTGTGGTAGACTCCAAGGCATGAATTTAAAAACCCAAAACCGATATAGATGAATTAATGTTAGATGGGTTCACATATTTAATAACTGGTGGCCAAAATGCAATCTTCATTTCAAGATGATCTTAGAAAATGCTGGGAAAACATCGCTTTATGCTTTGTCTTATTCTTCCCCTCCCCTGTCTCAAGCCGTTTCTTCTTGGTCATTTTCAGAGATGGGCTACTGGCCCAATCTGAAGAGGACTGCCATTCCTACAGGCTTCCTTTAGCTGAGCTGTACTGGTCAAGTTTGGTATTTCAAACAAGCTATTCAGGATTTTGTCCCCGTGCCTAGCCATAACTCCAGACTGATAGGAGACTGTCAGAGTCTTTTTGAAATCTTTATTACAAATCATGTTTTAAACACCTGCAATTAGTATTTGCAGAATCACTGTTAGAGAAACAAGAAAGGAGATCTGGAGTCTGGCCTGGTTTTTGAGCAGAAGTAGAAGCTAACAAAGATATTAAGTAGTTCAGTTAGCTTATGCTTCATTATTCCAGAAATTTTAGTAAACTATCTCTTTAGAGCCTCTTCCATGTTCTTCATCTTAACAAGAGATTCAGAGTGCTAAGAATTTTTAGAGCAATGCATTAATTCCTTGTGCTCTGAAACTAATCAGCCATGCTTAGACCAAGACCACACCCAAAAGATAATTCAACTGAGAACAATTAATAAACGAGCATAAAGGGAATTAATGCTTCTGCTCATTCCGTTCTTCTATTTTAAATCTACTAGACTTAAACCAAAAGCTGGCCTCTAATGGGCAATTTCATCGCTGCCACTCAAATGAAGAGCAGCAGACCTCTCCTCATCACTAACTGAGAACTTATTAGCAGAGGCCCGTCACTGCCTTCTAAATTTTCATTCTTTCAAGTGTCTTGTGGCTTTGCAGCGTCAGCCACTTGTTATGTTTTTGTTGTCATTAGTCAAAAAGACATTGATCCCATAGCTTGAGCAAAGTTATTTACCTTATGTGCTTAAATCCAGCAGGGAGTAAGAAGGTGCCAGGTTTTTAAATCATCACTGAGCACAGCTGAAGTTTATTTTACTGCTGATGTACATTCTGATCTCAGAAGTCAAATAGTGGTGAAATACAAACATGTCTAAATAGATTTACTAGTTTAACAGACAATCCCTCAGTGATACTTTCTTTTTTCCCCAGACTCTTTTCTGGGCTCTTTTATGTTTTTCTACACAAGTGAGACTACTGTCAAAAACTCCCTCCAAGCAATATTGAAAAAGTTAAGTGTTACGCAGAAGATAACTTCCTCAGATACCACGAGCTGCCAGTTCTTCACACCACAGCAAGATTCAGAACTGCTGGGAAGATTTGTTCAGATGTTCCCAGCTAGATCACGAATGCTCATTTCTCCGAGTGCTTTACCACTCACTGTTCTCACTTTACTGTCCCCAAGACTTCCTGCAGTCTTAAAACTCTCACCAGTGACTTTTCCTCCCTAACTGAATTAAGATGAGAACATCAGGGCTTCTGTATGCAACAGAATAATCCTCTAAGTTAAGTATTCCTTCATATGAAGGCCAGAGGCGAAGGTCTTGCTTTTCACATTGGAATTTAACTACGCAGTGGTCAGGACCAACTAAGACGGCATTTGAATTTTAGTCAGGAAAATGAATCTACACTGGGAGCTGATATAGTTCACATTTCAGAGCAAATTAATTTTAAAGGACTCTCAAAACCTGAGAAAGCTACATATGCTGTGTGCAGTTTCATGTGAGACTTGTGTTTTCTGTACAGAATAAAGTCCTCTGTTACGGTACTAACTGCTGCTCGTCTACTGCACAATAAGACTTAATTAATCTCTGAAATTTAACTTACCTGCAGAGCATGCTTGCTGGCACAGTACCCAGAGGCAAGAGGAGCTCCCATGATACCCATCACACTGCTCACAGTAACAATCTTTCCTTTCTTCCTTTGGATCATGTGATTCAGGACATGTTTTGTTAAAGAGATTGTACCTAGGTAGTTGAGTTCCATTATGGCACTGTAGACATCCAGGTTTGTATCCACAAACAGAGAGCGCTGGGAACGTCCACCATTGTTGACCAAAACATCAATCTCAGGAAAGATAAAATGATAAATTAACATAACACATTTTCCTTTAATATTTGCACTTCCTCATGCAATTGTTAACTGACCGTTCCCTTCCCTCCAGCATCATCTCTGCCACACACAAGTAAGATGTATTCGCTGCTGAATAAGTTTCGGCAGTTGCTCTACCCTATTAGACTTCCCCTTTGAACTGAAGGCTGGCTAATTTTGAGCTGAGTGTACAAAACAGGAACACTGTGTTTGATGCCAAACAAGGTTAACTCCTAGTGCAGGAACCCCAGCAGCTGCAAAGTTGCTCTCCACACAACATTTTTTTAACCCTACTGCACTGCAGCAAATAACACTTAACACTCGGGTCCTGCAAAGTGACCTCTGAAAATACGTTTTGTGCAAAACCAGAGACCAACTAGAGTAAAGAAACAAACCTGCTACCAATAATTTCACTGTGAAACCAAAATATCAGTGGACAAAAGGCCTAACTTTAAGTACAACGTGCAAAGCTTCAAGTTAGTTACACCTGACTGCTATTTTCTTCCATTGTCTGGACTAGCAATCTAGAAAACTACGCACAAAACAAAGAAAACTGTGCCTGGGGTCTAGTTTTGTTCTGTACGGCTCTGAACCCAAACTACAAAATAAAGGTTCTGACTTTCATACACAACTTTAAGCCCTAAATATACAGCTGAGGATGGTTCCAGTTGGTCTGGAGATTCAGTGACATCAAGCGATTTTTTAGTTCTTGGTAGTGACCAGTGATTATTTGTTCATTGCTGCATCTCTGTAAAGCCTGCTGAAACCCAGAAGCAAGCGCCAGAAGGGATGAAAATTCAGGCACTTTTTGACAAGTTTAATATTGAAACTTAAGAAAGGTGTAGACACTGGTGAATTTACTATAGGATAGAATAAAAGTGAAATACAAACAAACGCAGGGATAAGATATAGAGAAGAAAAAGTTTAACCCCAGAAGCACACCTTACCTTGCCAAAATGCTTAAGAACACTGTTGGTTGCAGCTTCATGAGAGCTTCTATCAGTCAAGTCAAGACGCAGGACAAGGATATCGTTTTCACTCAAGTTGCTAATCTCTAGAAACAACCATCAAGTGAAAGGGAACCAGTAAGACTGGTGATATAACAATTGTGCAAAATGTAATCTGCTTTTGAACACCACATTTTTTAGTGAAAGACACCCAGAAACGATAATATTAAGTTGGAAGTAAAATGCTTGCTTTGTTTTCGTTTTGATCTCCACGTAGGATCCATTTTAATCCATTCCTACCAAGCCTTTCTTTTCTCATCATTAGGTTTTTCCCTGTGAAAAGCCTGACTTTATTAAACAGGCTTGTGTAGCACAATATAGACAATTCAAGCCTCCAAATAAATTGCAACAGTTGGGAGTAACATGCAACAGGATTATTTGACACTGAAATTTTTCACTGAGCCATTCAGAAGCGCAGCAGATTTACAGCCTTGACACTTTCTATGTTAACTGGTCAAGTATGTTTATTCCTGACAATAGGACTAGGACAATTTAGACCCAAAACACAACATATATACATGAATAGCTATGAGGCAAAGTCTAGAGAAGCTGGATTATATGGAGAGGTAGAAGATTTTTGTTGAACTGAGAGCTTTTACTAGATCCATCTCCTGAAATAAAAGTCAGTTCAAGCCTTCACGCTGAGTGTCTCTACCACTGTCTCTTCAGAACAACTGACTTTACATAGAAAGTATTTTTTGAGCAGTGATTTGCCACCCTGGGGTTTGAGGCAGATGACTCACAAAAACAAAATCTTCAATGTTAACCTTTTCAGTTTTTTTTAAACTACTTTTTAAACTTACTTTATTTATATTAGTTTGCTATATTAGTTTATATTAGTGCTATTTGTTTCTAAATTGATTCCTAGCCATGCATACCTAGCCACTAGGTGTACCCTTTAAGCAGCTGCCCTCCTTAGAGAGCCTAAGGCTCTGATTTTTTAATTATTACTTCTTGCATATACAGGTGAAGTTGAACTTTGTCTCTACAGTGATGTACAAATAAGGAGGTTACTTTAATTCCAAAGTTGCCTCTGTTCAAAGGTCACTAGTATTTAGGCTGCTGGTTATAACAAATCCATCTGTCGGGTTTAAAGCTACCAGTATTTCCATTTATTGCTCCCTCCAACCCCTCCATATGCGGTTTCCTCTCCATTTCTTCCAGAAAGACAGCAGTAAAATCCACGTAGTTTAAACTGCCCTCTCAGAGACACACTCTACCTCATGCTCTCTCAAGCAGATTTGCACAGTTGAAGCCTACTGGGATGTGGAGTGTTTCTGCCATGGATTAAGACCACACGCTCAACCCAGCCAAGAAAGCTACATGGGCGAAAAGAAAAAAGCAGAGGAAGAGACACAGACTGCTGTTATGGAAGGAAGTGCTCTTTTATATGACCTAAGAAACTTTTGACTTCAGGAAATATCAAACCAGAGGTCTAGTTCTTGTTTTGGTGCAATCGGTAGTCCAGTCTGATTTCCAGCCCCCAGAGCACTCTGACCATGCACCTCTATCAGCCCCCTTACTACTTCTCTAGGGTGAGGAATCCTTGTCTAGTCACTCCTCAGAAAGCTTTTAAAAACTTCAAACGTTCTTGTTACCCTTTTTCTAAACTACTTCTACAATCCACACATCGCTTGTTTTTCTGGCGGATAACTAGAACTGTGCACAGTGTTGAAGGCATGTACACGTACCGATTTCTGCACTGTCAGTGTGTCCTCCACCCCTTTTACTAATAACATCCAATATTCCACTTCCTTTTTTGCCTGCTACCAAATTGGTGTTTTTAAGGGAACGATTATAACCCTGAAAAGTACTTGCTCCCAAGCAGAAGACCTTAGTTTAGAGTTCATTATCATTTTACGTAACTGCTAACATCCTTTAGTGAAGCGTCTCCAGCTGCAAAGGGAATTGCAGGTGGCCATCAGCATTCGGATGCAACGTATCTGAAACCAAGCGCTCAAAGCTCAGCCTGCCCAGAATGAAGGCCACTTTTACACAGGTGTGCATATGTTCTAGAGGTCCTTCTGGAAGCCTCCTTATGTATCAGCTTTATACTACATGGCTTCTCATCAGGATCAAACTGCCCATCCACCAAGCAGCTGGTCGTCTGACTGACATTTTCCTCGCAAGCAACCATGGGCTGCCTCTTCCCTACTGATGGTTCATTAAATTCTAGTTACTTTTTAACTAAAACATGATTACAATCACTCAAAGCCAACTTGTTTATTTTGAAATACAGCTGCATAAGTAATGCTGAGAGAATAATATTTTGTTGGGACATCAAGTGTCTACCTC
This sequence comes from Phalacrocorax carbo, assembly GCF_963921805.1. Taxonomy (NCBI): domain Eukaryota; kingdom Metazoa; phylum Chordata; class Aves; order Suliformes; family Phalacrocoracidae; genus Phalacrocorax; species Phalacrocorax carbo. Next base: position 32,270,036 of record NC_087521.1, on the reverse strand, counting down.
CTCCCCTTAGGGTCACCTAGAGGATTTCAGATCAACCATTCTTTTCAATACATGTTAATCCAAGATAGCAGTTTCTTGTAACACAACAAACGCTATTACTCAGCACAGACCTTTTATTTCCTCACTCTTCAGTGCTTCCTCTTCTATTTCCATCTTGTATAATAACCTTTAACAGTACATGAGCTTTTAGCAGAGGCAGAACAACATGACCTCCTGAGGCCCATTCCAACCTCAATTACTGCCTAATTCTATAATTTATAGATTTTGTGTCATTCATTTGGCCTATCTATATTTAAATCATATTTGAGCTTTGTCAAACCAAGAAACACACCCCCCACCTACTTATTTTTTTCTTCTTCTTTTTAGGGCTTTTGAGAGAAAACAGCCTCCATAATTACTGGAGAAATTCAACTCATGTTGCAGAGAGTGGCTGGGGGAAATACATGCTTCCTGCAAGTAGCATCTGTAAGTTACACAAGTTGTTTTCTCTCCCTTCTGCAGAGAAGTGTTGAGTTGGCACATGCATGACTCAACAGGTATTACCATAGCTTTTATGGTACTTTCCTTCTCTCTCTCTCCTTCAGCTTTTAAGTAGTGTAGAATGCATAAACGTGTATCATAGGGTGGTGTCTCTGAATTTTGAACAAGATAAATGTGCTTGCTTCTGACATTAATATGAAAATCACCTAGTTAAGTTGCTGCTGTGTATAGCATCTACAGCTGGCACATTAAAGTGTATTAGCTCCAATTACGGCATATTATTCTGCCAAATTCAAGTTCATGTCACATGTTGCAGCTCAATCTTAATCCATCCCACGCTATTCAGACCTTACAGAATACTCTTGAACTCAACTGCAAAAAGAAAACATGCAAGTGAAAGCAGGAAGAAGCCACCCAGGAAGCACATGGACCCACTGCCCAAGCATGCAGGGATGGAATCAGGAAGATCAACACCCAGGCAGAGCAGAAACTGGTGAGGAATGTGAAAGGCAACAAGAGCTTCATAGGTACAGCACCAACAAAAGGAAGAAAGAGCAAGCTCACTGCTGAATAGGGATGGTGATGAAGTGACGAAGAGCACATAAAAACATCAGGTACTCATTGCCTTCTTTGCCTTAGTCTTCACTGGCAAGATCTCCTCTCAGGTCTCCCACATTCCTGAGGCTAGATTCTGGGGGAAACAAATACTACCAATGTCAGAGGAAGACCAAGTTAGGGACAAACTACACATACAAGCAGGACAGTATATACACCCAAGATTTACAAGAGCTGACCCATGTCACTCATCTTTGAAAGGTACTTGGTAAGTGGAGTAACTCCCCAGTGACGGGAGAAAACCAAAAGTCACACAGTCTAACATCAGTCCTTAGGAAAATTACGTGGCAATTCCTCCTGAAAACAATTTCCAAGTACACGAGAGACAGGAAGGAGACTGGGAAAAGTCAGCACGGACATATACTGCCAGACCAACTTAACTGCTTTTTGTGACGACTGGCTCTGTGGACCAGGGGAGAGCAGTGGATGTTGTTTACCTTGATTATGTAGCTTTCTATGTTGTCTTCCATAGATCCTTGAAGCTATATGGGGGAAATATGAGGGGTCTAGGTGAATAGACTACGATGCAAGTGAAAAACAGGCTGGATCACCGGGCCCAAAGAATAGCAACCAACCATTCAAAGTCTAACTGGTGCCCAGTTATAAGTGGTAACCCTCCATGATCAATATCTTTTAATTATCTTCATTAACGACTCAGATGATAGGACAAAACACAGGTTTTCAGCAAATTTTCAGTTAACGTCAAGTTCAAAGGAGGAGTTGCTATGCTGGAGGGAAGAACTGCCATTCAGAGGCATCTTAACAAGCTGTAAGAATGGTATGACAAACCTCATTAAGTTCAGCAAAGTCAAATGCAAAATTTCACACCTGGAGCAGAATAACACCATTCAGTACTGCCAGACAACGCCCAAATGGCTAGGTACCAGCTCTCCAAACAAGACCTGAGGTCCTGACGGAAGGACAACAGCAAGTTGAACGTAAGTCAGCAATGAGCTCTGCCAATTAAAAATCCTAGTGGGCTGCACTAGCAAGAGCAGACTGAAGGAAGTGACTTTTAAGTGCCTGTACTTAAAAAGTGCATTGAGAGTACTGTGTCCAATTTTGGACCCTTCCTACTTCAAAACAAGTACCGATAAACTGGAGGTAGCATAGCATAGGGCCACTAAGATGTCTAGTGCACATGACAATCAAGGAAAGGGGTGGGGCGCTCGGTTTATACAGCCTCGAGAAAAGAAGGATAAGAGGGGAATGGGGCCCAATTACTCTCTTCCATTACTTAAAGGCTGGCTATAGAAAATATTGAGTAACTATGTTCCTAAAGAACTTCCAGTATTCCTACTGATCTGACCTATAGTTAAAATAAAGTTCAGTAGCATGTATTTGCAAAACTCATGGCTATGTAAGACTTTAAAGCCAGTATATACCACAGCTAAGACATTCACAGGGTTACTTCAAATTGGCAGAGGCAGAAATTATCTTACATAAGTCTGTACTCTTGGGTTCACATCAACTGAAATATTCTGTCTGAATATTCTTTAGCACATGGCACCCTCATACAAGAGTTGCCTGAAAATGGATATCCAGGATTATGGCTCCTGCCAACCTATCTAGTGTTATCAGTTTTGCAATGACAACAAATGGCCACAGACGTAAATGTGGTTGCATGCTCTTGCTGACCGCTAAACATTGCGTCATATAGCATTGGAATTTTGCCATGATTACCACTTAACCACACTGTCATCTTATGTCCCTTGCTTCCTTCTGAAAATATCTATTTAAGTGACTGCTTTTTTGAGGCATCAGAAAACAGAAATAAGGAGTTATGCATTTTTGAAGCTCCTTGACAGATTTTCATAGTAACCCACTGCAGCTTTTAGATTTCTAGAAGTGTTTAGATGCTAACCCAAAACAAATGTTTCATTATTCACCAGCACTCATTCCAAGTAAGCTGTGGATGTCTGTCCACATTACAAGTGAAGAACTGTCAGTGTCATAATATACTCAGTATAAAATACTGCATACTGAGCTACAGAGGATATATTGTCTGAAAAAGATAAAATGTTAATAACGTTCAACACTTCTATCTATCAATGTGAATTAACTGTCTATCCTGCTTGCTGTCAAGCCAGCAGAGAAAGAGAGAGCAGGAGGAATGAAGCCAGAATATTGACTGAGCAGGCATATGAAAGATAACTGGAATAGTTAAACATTCTGCTTCACATTTGCTCCTCTTGATCTACATGAGATCCTCTTTCTTGCACTTGCTCAGAACAACTTTTTCTGAACATTTCTATTCATTCCTTTTCCAAAGAGGAAAGTCAGTTGTCAGCCTGCCTGTAACATGCAGAAACCTGAAGGAAGACAACTTCTTATTAGCAGGCAGCTACATGGTTTGGTTCTTAATAGGATGATACTTCTCAGAGCGTTTCCTTCATTTCCCACAGTACTTATTTCTTCTCCTGATCTAGTATTTTACAAGACCACTTGCAATTGAGAAAGATATTTTTAGGTAACATTGGCTTATGAACTCATAATGCAAGTCTATACAAAGGCTTCTCACAAAAAGAGGATAGCTTCATTGCATGTTTGAAGCTGGTGTGTATAAAGTTTACTTTCATAATGAAATTTATTCCTGTGATATGTGGGTTAGTATTTCTGCAGCAACCCCATCACAGCACGAGTGGAAGTGATTGCATGAAGTAGCAAGTTGTACTTACGAAGGCATTTATTTTTCACTCTTTCCAGCTCATCCTCTCTTCTTGCTGAGATGGCAAGCAAGGCTCCTATCTTTGATAGCTGGTAAGCCAATTCTTCTCCAATTCCACTTGAAGCTCCTGTCACCCAGACAACCTTGCCACGCAGTTCATTTTCTATCAAAATAACCAAGACAGTAGTTCAGACGTTGCCAATGCTAGGATGAGCACTTAAGTCACTGCAGGGGTATAATCTGGTACTGTATTTAAGAAATATCATCAAATTTTTTGGCTATTACAAAATCCTGACTTCTTTATTTTTTGGTCACGTGCACTTGTGAAATCGTTCATAGCTGTTCCGTTGCCACTTGAACTTTGTTCCAAGGCTAATCTGAATAAACACTTATTATCTACCTGATGGAAGAAATTTGATTGCATTTCTGCAAGCCATCTACACATAGCATTTCCACTAACCTCATCAAAAAGAGCTTCAGAGGAAAAGGGAGAAGAGAATTCTTGGAAACGACAGGAAACAGTTACTGTATCGCAAATCCAAACAAAAGCCTAAGCAAACCTTTCCCAGTAATGTTCTACCTCAAAAATGTTCCTAAGTAATTGTCGACAGAAGAAAATTCTCTGAAGAATGACAGCTAAATCATAACAAACCAAATGGGTGCTCATCCACTCTGTTTTGTATCTGATGCAGGTTAAATCCTGCCTTGGCTGGAGTTCAGTACTCAGAGCTCCCAAGGTGTAAGCTCACATGTGAATTTCCCATGTACTCATAGTTCCTGCCCAGGCATGCTTTTTTAACCTGTAGTGAAAATAATAACATCTTACTCTTTTTACTCCTTTGCTTATATGCCTGTTCCCCCTTGTTTGCAGTCACCCCCACTCCATGACACCTGGGCACTGGAGAAAGGCTTAGCTTTCCAGACATATATCAAAAAATCAACAGACAGATGGAAATCACACATTTAATTCTATAACATCATTTAAGTATGAATGATCACTTTGCAGAACGCATCACTGCCTAGCACTTGTACGTGTTCTTCAGGTGAGTATTAGTGAAAATCTGACTCAGGTACTCCGAACACTGCTGACAGGAGCCCTTCATTTTATTTCTCACGTTTGTACAGAACAGTATTCCAACAATGTCTAGGCAACCAAGAAAGATTTCATGGTATAATTCAACCAGCAGAGCCAAATGCAGTTCCTGAGACTTAGAGCCAGTTCTATTTTGAAAAAGGCCAGAACAGATTTTTTGGCTCACTGAAACTCACCCACTCATTTAATTTAGCAAAAGTACTTCTTTTGCACTGCAGCCAGTGGCTGGGACTGTCTTAATGACATAAATCTCATGAAGAGATCAGCACTGCAACCTTCCACCCTTCTGACAGAGCAGAGGGCACTCAAGACTGACTACAAGTTCAGCTTGAGTCTGTGGGACTGGCAGTGGGTATTATTTGTCTTTTCTTAAGCTGACTGTATTTTAGTCAAAGAAATATATCTCCTAAACCCAAGCTTTGGTCGTTGTGGGTGTTTGGGTTTTTTGGTTTTCTTTTAAAAACAGTAACAACAACAGCAACAACCGTCACTTTCCAAAGCAGAGAGGTATTCTAAGGCTACAAACCTGGGAGGTGGAAAGAGGTGTTGCTGAATCTGTAGGAATGACCACTGTATTAATCATTATACCAAGTGGCTGCTGACTGCAAAGCTTATCCACGCTCTTTTCCTACAGTTTTACTCCAGTGTTACCATTTCACCGAATTAACCACAAGACACATGGGGGTTCACATCTCCTGTTACAGTTTTTTTGGCAGAAAACCTGCGTAGACAAACACTACATGAACAAAAGAACACATGGACGTACTTTCAACCCTGCTTACCACACTCATCTCCTCTTGCTACTGAAAACAAATCCACTTCCTCCTACCACTTAATTTCCCAGTTCCCAACCTGTCTTGGGCAGCTTCAGTGCAGTTATTCAGGATCTTGTTCTGTGGACAGAATAATTAGTTGAGATAAGGAAGGTTTTCCACTGATTCCTCAGTGCTGATAGTTACCAAGCAGTGAGCTACTGGGAGTTAACATAATGGAAAACCTAGCTCAAACGCTGTTGTAGAACAAGTATCAAACCACCCGCTTGCTCTAGAATAAATGTCATGTTGTTACTGGAAATAAGTTAATTTTTAAACTGTGCCAAATTAAAAAATTATACTATTACTAACCATTACCTACTGTGTTACAAGGCGTAACAAATGAGAGGTTGAACACAGTAGTACTGCAAGTAATCCAAGAAGTGCTTTCGTAGCTCTGTTTAGGTTTTTTCCCCAACATTTTATAGCTCCTAGAGCACAAGGTTGCCATGTCATTTCACTCGCAAAAAAAACATTGGGACTGGCAGGTTTAATGCAGAACATCCTTCCCACACCCCTGAAGAATCACACCATTATTCCCAGTTTTAAGAGTGGGCTTTCAGATACATAGGCTTTCATACCTAAATGGTTCATCCTTAGCCTGATAATATTACGCTGCCCATGAAAAGCACACCATTTTGAGTGCCTGCTGCTCAGCTAATAAGCCACAACACATAAGGAAAGTCATCCAGCACCGAATAACCCTTGTCTCCCGACCACACAAATATTTAGAAGATGGGAAGCAATCCAGCACCCCCAATGACAAAATCCAGAAGTGAATTCTCCCTATAGAGTTGAATCATTGAAATAGAACCGGTCTTACCTATATTAAGTCCTTTTTTCATAATTATAGTTCATAGCACATAAGAAACGTATGAGGTCAGTCTGCTTTCTAACAAGTATTTTTATCCCCCAAAACTTTGACATCCATAATAACATTGTAGGAGCAACAACACAATATAATGACTGCAAGAGTGAAAGCTCTAATAACAGCTTTAACTAAAAATAAAGAGTTTTTTCCACGGGATCCACACATTACTTACCTAGGCACACTACATTATGGGCACAATATGGGGAAGAAGAAGAGAGAAGGGGGATAAAACATCTTTTCTAGACTTTGTCCCTTCTGTTTTCCTACCTCAACAGTTAGGATCAGCACTGTGGCACCACCATCCCACATGTACTTGGCTGAACTATCAGCAAAATGCCATTTAAATGCTACCACTTCAGCTATGTATTTACGTTTGGACTCGATGATCTTAACGGTCTTTTCCAACCTATACAATTCTGTGACTCTGTGATATTTTAGTTAATTTTAAGCACTGAGGCTAGGAGACAGGGCAGGGGCAAAACAATGTTGACAAAACTGCCTGATTCTTCTTAGATTACATGTTGAAACAACTATATCAGAAAAATTACTACATTGCTCTTTTTTATGGGAACTTTTGGACACTAGTTAAAAGGTTTCCAGGCTTCCAATAAGACTGAAGGCTACATTCAAATAACGCTGTGTCTACCTGAGAGCTCCTACATCTTCATGTGCATTGCTCAGGACAAAGCTTCAATGCTGTTTGTACTGGTCACGATTTGTCTTGTTTCTTGGTCCTGAGTCTTTCTGTGATCTTTGCAAAGTCCACACATGAAGCTTTTTTTTGTCATTTTCTTATATTAAGAGATGTACAATAACTACCTGAGGGAGCTGCTATAAAACTTTGGGCTGCATATCCAAAGAGTTACAGAAGACTGTAGAACTGCTCGCATAGATTTAATTTCTTAGAGCTTTAGTACTTGTGCATGCTTTTCTGTTCTCCATTATATGACCAGCACTTTTTCAGTAAGCTTCTACTCAAAGCAGAAGACAGAGATGTCTCAACAAGTTTGTCCTATGCTTCTCTCAAGCCCTTCCTAATGCCAACCTTCACCCACACCACCATCCCCTTCTGAATCATGGTCTCTCAATCCAGCGCCGCCACCCCCCAGTCACACGTTCCTGATCCACTTTCATCCGATGCAGTTCTATCTCCCTATGTCAACCCAACATCCAGTTTCATCTCCCACACGGGACAGGCTTATAGCGTTCCCTGTCCCATCTTCATTCGGACCAGCTTCTTCCCCCAACCAGTCAGATGCAGGAAGAGTTCCCCGCTTCCACCTCAGCCACCCACACCCAGCACAGCTCACAGCAGCCCCGAATCGCCACTCCTCGCGAAGCTGAGGGGCAATACTCAGAGATCTGTGGCTTTCCTGATCAAAATTCTCTATTAAACACATAAAACCTATGATTTTTTAAAGATCTTTGTCCAGAAGTTGACAGAATTACAGCCAAACTAGAAAGATTAATATGTGCAAGATCTGAAAATCCCCATCTGACGGCATTTTATTGAACCTGTATACACACAGGTACCAAAAGCAGCACCTTACAGAAAAGCGGTGTAAAGCCACAGACAGCAACCGTGCGGTGCTGCTCCCTTACGCCTTCCAGGGCGCAATTCTCAGAAGAGGAAACCCATTTAATCCAAACATTAGTAGTCACATTTACTACACTGTGAATGCTTTCAGCCCTACTGTGTAACAGAAGCCTGCTTAAAGATGTGAGAACAAAGCGGAACAGACGCGAAACAGCCTATGAGGCAGCTCGCGCCGGCCACAGGCGCCCAGCACCCGCTTTCCTCCCCGACCCTCCCCCGACACTCCCCGACCCTCCTGCTCACCAGGCACCCGCAGCTACTCCCCGCACCGATGCCAAAACTGGACTCCTACCCGGAAACGGTGCAAAACAACTGGTTTTGGGCCAAAAGAGCCCAGCCCTCACCACAGACCTGCTGGAGCTTCGCTCATCCTCACTGCAAAGTTGTTTTTAGGCTGCTACTTTACTGGCACGAGGGGCACCACGCCTTGGTGGATAAGGGTAGGAGAGTTATCCTTTTGGAGTTGTTTTTATTGATCTTGAGCAAGGCAGCTGCCGAGGGCTGGGTTCACCGAGTTGAGGCGCCTTCCGCCCTCTCCCTGGGGACCCCTCTCCTCCTCACACGCCGCCACGGCCCCTTCCCTCACCGAACGCCCCAAACCCCCCCCCCCCCGGCAAACCCCCCCTCCCTCCACCGCCGCCACCCTCCCGGCGGTCGGGGGCTGCTGGCGGGCGGCTTTACCTGGCTTCTTCCCCCGCCACTCGGCCCAGAGCAGCGTGAGGTCGCCGTCGGCCCGCAGCCAGCGGAGGAGCTGCACGAGCAGGGCCAGGAGGGCGCCGCCCGCCAGCGCCGCGCACAGCGCGCAGCCCCACGCCATGGCCGGCCGCCACCGCCCACAGGCGCTGCCGCCCCTTTATCGGGGCCGCGGCGCGGCGGGAGCCGCCCTCGCTGCCGGCAGCCAAGCGCCGGCCCCCTCCCCGCCTCCCGCCTCCCCTTCCACCCCCTTTCCCCGCCGGGCAGGGCGGGTGGACGGCCACGCTGCCCACCCCGCGGCTCCCCGCCCCGCCGGCCTCGGGGCGGGACCCCGGCGACGGCCGGGGCTGGCGGCGGGTAACGCGGCCCCCGTAACGCGGCCCCGGGGCTGGCGCAGTCAAGGCTGCGGCGATAAGGGTTTGTAGGGGAGAGGCCGTGCATGTGATAGCGGGTGAAGGTCGGCCCCTGGGAGCGGGGCCATCCTTTACGTCCCCTCCCCGAGGTGCCCCCCAGGGGAGAGGAAGGCTGCCCGGCCTTTTCCTGCTGGTAAACAACGGTGCCCGCCGGACGCCCCCGGGAATTGGACAGGTGTCTCGGGCGGTTTGGCTTCGGCCTTTAGAGGTCAAAAAACCCGAAACCATCCTCCTGAGGAGAGCCTCGCGGCTGTCCCTTGGGGACACGGGTGGTTCCCCGGCGCCCCCGGCCACCCCTGGCTCTTGTCACAGGCCGTACCACATCCCCTTCACAGGAGCAGCGGCGCATTTCGCAGCAAGGAGACCTTTGCCACCCAGGTCTCGGCAGCCTTGTCTATGCCTCCTTCAGTGCTGCTTGCCAAGGCGAACCCAGTTCTCACACACACCTGCTCTGGCCAACGTTTCAGACCTTGGGTTTAAACCCTGGGCTCCAAAATCAGTGGTGCTGGATACCCGCAAGTGCTAAAAACCCAGGGACTGCGGCATTTCTGGGCTTCGCATCTACAGCTCCTCACCATAGATTTGCTACTGCTTATGTGCAGAGGCACAAAACTCTGTTATTACTACCTTGATGTTTCAAAGTCTTTCGCAGAGTGAGGTACAGATATAGAAGAGGAACCCATAATAATTTCTGCTTCCTTGCCAGCCACTTGACACAAATGCAAGCAGAGCTTATGCAGGACAGGCCACAGAGCTGTTCAGAGAGGCATACAGACCCTGTTCCCAAAAACCCATGGGCTAAAGCCCCTGATCTATCAGAAGACTTAGCATGGGATGGCCGCATTTACTGTCCACAGCTGCCTGGTCTGTCCCAGCTCCACCAATGACCAAAGGATTCATGAATCAACACCTGAATTGCCACAAAATTTGCATTACAGCTTCCTGAGGCAAAACACAGCCGTGGGCTACCTTTAAACCTTTAGGTTCTGACTGATTTACTGAAAAATCAGTCAGAACTTAATCCACACAACAAGGGAAAGGTGACAGAAAATAAAAATACACCGCCAATGTACTTTGATTCTGGAAATAGCACCAATCCTCAACTGTGCCTAAACCAATCATTAATTAAACAGTTGTTTTGTGTCAGAATAGAAGCAGGTCTTAAGAGGTTATGAAGAAAGTCTGTCACAAGAACTGACTATTCACAGTTATACATCATGGTTACTTACTGAGTCGAGAACTATTTTGTGTTACACATAGCGTATTAGAACCTTAATGCCACACAAAACATAAATAATATAAATAAATAGCAAGTAATTTAAAGTATTTTCCTTACTTTATAGTGGAAAATTAGGGCTCAATGAACAAATTTTCTCATTGCAAAATTCAGCTGCCCATGCCTGCCAGATATTTATAAGCCCTGGTAAAAAAAATTTCTAGGTCTTATTTCCTCCTTGTGCTAAGTGCAGATGGTGCACACGCACAGTCGTGGACCTTTGCACCACTACATACCAGAACAGGCACTATGAATTTGGAAGAGGGTGTGCGCTGCACCTACACAGTATATTCTTAGTGGGGATTCTCTGAGCGCAGGGAGGATGCGCAGGAGAAGCTCACGAGGTCCCGGCATCCTGTGACCGGTGAGCGGTGAGAATTTATCCTGTAACTCTGTGCTTCAACCCTTCTTTTACAACAAAACTGAGTAAGATAGATTTCTCTTGTTAAAAAAAAAAAAGTTCAGCTACAGAGTTCTTATGCATTTGTACAGCTGCACAGTCACCATCAGTGGGGATTTTACTGCCTGTCCCTCAGATTACAAAAACAGGCATGAAGTGCCTGCTTGGTGTGTGAGGTGTCAGGCTGAGCATGGGAGGGAGAGCACTGGAAAAAGTTACAAGGTCCTTTACACAGTAATGTCCATTCTTGCTGTTTTCCAGCTTATAAAAAGTAAATATGCTCATCTCATTAATATTATCTTGATGATAGATAAATATACTTAAGGAGTTATCTTCACTATACCCACCTGAGTATATTTAAAAGATTTCTTTTGAGATCTCCACCAGCTAAAAAGCAGTAAAGCTACCAGAGCCTGCAGCTTTTACATACGGCTGCTGTAAACCATCCGAATCATGCCAGACTGTGAGACTTCTCAGCCCCAAAGCAACTGGCAAAAAATTGATGGGAGTTTAGGGTTGCCAGCTTCCAGTCTCCCCTTGATGGCCAGCAGTGCTTTGACTTTGCTCGCTAGAAGTACAACTTTGAGTGTTGACAGAAACATACCTTTTTTTTTGTTGATTCCAAGCCAGCAGCTACTTAGGAAAGAGCTGTTTGACAAAGTACCAAAGCAAAGTGAAACATCTCTTAAAGGATCACATCATAACGAAGCCCTTGGATTTGACCAACAGCTAAACTACCAAGGAAACCCAAAAATATTTCTCCTTCCCATGCCTGAACTTAGTTTCCACATGAGAACCTAATTTTCACTTTCTGAAGAGGCCATTACTGCTAACAGTTTTTAAAAGTCAACCAAAGTCAACCTGAACATCCACAGAATGAATGACAGTTCAGTTGCACTTTGTGCTGTGATTGATGCAGACAGCACTTTGGAGTTCAGTAAACATATTCTCATATCTATACAAAGTCCTTTACTGTGGTTGTGAAGTGCAAGAGCCAATGTAAAGCTGAAGTACAAGGCTCTGAAAACAAAATGAGAAATAGTTACCAATGTGGGAGGCCCCAGTCTTGCCCCACACCCGGCTGTGAACCTTGCTGAGGTTTCCCATGTTGACTCTGTGGCAGCAGATAACAGATTAATTAAACTCAGCACATAACATGATAACATGCCTTATTCTTAAGAGTTACACAAATTATATTGACACACTTAATATAAATAAAAGCAAGATAAGCTGCCTTCTGTCTCCGAAGCAATAAGGCAGAAATACATGTTTGATTACATTACTCTTTCTAATTTTTTTTTTATTTCTCCAGTTGTCCAGTATTGAGACCTCGTGCAAAAGGGCAATGGCACAATGGAACTGGGGGATGAATGGACTGAGACCTGTCCTGCAGAGGAGGGCTTGAGGATGCAGGTGGGTGAAAAATTGAAGGTGAACAGGCAATGTGCACTTGCAGCCCATGTCCTCCCCCTCTACTCCACTCTGGTGAGACCCCCTGGAGCACTGCACCCAAGTCTGGGGTCCCCAGCGCAGGAGAGACACAGACTTGTTGCAGCAGCTCCAGAGGAGAGCCACAAATATAATCCAAGGGCTGAAGCACCTCTCCTTCGAGGACAGGCTGAGAGAGGTGGGGTTGTTCAGCCTGGAGAAGAGAAGGTGCTGGCTAGACCTTATTGCAGCCTTTTAATGTATAAAGGGGGCTTATAAGAAACACAGATACAGACTTTTTACCAGGGCCTGTAGTGACAGGACAAAGGGCAACAGTTTTAAACTGAAGAGTTTTAGTTTGGGTATAAGGAATAATTTCTTTACAATGAGGGTGGTGAGACACTGACACAGGTTGTCCAGAGAAACTGTGGATGCCCCATCATTGGCAGTGTTCAAAGTCATTCGAACAAGGCTTTGAGGAACCTGGTCTAGTGACAGATGGCCCTGCCCATGGCAGGAGAGTTGGAGTAGATGGTCTTTAAGGTCCCTTCTGACTCAAACCATTCTGTGATTATATGATTCTATAGAATGAGTAAATTTGCACAGGTTTCTGGGTGAAGTGCTTCCCTTTGAATGTTCACAAGGGGGCCTCAGACGACTTGATGCCAACTCTGGTAATAATACTGTGAGAGCACGGGTGTGAATATTTTCCACAGTACTGTGGTGCAATTTATTTGATCCATGTTAGAGTAAATAAAGCTCCAGTGCAATTATCTGAAATTGTTCCAGTGTCTGTGTAAAACATAGATTTGAAAAATGCTCTTACTTCATTAAATTATTTATGCAGGTACACTAACATTAAAATGAATAGCAATTAGAGCAGCACTATATTGCCTTTTACTATACTTCCTGAATTTCTTCTTCCACTGTGAGCAAAACAGAGCAGCTTCTAAGGAGAAAAGCTCTTTTCTTTGTTTAGGAAAACAAAATTTTAAGGAGAATCCTTCATAAAATGCACACAAGTGAAGTGAGGACAGTTTTGACTCCATGCTATCTGCTTCAGAATGCTACCTATGCCACATGGTTTGGTGTTGCTAGAAGAGGAGACAAACACACAGCCGGCCAAAGACAGTCCTATGTAACTGTAATGGAGTGTCAAAACTACTTCTCACACAAATCTGTTTGATCAGACAGTGAATATATATATTTTTCTATAGTTTTTATATCTAGTTTAACCACAAATTATTATTTAAGAAAATGTTGTCTTTCTGTAATAATCTTCTGTAAGAAATCTTAAAAATTTCTCCTAGGTAAGGGACATCCATCTGAGCCTTTTAAATGTGGGAGTCATTTTGATCTGATGCTGATCTGAGGTACAATTCTGATGTCACTATGGCAGTGAATTTTTCCTATTGCTTACAAAGAGCACAAGCTGTCTGCTTTCTGTGTCAGAATTACCTTCCTCAGTTGAAGCCTCTGAGTTCTGTGCACTTAAGCCTCAGCTTAATTCCTGGCTACTGTAATCTCCTCTCATTTCAGCTTTTAGCATGTTGTTCAGTGTTCATGGTTTTTGCCCCTTCTGCCTGCCTTCTTACGCAGGCCACTTAAAGACAGGCTTGAAGGAAATAACTTACTTCCTTTCTTCCTTCAAATCTCTCCTTAATTTTACTTACTCCTTGCATCCATTTAATTTCAATCCGTTTAGTTAAGGTTTTGTATGTGAGCTCCCATCAGTATAAAACTTGGGA